>NW_008352325.1:3162317-3230954 GCF_000622305.1 Nannospalax galili
CACTGTAAGTAAGATACCCTACTGGATGCTATGGTTTGGGTACAGTTCTAAGGTGTATTAATTACTTTTGTGTTGCTGTGATAAAATACTATGACCAAGGCAACTTATAGAAGAGTTTATTCAGAGGGATAAGAATCCATCATGGCCAGGACTGGAGAAAGCTCAGTCTGTTCTTGCCAAAGACTCAGGTTCATGTCCCAGCACCACATGGCAGCTAACAACTGTCAGTAACTCCAGTTCCAGGGTATCTGATGCCCTCTTCTGACCTTTGTGGGCATTGCATGACATGGGTGCACTTACATATATGTAGACAATGCACTTATACACATAAAATTAAAATAATAAAATATTTTTTAAAAAAGAAGTAGACATTTCAGTGAAGCATTACATATTTTTCTTCTTTTTCTAATGTGTGGGTTTATGTGTGTGTTGCTTGTGTGTGTGCAGATGCATGCATGCACTCATGTGGAAGCAGATGATAGCTTCAAGTGTCATACCAAGGAACACTGTCTACCTCCTTTGAGACAGCGTCTCTCACTGAACCTGGAGCTCAGGATTAGGCTGGACTGGCTGGCAGTGAGCCCCAGGATTCTCCTGGGATTCTCCTGCCAGCCCTGGGATTATAAACACCTGTCACCAAGTCTGGTATTTTGATGTGCGTTTCAGGGATCTAACCCAGGTCCTCAAAACAAGCACTTTATAACTGAGCCATCCCCTTGCCCCTTCTTTCCTCTTTTATGAAATAGAAATCTACATTCAGTAAATCTAGTAAGCCCAGTTTTGACCTACAACCCATTTTGGTTCCAAAAACCCTTCAGTCAGGCTCTAGGGACCTGTACTGATGAAATGCCCTTCTCCCCTGGAGAATCACAAAGGATACTCAAATCCTGGCCATTGGACTACAGAAATCAGGCTTGAATATTCCAAAAATTGAGACTAGGATGGCCAGCCAAAGAGGAAGGGGTGGGGCCTCTCTATGGAAAGACATACGTCTCAACTAGAGAGAAGACAGAGAAAACATGATTCAGGTCACAGGCATTTTGAAGGTCAGAAGGATCAGGAGCAGTCATGAGGACCTGGGTGGTGACTCCCCTGATTCCAATCCCAGAGCACTGTTCATGCCCTGGCTGACAACAGGCGGTGATGAGACATAAATGCGCTTTATGTTTGACCTCTCAGGTTCTGACCCCATTTGTCCCACCTCCTCACTGACCCTGTCTCTTCACTGGGCAAGGTTCTAGCCTCCCAAAAGGAGCAGCCCTGTCAATGAAGATTTCTAGAATGCCTTAGTCATCATGCTTCCTGATAGCCGCTCTTGGTGCCTACCAGGTTACTGATGCACCCTGGGGTTCAGAGAGGCCAGCTCTCACTGCTCAGGCCTAAGGGGATTTATTTCAGTCAGTGGGATATTGTGCACAAAAGGCCTCTAATTGTGCAGTTTTCATGGTTTGTTTTTGGGGCCCCAGATGGGACAGGGACTTTACCAGTGAAACAAAAGAACAACTCTTCTTACTTGTTTCGTGAGTGTCAGGGTGAGTCCTTGGCTGTGGGCCTCCTTCAGGCTGGCAGGAGGAGCACAGCACCTGAGCCTCCCCTGCTGGAGGACAGCTACACGGTCACTGAGCATCTCTGCTTCGTCAAGGTGGTGGGTTGTGAAGATGATGGTGCGACCTGCATCCGAGCACAAGGTGTATCAGAAATAGCAGGACAAAGCCCCCAGAGCCTGTGCAACCTTCCTGTGAATGGCAGGCTGAGACAGAATTGAAAGACTGACCAGCGTTTTTCAAAAAACTGAAATGGGTGCTGTGAAAAATGGCATAGCCAAGTCTATTTTGTGCTTTAGAGACCCTGAAAATTATTCCTCTATAGCTTCCCAAATGTTATGACTATGGTTTTCACAAAACTCCCCTTCCCTCTTTCATGGGGGTTGGGAGGATACTGCAAGGCCGGAAGAGAGAAACAGCTGTGAAATACAAAGTCTATGTGTCCAGCAGCATCTCTGTTTTCTGTTTTCTGTGTCTTAGATGTAACCAGATCAAAACATATATCTTTTCCCTGGAAATCACACAGCAGCCTTGAACCCCAAGAAAATACATAGTGGGAGACACATGAGGGAGCCGGAAATAGAGGGTTAAGTTGGAGGCCTTCCTAAAGGGAGAGATGGCCAAGCCCCACATCTGTTTTGCAAAAGCATGTCAAGCTCATATATGTCACCCATGAATTCCACCTTTTCTTATTTCATTACCATTCCATGGAGAGAGAAAGGTCAGATTTGCCCTAGAACAGAAGCCAGAAAAGCTAAGGTATTTGGGTGCAAGTTTACTTCAGTTACATAAACAGAAGTTGTTACTTTTCACTTCCTTTCTCCCCATTGGCTCATATGGGTCCCATTTACCCATTCTATCAAATAGAATAAGTGCAGTCATAGACTGTGTTTCTGGGGATCTACTACACAACACAGTGGCTCATTAATAATAATTCATTGTATACTTGAAAATTGCTAAGAGATTGGATTTCAAATGCTACACACAAAGAGGGGATGAGAAAGATTTGTGAGATGCATATATTAATTATGTCTGTTTAATCTTTCTTCAATGAATACATATAGTGAAACATCATGCCATATGCCACAAATAAGTACAATTTTCATTTGTCAGCTGTACTGTAATAAACCTGGAAAAATAAGTAAATAATTCCCAAAGAATTTGGATGAAATCTACTGCTGTTTGGTTCATGATGGTTTCTGGGGGTGCTACTGTAACCTGAGATACCCCCGACCCTCCGAGGTTTTTTCTTCAAGTCATTGCTGCCTTATCTCTCTTCCTGATTCAGGTGGTGTGTTCTACTCCTTCCAAAAGTTCTTCCCTAAAGTTGTGGTTCCCACATTCCCCTACTCTTGTCAATTTCAGAAACAATGATACTCTGTCATGGAAGGAGAACTCACCCACCAGACACTTCGCTGTGCACTTTTGCATGCAGCACTGCTCACAGAAACTGATGGGCTACTGCAACTGTGTCCGTTTGCAACAGAGAAAGCTGACGCTCAGAGGAATGTGACCATCTCCCTGCTGTCACAGAGGAAATGCAGATCCAGTCTGCAACCTGGTCCAGGGGTTTGGTTGTGATGTGCCAGTTTGCTCTGATGTCTCTTCACTATTGATCTTACAATGGGAGACACTGAAGGACTGGCACTGGGGCTGATCAAAAGCTCATGCTGCCCATCGATAAGCAAGAAACACACACAAAATCCCCAATAGACTGAGCACCTGGTGCACAGTGTTCTGATGGAAAAATCTCGTTTTTACCCAGTAGGTAGCATTTGTTTTTACACCATCTTAAATCTTTCTCACAAAGCAGTACCAGTGCCGAGATGCTTTGGGGCTGTTTAAAGGAATGGATAGATACACATTCTGATTTTTGAAGACACGTTTTTCTTTTACCACTGCCTATCTAATCTGCTTACACACTATTGATTTTATACTTCAGTCAGTGCAAGGACAATTCCAAAGGAGTCCTCAGAAGGGAAAAATAATCATCATTAAGCAACGAAAAGACAGTGAGGGATGACCTGACTTGAAACAGCCTGATTTAAAGAAGACTTTCTTTTTCTCACACTTGCACTGCATCAGTCTAAAGTAGCTTTTATGATGATTTTTCAAATGTTCTTTCAGCTAAACATTTTAAAAAGTGAGAGCTGGAAGACAGGAAGGGGTTCTATGTGATGCTGTCCTCTGGACATGGCTTTACATCCATGAACTAGCAGCAGCTGTGACTGCCTGCACAAGATCAAGCAAGTTGTTTCACACTTTCACTGCATCAGTCTAAAGTAGCTTTTATGATGATTTTTCAAATGTTCTGTCAGCTAAACATTTTAAAAAGTGAGAGCTGGATGCTGTCCTCTGGACATGGCTTTACACCCATGAACTAGCAGCAGCTGTGACTGCCTGCACAAGATCAAGCAAGTTGTTGCTGGGGGGAGGGAAAATCATTCTTTGTTGAGAATGTGCCCACTGGTAGGTTTTTTCATGCTCCAGTGAATGGTCACATACCCATGTACTTATGGGCAACTCTAACAAGACTTAGTGAGCTACCAAAAAGATGGGGGGGGGAAGAAGAAGAAATTAGGAAGGGCTGTTGTGTTGGGAGAATATGAGGGGAATTGAAGGGGGACATGGGGTGTAGATATGCTCATTTCATTGTATGCATGCACGAAATTCTCACAAACAAAGAAAAATTCCAGCATGGAGGGAGGAGGGTCTCCCTGGAGCTACCAGCAGGCGATGGCTGCTGGGGAAAAGAGTCACTTTTCTTTGGGTGGTGGCTACTGGTAGGCTGTCCATGCCCCAGTGGATGATTCCACACTCATGCACATATGGGCAGTACTAATTGGACTCAGTGGGTTATTTCTAAAAAGGATATTAAGTTGGAAGGGAGATATGTTAGGGGGACCAGGGAGAGTTGGAGGAGTGGACGGAGGGTAAGTATATGTTCAAACTTCATTATACACATGTAAGAATGTGTCAAAGAATAAATTTTTAAAACTAAAAAAGGTTGATCATTAAGATATAATTAGTAAATACTTTTTTTAAACAGAATTCAGCTTTGATTTAAAAGTAAACAGAAGCAGTGGGCTTGCAGTGTTTATTTTTACAATTCACAAGAGCAGGGGTAACTTACTTACTGTGCGTTCATCTTCTATATCAGCCCCACTCAAAGTGGTAGGGAAATTAGAAAACCAATATCAATGTTTAACCAATTCCTGGGAGCAATATTCAGGGTCTTGCACCAGAGCTTTGGGTTTTCTCTTTGCAGACCCTTCAACTCTCCCTAAAGGTCATACATATTAATGAAGCAAGGGGGCTGAATGCTTGAGGGTACAAGGTAGCCTCTTTTGATCTCTAGGTGACAATTAAGACCACCTGAGACTGCTCCCTCAGTTTCTGTAGCTTGGCCAACAAACCTCAAAAGGTGTCAGGTTGGCAAGCTTAGAGCTCCTGTCTCTACCTTCTCTGAGATCTGCTATCTACAGACCCTTAAATCTGCCCTGGCCTTCAGTCACCCAGCTCCAAGGATGGCATCTCTCACAAATTCTGTTTTCCTGGGAAGTGTGAGAATACCAGTCTTTGATGCCTCCCTGGGGCCCAGTATTCTGCTCGGCTCCATGACCCCTGAGCCAGCTCCATCCACATGTAACTGCCCAACCTAAACCAAGTTCATATAAAACAACAAAGGCACATCTGTTTGTGAAATTTCCCATGTTCTTTCTCCATTTTCTCCTTCTGTAATCCATCAAAATTTTGGGACATAAGCATGAGAATTGTTCTCTGTGTGCTGAAGAAAAGGACTGGTCCTTACTATTATTTTCTTCTGTTTTCATGTAAAGCAAATCATTACATACCCCTCACAAAGTGGAGGTTTTCAAGTTAAGCCAAAAGAAAGTCATATGTTCAGAAATAAAAAGAAAAAAAGAAAAACATTTTTGCAAGAT
Organism: Nannospalax galili; assembly: GCF_000622305.1. Lineage (NCBI taxonomy): Eukaryota > Metazoa > Chordata > Mammalia > Rodentia > Spalacidae > Nannospalax > Nannospalax galili. The sequence goes on from NW_008352325.1 coordinate 3,167,806, forward strand.
TTTGCTTAACCTCACCTCCAGAGCATTTATACCAGCACTAAGCCACGTGCCACTATTGCCCATCTTCTGTCTAGACAAGGTTTCTATGTAAAATACCTGTAGCAGTGCTTCCTACCTGTCTGGAGTGTGGAAAAAACAACAGCTGAAAAATAGTAATTGCCTATACAATGCTCACAATTGCAAATAGTCAATAACAAAAGAAATATGACCCCTCTAAGCCATAGACCTGTTTACCCCTTTTGTCTGTCAGTTTTATCTAGAGAAGTGAGCCTACTGCATGTCCATCTTGCCATGTCTTAGCTTCCTCATCTCATTGAGATCTTGAATTCCTTCCAAAGATCTGTATGTTAAAAGTTTGTTTTCCAGCCTGTCGTATTATTGGGAAATAGCATAACCTTTAGGAGGTGGGACCTAGTGGAAGGAAATTACATTATTGAAGCATGCTCTTGCTTTGAAAGCATCATGGGGTGAGTATCTTGCAACTTCTAACACAATGAGCTGTGCCACCACAGTTCCAAACAACAGTATCATCCTGGCTAGCCTTAATTGTCAACTTGACACCACCTAGAGTCATCTGGGAGAAGCCTAAAATGAGAAACGTTCTATACAAGGTTGGCCTGTGGACATGGCTGTGAGAGATTGTCTCTTCTGATGACTGATATGGGGAGACCCAGCCCACTATGGGCAGCACCATTCCTAGGCTGGTGGGCCTGAGCTGTATAAGAGAGCAAGTCGAAGAGTGATACAGAGAGTGTGCTAGCAAGCAGTGTTCCTCTATGGATCCTGCCTCAAGGTTCCTGTCCTGAGTTCTTGCCCTACTGCTCCTCTATGATGGGTTGTGATTTGGAAGTGTGAAATGAAATAAAACCTTTCCTCTCCAAGTACCTTTTGATCAGAGTGTTTTATCACAGCAACAGAAAAGCAAAGTGCAAAAAAGACTAACTACTCATAAACTGGAATCTTTGGAACCATAAGCCCAAATAATCTTCCTCTCTTGTAAGTTAATTTTGTTGAGTATTTTACCACTGCAGTAGAAAGCTGATTGACACAGGAGGGTTTGTCCTAGATGACCTCTGATTGCCTCTTCTAATCATTCATGCTTCCAAAATGGAATGTAATTTGGGGAAAGCCAATTTCAAATGACATCATCTATGATTAAAGTTCATTGACAATGAATTGTCATTGCTAAAACTGAGTTAAGAGATCAAACACAAAGTAGGCATTCTGAGTACTATAAATACATTACTTAACAATTATTTCATAAAATGTTGGAACATCTTATTTGTTCTGGAAAAAGACCATGTATCCTCACTGGCGTATGAATAGCCACCCCTTTCCCCAGCATAGCACTGTGGGGAGAGAAAGTGGAATGAGTCTCAGCTCTTACCTTCCCGGAACTTCAGCAGAATGTCCCAGAGGCTGCGACGGGAGCAAGGGTCCACCCCACTGGTGGGTTCGTCCAGAACCACCGTCCTTGACATGCCCGTGAAAGCGATGCCAATGGAGAGCTTCCTCTTCATGCCTCCAGACAGGGTTCGTGCTGGTTTGTGCTGATGCTGAGTTAGCCCTACTTCATCAAGAGTTCTGGAACAACAAGAAAGCTCTCATCTTCTCCCCGAACACCTGAAAGTTTTGCTCTCAGTTTGACATCAGGGACAATGGCTTACATTGCCCAAGGGCTTTATAAACCATGAAAAAATTTTATGTCCACGAGGTGTGGGTGCTAAGTTGCACGCATAATAGAGTAGCACTGTGCTTACTGATGGATAGATGACACCATGTCAGTGGATTAAGCATGATAGTAGTCACAGTATCTGCTGGGCATTATGTATAGAAAGCACTTTGGTCAACTTTCTGGAAAAGTGTCTCTCTTCTTTTCACTCATGTTTCCTGTGAATGGGGTGGGCTTACATTCCCATAAAACAATATGAAAAATGGTGAGACAGCTGAGGCAAAGCCTTAGGGCTTATCAGAGGTCTTTAACTCTCTAGCCCACTGTGCGTGAAATTCTTGTGGTCCCATCATCTTGACTATGTAATCACGAAGTTGCAATGATACTATGTGCAAAGTAAAAATTATCAATTGTCATTAATACCAGAATAAGCCTCTCACTGTCTCAGAGACCTTCCAGTCCTGAGAGGTCCAGATTTCAGAAACCAGCACAAAAACTTCCTGATGTGAAGCTTGGCCTCTTACCTAAGGGAGGGAGTCTATCCTCTCTTCTTATGCATGGTTTCCACACTACTGTGTCCGTTAAAGGCCACATCAATATTTATTTGTCTTCATTATCTACTTTAAGTTTTACTGTTTAAGGCCCTGTTTAAACCTTCCCTGACCACTAAAACCAAGTGGAGAATCTGCCCCCAAGTTACAGCCCTGCTTTAACCCTTCTTGACATCCTACAACTGAAGGGTCACTCTGTACCAAAAGAGAAGGCGGCTAGACAGGGGCAGGAGAATCACAAGAGCTCCACACAGCTGAGCTTCAAAAACACTTAGCTCCTGGAATTCTTCCAGATTCTATGCAAAGAACAGAGTGAATCACAATGATTTCCTTGCCTAATGAGTAAGTAAAATTTTCTTGTCAGTTTTATTATTCCTGTCCTTTCTATCCTGTCACAGAGAGGGCTCGAATCAACTTCTTACTGTCTAATTTTCAGTCTAGATATTTTGTGTTCCATCTAAAACTTAGAGGGCACTTCCTGCTTGCTAAATCTCAATCTAAACTCAGAGCAATAACTAAGTTCTTGTTTTCTAGGCATGCCTAGTCAAAAGAGGAGAAAGAATGGACCAGTTTCAACTTGCCTTGGCTCTACAACCTAACCAACATCTTCCCACCTGGATGACTCTAGTACAATAAGGACATGAGTCTATTAACCCCAGTTTGGGGCATATTAATGATTAATGAGTTAGCAAGAAGACAGAGAAGAAAAAGTCAAAGAGACTGTCAATGTTTTCAAATTTGCATGTTCTTATTACATTTGTCACTTAAAGCAAAATGCCTCATCTTTTTCTTCTGTCAACAGCACTCAGGGGGTTGATCCCTATGTCTGCCTTCCAGAGGTTCGTGCTGATGACTGTGCTCAGGGCATTTCAATCCATGAATATATATTAGCCAACATAGTGGACTCAAGGGACTTTACTCTTCTCCAGGTGAAGGTGCATCTCCAGGACGCTCAGTCCCTGAGATTGTCTGGGGACACAGACACAATGTTTATATACCCTCTGGAGTGGAGGACTCTTTGGCAATGCCTGATCATTCTAACCTTGTTGCAGGGCTCAGAACCCTAGATTAGACATAAAGAGCAGAAAGGAAAACAATCTGCAAACCTTGGCCAACTGTTATTATTAGTTGATATTTTTTCTTTGATTTTTAAAGTTGGAGATTACTTAGCATCTAGTATTTTTCTAATTACTGAGATTGCAGAAAAACAAAATAAAACAAACAATTTCTGCAGATTTAAATTTTCGGATTCCTTGTAAAAGAACATTGTTAAGCAGCACAGTAGAGGAGGAAAGACTTTTTTATATTAAGTTCCAATTATGTGCCAGAAACTGTGTTTTGAGTTCTCTTCAGTCATCCATTCATTTATTCAGCAAAAGTTTATTGAACCCTTACAGTCATTGCACCTGCCACCTACTAGGGGCAGAGAAATAAAACAAATCTTGTCTGTGATTCAAGAAAGTCAGAGTTAGGTGGAAAAGCAAGATAAGAAATAACAATAAAATATGAAGAGCTAAGTCCAAGGTGCAATGGGAATGCCCTCTGTCTCTAAAGACAGCAGGGTAAGCAGTCAGTTGGATGAATGGTGGGATGTGGAGAGGCTGGAATGTTTGAGCAATATGTTCCATGGACAGTTGGAGAGCATTTAACAGGACTGGGGGGCTGACACATGCAAGGAATAAAAAAGTCTATTCTTGAACTAAAGGAAAGGTCACACAATGAACTCCAAATGAGATGGGAATAAAAGGCCAGTCACACATTCATTGTAATATTCTTTCGTGACTGCTAGTTTTTCTTTTCCCTCTCTGGATCTAGATGTGGGGACAGATGAATCACTCTAAGTTTCAATACATCTGTCTCTGTTCTCCCTAAAACTGCCAGCCTTCAAACCCAGGTCATCAGAAACTGTCACCCCTACCCATGTGCTGTGCTCTGCCAATCCATGACTATCGCACCCCTACCCATGTGCTGTGCTCTGCTAATCCATGACTATCGCACCCCTACCCATGTGCTGTGCTCTGCTAATCCATGACTGACACCCCTACCCATGTGCTGTGCTCTGCCAATCCATGACTATCACACCCCTACCCATGTGCTGTGCTCTGCCAATCCATAGCTATCGCACCCCTACCCTTGTCCTGTGCTCTGCCAATCCATAGCTATCGCACCCCTACCCTTGTCCTGTGCTCTGCCAATCCATGACTATCGCACCCCTACCCATGTGCTGTGCTCTGCCAATCCATGACAATCACACCCCTACCCATGTGCTGTGTTCTGCCAATCCATGACTGACACCCCTACCCATGTGCTGTGTTCTGCCAATCCATGACTGACACCCCTACCCATGTGCTGTGTTCTGCCAATCCATGACTGACACCCCTACCCATGTGCTGTGTTCTGCCAATCCATGACTGACACCCCTACCCATGTGCTATGTTCTGCCAATCCATGACTGACACCCCTACCCATGTGCTGTGCTCTTCTAATCCACGACCTGCTCTTGGGTACAATGCTCTCTTCATCTATTCTCTCCTTGGGCCTTCTCATATCCCATGAGACATAGGGGCTCTGCTACACCTCTGCTGAATCCATTTACTTCCAATGGAGTCACACAGCCTCTCCCTCCAGAGTATCAGTTCTCTGCATCCTTTACAAACTATATGTTTTTTTCTTCTCTGAACCCTGTAATCAACTAACTAGACCAAAAAAAAATCAATGTTCTATTGTCCTTCACTCTTTTAATAATGTTCTTTTTTCAACCTTTAAGTTTTAAGTCCATAGTTGTCATTAGAATCATTTTTAATGATTGGAGAGCACTCTTTTCTCTTTGTATTATTCTTTGACAATTTCCCAGTGTATAAGTGCATTTGGTCCTTCTCACCCCCGCCCTCTCTCATCCCCTCTCAGTCTCACTGAACCCCTTCTTCTGCCTGGAGAGTCCCCCTCCTATTTTCATGTCTTTCGGAAGGCGGGTCTTGCTCATTTGTTTGGTTTGGGTTGGGTTTTTTGTGATGCATTGTGCTTCATTAGTACTTCCTACGTGAGCATGTTCCTGGGGTGGTTATTTAGTTACTGGTGCATGAGCAGTTTAGCAGTGGGTCTATCACTGAAGAGAATGACTCCCCCTCCTCCAGCAACTTTGAACTGCCCATAGCTCCTTGAGGAAGGATGGGGCCTCATGAGGCCCTCCCCTCTCTGTGATGGAATGTTGACAGGCTTTATAGCATACAGGTCTTATGTGGAGTAGCCAAAACTGCTGTGAGCTCATGGCCATGTCACATCCAGCGTGCAACATTTCACAGCGCTTTCTCCATCCTTCAGGTCTCATACTCCTCCCGCTGCCCCCCCACTTCCCCAGTGTTTCTTGAAATTTGGAAAGGATGAGATAAATGTCCCATTTAGGGCTTAGCACTCAACAGTCACTTACTCTCAGCATGCTGATCAGTTTAAGTCTCTGCCTTAACTGCTTATCACCGCAAAAAGATGCTTCTCTGCCCAAGGCTGAGAACAGCACTAGTCTATGGGTGTAAACATCAATATTTAGAAGGCAGTTTGATGCCACATCCATTTAGCAAAACAACAGTAGTAGATTCTCCTCTAGCTCTATGACCTCCCAGTCATGGGCTTATGATCAAGTTTCCAGTTTCCAGTACAAGGCATGAATTCCTTCCTCTGGAGTGGGCCTCAAATCCAATCAGAAAGTGATTGGTTACCCCCATAACAATCATGCAACTATTATACCGATGGCCACATCTTGCATGGCCAGTTGCATAGCTCTCACGTTTATAGCTAGATAAGACCACTGATGACCTCCCACCCCCCAGCACCTTCCAGCGCAGTGAAACCTAATCACTGGGGTAGAATCTTCCAATACCAACTTGATTTCGCTCTGTCCTGCAACCAAATTATGCAGTACCTTTAACAATAGAGAATTACCATCTAGTCTGGTAGGTAACAAAGAGTGATAGTAATAGTTAGTATTATGTTGAGGACCTCTGGGGACTCACTGAGAAATAACTCATAGAAATACATCCCATACCTGGCACTGGGATTTTTTTGTTAAGTAATTATGGCTTCTAGGAACAGTGTGTGTGTGTGTATGTGTATGTGTGTGTGTGTGTGTGTGTGTGTGTGTGCATACATATACATATACATTAACTTCAGAGTATTTGCTTATAGTGTTCCCTCCTGCAAGATTAAATCTTTCCTACCAGCTGATCAGTAGCACGTGCAATTTTCATGACATAATGCAAATCACCATTTCCACAAACCTCTTTATCACAAAAAGTACTCCCTAAGAAGTTGCCCCTGAAAGTATGGCTCTTAGTGCACATTTAAAATGCGTGTGTGTGTGTAATTTATGAGAAATATAGCTCACGTGTCCCAGGCCGGTTTTGAACTTACCACATAGCCAAGGATGACTTTAAGCTCCCTATCCTCTTGCCTTGACCTCCCAAGTGCTGAGATTACAGGTATGTGCCACAATGCTAGCTTATGCACGTGCTGTTAACTAAGAAAAATGATGAAGGTGGATAGAGACTCCCACACACTCTGCCTTGTGTGAGCCACCTGTGCTCTCTGAAGAGATGATCTTTAGTTTTTCTTAAGGTCACTTCATTGCCCTGTACCAGCAGTGCTCCAGCAAACCTCTCTAGCTCATCAATCATCCCTTCTCTACTGGGCCATCAGCAGTAGTGAACAGGTATGATGCAAACAGTCCTGTCTTTGCACCATCCTGTGAGATCACTTGTCCATTGTGGAATCATCCCATTTCTCTGCTCCCTTTGAAAGGAAACTGAGAACATGTGCTTTAGCTGTTTTCCCTTACCTTCTCTCCTTAACTGACTTTGTAAGACTTCATCTCCAAACTTCTCTGTTTGAAAGTCAGTAATGACTTCCATGTACTAAATACAAAGATCTGTTCTGAGTCTTCTTTCCTCCCTACACAGCACTGAGGCACTCACTTAGGAGGCTAGGTTCTCTCTCTGGTCTTCCTCCTCTGCTGGTCTCTATTCCCTGCCTCACTGGCTAGTTGGTTATTCTTCATCTCCCATCATCATTGGGTTACAGTATCCAGGGTTCACCATGATCTCTTCTCCAGTCTACTTTCACATACTGATCTCATCAAGTCAATCTGCCTCTAACCTGAGTATAATGGCCACAAGAATTATATGCGATAACAAAATAACAATGTCTCAATGACTCCAGACCTGAGGATGTTCCTCTCTTGGCTGTTCTTGCCTACTCTAGATCAAACAAAAGGTTCAACAGTCATGATTTGCCTCTTAAAAAATGTTCACAAAGATTCTACAAGCTCCACTATCTGCTGCCTCCCTCGAACCCACATTTTAATGAATCCAGACCTTAAGGAAAACAAGCAGTGCTACAGGACACTAATAAGAAGTATGCTGGCTCCAAATCCAATGTTTTCAGTTTTTCCCTCCCTCTAATTGAGAACTGCTGTCCTAAAACATGATCTCATTCTGATTGCTTTTGTGCAAATTGGCTTTGTTGCTAGGTAACATGCTGGGAATTGATAACCGTTAAGGTTGCCTGGTACCCAAATAAAAAAAAAAACAAAAACATGAAGCCTAAGTGGCGTTGTCAGGTGTTTGATTTAAGGCCCCAGTCACAATCACAATAGAGTTTAGAATGGCCCAGGGTAGTCACAATTTTTCAAACATAAGTAACTATGTAGAATCCATATTTTTAAATATATGAATATACATATACATGTATATATATACATATATTCATACATGACAAGAAAGAAAAAGAGTTTCTAAACTAGAAGGAGGAAAGGTACCAGCAGGAGAGTGGAGGGGGATGATGCAGGCCAGTGGGGTGAGCATGAGCAAAACACAATGGCAGACATGTATGAAGTGCCATAATCAAACCCAGCATTTTGTATGATAGCTAAAAATATACCAAAGAAACATATTAATTAGAACAAGCGGCCTATGGCTTGTTAGCAGGAAAAAATAGGTTATATGTAGCCATTTTGCTCTCTAGTATATAGGTAGTCCATACAATATCTAGTTATTTCATACTGAGTACTTGCTCAAGTTTAAGATTTTTTAATTTGTTTTTATTAGATTTTTTAATATTTCATACAGAATATCTCAAGCAATCTGAGTCATCTTTAGTACATGTTAAACATTCAGGAGACAAGTGTCAATAACTTATTTCTACTATCACCCACTTCCCAAGGATATTGTTAGGTAGGCAGACAGTGCCTTTTGCAGAAAATATCCTTGTAACATTCCAACAAGGTAAATTTTGAGAGAAAGGAAATGAAGGAAGAACTATTTAAACAAACTTTTTGGTACCATATGCCACTTTCCACAGGGGCTCCTGTCCCTTGAGGTTTTATTTTTTCCATGAGTTCGACCCTAATTTGCATCTGTCTGGGGGACATTTGTTCTACATATGCACTTGTCATAGCTGGTGTCACACATAGCCAGCTATTTCAATTAGTGATCATATAAATACTGATCTCTTCAAAGAGTGGGAAAATGAAACGTGCAGTGGAGCATTTCTGAGGAGCACTTTATCATTTCCTAGTGTAGGCCTCTACAAAGAAACTGTCAGGGAGACCTACAGGAGGTTTCAACTATGCTCTAGTTTTGCATCCTGGCCCCTGCATAATATGTAAGTTTCCCATTCCAGGTTTGTGCTCTTGTTTTACTTATAACGAAAGAACTTCCACGACATCACCAAGTCCCATCTCTCTAGAATCTCAGTATATCCGGATCCTTCTGCATCTGAAGATGTCCAAGCGATGGATGCTAGGGAACAGGCCTTAGTCATGAGAATGTCCTTTGAAACTGCTATCACCTGTGTTTATTAGAAACATGGAGAAGAGCTAGTAACAAATCCTTTTCACTTCTCAGGTCATTGGAACTTCCACAGGGACGTTCAAGGCAGTAGCACTAAAATGGTCCAGTCAGCCCTTCCTCTCCTCCTAGTCATTTTCGTCCTATTGGCCTCCATCCCTACATGCTGCAGTACAGCAAACAACCCTAAGAAAAGACAACTAAGTGCTCTTGGCATCTAAGAGCCCTAGGGAAGTCACTCAGTTCCCTGTATGAGCTGTAGAGCCTCATCTTCCTGAGCATTAGCTCTCATGTCTGCAAAACTAGAGACAGCCTCCCTATCACCCAGCAAAGAGAATTGCAAATGAGACCTCAGGAGAGTTGTGACTTCACAGGCTTCCCAGGGGCTCCCATTGGTCTAATCCTCCCTCAAATCATGGTTATTCCCTGCTTCAAAATGACTCTTCATCAACCCAGCCCACTGCCCACCCTCTCCTGAAGCCTTGGCTTCCTTGATGTCCCTGCCCACTCATGTCTACAATCATCTTGTGGTGTGTCCTATACTACTTTCCAATCTGTGGTAGCCTATGACAAAGAGATTTCTGTTCTAGTGGCTGTTGTCCCAGGTTTATTATTAATGATTTTTTCCGCCTATGATGGGAGTGGTGTCAAAGCAAACATCAAGGATGCCGCTTCTCTGTCTACAGTCTCCCCAAAGGCTGTGCACCTGCTGTAGTGTGGCAATGTCGACCTTGCAGTACCTTGCCCATTCACAACTACATGCCCAGTAAAGTTCCAGCTCTTTGGAATAATGGATAAGGTTCTTTTTGACTTGTTTCGTTGCCTGTTTTTGTATTCGGTCTACTTCAGAACATGCCCAAGACCTCTTTATTCTACACACACAAAACTTCCATCCACTGCCTATCTACACTTTCCATGATGTCTCAGTTCTTCCTCACTTCAAACACAAACCAATGAAATCCAGTGCCTTCCCTGAGAAAAACCTTCCCTAACATCGCTAGTGCTGCTAGGTATGGCACAGTTCCTATGTGGGAACCGTTTGCTGATTTTTCTTGTAAATATAGATACTGATGGTGCTATTAAATGTTTCCATGTTATTCACTTACATAACTGTGCAGGAAGAATAAAGAGAGAATTGTTTACTAACTTATCAACTTGGTGCTGTAGTTCCTTCTTGGTCCACCATGGTACCTTTAGGGAGGCGAAGAGCAGCAGGTGCTCCCGGACAGTGAGCTTGTCCAGCAGAACATCCCGCTGCAGACAAACGCCCAGCTCCTCTCTGACACTGGACAAATCTGTCTGCAGGTTCTTGCCATTGATGATGATGATTCCAGAAGTGGGAGGGTGGAGCCCCATCAACATGGATCTGCCAGAGAATAAAACATCAGGACAGAGAACACCTCCTGTTGGATCTCTGAATATCAGTGAGTCAGACAGCCCCGAGACCACGTGCACAGCCTATGAGCACACAATTTTCCACTGAACATTTTTCCACACAGTCACTTAAAACTTGGAAGGAGCTCATGTGGACCTTGAGTGGTTATCCTTGGAAAGGAGGGCATGTAAGAGTCCCCAGTCTGCTGTGGAATATAGTATGATATATAGTTGTGTCAGACTTGGGTAAATATGCTGAGTGAAAGAAGCCAGGCACAGTTGCACTTATAAGTGAACTATTTTATAGGAACAAACATTGGTAAGTGGGTTACTGGGGACCAGGGTCAAGGGACAGCATGAGAAATCTTGGATGGGGAAAATGTCCTTTATCTTCACCGTGGTGTTTGCTCTGACATTACCCCAACACGCCAACCCTCACTGAGATACATACACAAGATACTGTTGCCTCAATACACTTCATTAGGAATTCTGTTATATTATTTTCAAACCTCTTTGGGGAATACTACAAAGAAGTAAATGTAGTGACCTGCCCCCACAGTATCCTTAGGAATTGATTCCAGGATGCCCCACCTATACCCAAATCTGCAGATGTTCCAGCTTCTTAAATGAAATGGTAATATGCATATGCCTGCACAATCCTTCTATGTACACTAAATAGTTTCTATATTGTGTTTTTGTATAAATACTCAGAAGGAAAAAGTCCATGAATGTTTGGTACAGATTCAATATTTCTCAAATAGTTTTGGGTAAATCTGTGGATGTGCATCTGTGGATACAGAGCACTGATTGTACAGAAAGGTTTGAGTCTCGAAGACCCTTGTTTGGAATGTTTAAGACTCATTGGCTCTCAGACGCCAAGCACTGCCAGTAAGAGATGAGCACCAAGGAAGACTCTGCATGTACTTCAGATGTCACGGAAAGCAAAGTAGTCAGTGAACCTTGAAACACTGAGCACCTCTTAATTTAATTCTCCTCAATCAGCTAGACAAGCACATCGAGTTTTCCTTGTAAGATATGTGCATTAGCAAAAGCTTGCTGAGCTATGATTTGTGTAACTTGTACATTCCCAATTTGTAAGTACTAATAAAAGAGATTTTTCAGTTCCATTTCACCATCCAAGGTACAAATAATACATCCATATTCTTCCTTTTGATTTGTTTCCAACGGGAGCTTCCTGGAACTCCATGTACACTATGTTTCTACCTTTCTTAATAAGGTTGAGACTATTTCATTTTCATTGTTTTTACTAATCATACTTCAGACCTATGTATTTGATAAGAAAAAGAACAAAGTGATTTTCTCCAAATAGACACTCCTTAAATAAAGCACTGTTACACAACCATCTCAAAGCTATGAATATTTGAATTCATTTCTTCTCTGGGGCCACATGATTGAATTCTTTAATCAAATCAGAAACCACTGGATCCTAAACCAAAAGCCAAGACTTAACGAGAAAACAGCACACAAAAAGATGAAAAACTAGAAATTTTTTTTTAATTTGCAAAGATGCCTCTTCTCTTCATTTTCCTAACAAAATTACACTGCAAACAAAATTTATTATGCAAACAAAATAACACATAAATAGGACAAAAACTAAACATGTCAGAGGATTTCCAAAGACTAAAGTGGATCATGATGGATTATTCGTGGAAAATAAATGAACTGGAGTCTTTTTTAAAAAAGCCTGTCCATGCTTCCCCCTTGGAATGTACTTCAGGTCTAAAAGGTGATTGGGAGTGGGGGAGAAGTTGAAGAGAGGGATGTTCTCTCTTCTGTATCGCTAAGCTCTATACTAAGATTCAAAACAAAACAATGGGGAAAAGAACAGGAAGAAAGAGGAAGGAGAGATGGAGGAAGTGGAGAATGGAAGGCAGGAGGAAGGGAGAGAGGAAGAGAAAATATGCTTTCCACATGAAAGGTAAACTAGTATGTTTAAGGCTCAACCAAAGGTAAAATGGGTCATACATGATAGTGGTTTTCCCAGCACCATTGGTCCCCAGCAGGGCTGTGATCTGGCCTCCGTGGAAATTGAGTGTGAGGTCTTGGATAGCCACCTTGTGGTCCTCATACTCCTTGGTCACAGATATCAAGGCCACTCCCGGAGTACCTCCTTCTAGCTCTCCTGATCCATTTTGCTGTGAGGATCCTGTAAAGAAAATGGATATTCACATGGAAAGATTTCAAAGGCCTGGACAATAATGCTCACTCTTATCAAATTATTGTTTTCCTTCAGAGTAGAATTCTAGCACTGTGGGCTATGCCAAATACCTCCAGAATTATTCATTACTCAAACAATAATCAAAGTATTTAAGGGCAAAAATGAACTAAAGTCACTAAACAAAACTTTGAACCCTTATGATATGGTAACGACTGTATTAAGAAATAAAAATAAATGTACACAAGTGAGTTTATAGATAGGCAGTCTAGTCGCACCATGAATGGCTACAGGAAATCCTCTCCTGAGATGGGAGTGGACGGGCACTGGAGAATATATTTCAAGTTTCCTAAAACATTCATATTTTACCTGTTTAATTAGAAAAAGGTAAAATTTCCATTATTGACCCAGACACCATGACAAGGGCTAGCTGGTCCATGTCAGCTCACCTCAGTTCACACGGCTATGAGTGGGCATTGTGTGGGGCTGGCATTGCCTGGCCTACTGGAGAGAGTCATAATGGAATACAGGGTGGTTTGAAGGCTCTACTCTCCTTTCCATAGAAACTTTCAATGTCCTGACTGGTTTTAACAGGAAGTAATATTTATTCATACTTTGAAATTTTAGAGTGCACGACACCTGGTAGCTGCCTGCCTTTTATTTTATTTTCACATATTTATTTTGAATTTTGGTAAACTACTACTCGGAGAGGAGCCCTGCGAAACATAGTGATGTGACCTTTCTGACTTCCAGGACTTATGCAGACATTGAGAGGCACAGTGTCTGCCACTCAGTCCCATGGCTATTTCTGAGCCCAGGACAGCCTGAGTACTTCAGAATCTGTACAAAGCTATAAATGCTCATCCAGCATTTATACAAAAAGCAAAGCCAAACAGAGAAAAATGCACGTAATCGTGTTTCTGTTTACTAACCTTTACTGCCCAAGTCTTCATTGTAAAAAAACAGACCCTCACTCAGAGACAGTTTCTGCTTCCCCATCAGGCCACACACACTTTCCCAGTAGGATACAGTGAAGGGGAAATACCAGGGCTTCTGAAAACCAAATGTTCCTAAGGAAACAAGATCCAATTAAAATTGGCATAAGTATTTGTCTGTATAGACAAAGCTTCTGGACTAGAATGCCTTAACTAATTCATATGTAAAATTCTTCAATAGACATTACTCCCATAAACCAGTGATGGCTTAGGACAGCAAATCCCCCAGAGGGGAACCCTATATCTCCCTCCTAAACCTAAATCCAAGGCAACTGCTGGTCCCCCTCACATCCACTTCCCCAAAGTAGCCTTAAGAAGTGTTCAGTAAACATCTTGAATAAACGCTGGGTGCTCCCCAGAGGCCGTGTTCTACCCGCTCTGCCCCTGGGCTTCCAGTGCTCTTCCTTAGCCTGCCTTTGATCTTGTAAGATTACTAGATTTAAAAAAGCATGACATCAGTGTAGGAGAAAATGAGTCAGCAAATCTTCCACAAAGGATAATTGAAAACGCTTGTGTTTCCTGTGGAAACACACCCACGTTCTTCAGACTCGTTCTCCACATTCATCCCAGTGCATATTCAGCACTCAGTCTCCCCTTATTACACACGGAAAGAAATGAAATGGGCTTTATTAGCACATCTCGATTTCCTGTAACACACATTTTAGTTTAAGTTGCCTGAATGAAATGTACCTAAAGGCCTAACCTCTACAAGTTACTTACAGTGGTTAGTTTTTATTGTCTACTTAACACAAACCAGAGTCACCTGGAAATAGGGAACTTCGACTAAGGGACTTTCTAGATCAGATTGGCGGGTGGGCATGTATGTGGGCATTTTCATGATTGCTGATTGATGTAGGCGGGCCTAGCATGCTGTGGGTAGTATCATCTTTAGGGAGGTAGACCTGGGCTGTATGATAAAAAAAAAAAAAAAAAAAAAAAAAAAAAAAAAAAAAAAAAAAAAAACAAAAAAAAAAAAAAAAAAAGAAAAAAAGAAAAAAGAAAAAAAAAAAAAAAAAAAAAAAAATGGTAGATGGGGGGGCCGTGCGTGCTGTTGGGGGTATCATCTTTTGGGGGGGTGGCCTCGGTGGTATGATAAAAAAAAAAAAAAAAAAAATGAGCTGAGCATGATTCAGGGACTGAGCAAGACAGGAAGCTAGTAAGCAGCACCCCCACCCCACCCCCACCCCCAGTTCCTGCCTCTGCTCCTGCTTGAGTTCTGGCCCTGAGTTCCCTCAGTGATGGGCTGTTACCTGGAAGTGTACACTACATAAACCCTTTCCTTCCTCAGTTGCTTTTGGTCATGGTGTTTATCACAACAGAAAACAAACTTGATCATGATTGAAATAAAAAAGGGCTACAAAAGACTATTTCAGTACCATGACCATCCAGCAGAGGAGAGATGTGCAACTGCTTACGTATTCTAATCACCATAGTAGAAAAAGACTCCTATGCTCAAAGGAACATGAATGGAGCCATCATCTCTGAAGAGTGAAGGGAGGGTGAACGGCTGTTACTAGGTCAGTAGTCTTGGCCACTGTTTTGACATTTGCTTGTGTCCCCCAAATTCCTGTGTTGAAACCCTAATCCTGGTACTTCAGAATATGTGTGTTTGGGGAAATGCAGTCTTTAAAGAAGTAGCTACCGCAAACTGAAGTCCAAAGGTAACTACTTGTTTTTCAAACAACAAACAAAAACCAAGAAAGAAGACTAGGACAGACACACTGAGGGAAGACCATGTAGCTCATTAGGAGACATCAGCCAATTACAAGTCAAAGAGAGAGGAACCCACCTCTCATGTCCTTGTCTCAGACTTGTAACCTTCAGCAATCAGAGCCAATATCTGTTGTTGATGCCTCCCTGACTGTGGCCCTGCGCAGAACCATGCAGTTCCTCCCTACCCCTTTGGAGGAAAAGGATGAGTCTCCTGGATAAATAATTCATATCACAGCAGGGTTACCCTGGCTCTCTTGTCTCCAGACTCTGGATTTGTATCACTCACAAGTCCTATGGCCACCAGTGTGCCAACCCTGTATACCACCTTTGTCTTCACAATGGAAAAGGAGGGACAGAAAAGCTTGTCCAACAGCAGGTTAATGGAACCAGAAGCCACATGCCGGCTGGCTTTGCCTCTCACCTTACCTTCCTATCCAAAGGGATAGCAGCTAGAAGACACTGGTGTCCTTCCATACAAGGTACCTTCGCCTCAAGCAAGAAAACAAGTTTACCTCATCTCTGGCACCTGTTCCTTTAACTTCAAATGATCCAATAAAACCCATCACACACATGCATACAAAGCACTTGTGGAAACAGAAAGACATAATAAATAAATGAATACATCAAGAAAAGTATTCTGATCTGCCATCTGCTGCCCTTGATCTGAGGTACTGGCCAGTCCCACTCGGGGCTACCTAAGTCCACATGCTCAGTCATCATTGAGGGAAATGAGGGGCAAGTCAGTGCAGGATTCAGACACTCAGGGTTTATAGATTTGAATTAGTCATTGAAATTCTAGATGGTAAATAAGACAAAGGTGAAGACATCCTCTGTGTGCAAACAGTCACTGCTCCATCATTTAAACAGGAAAAGACAGATGTTAATTAGACTTTCAAAGCAGAAGAAATGTGCGGGAAACTGTTTCTTTCTGTTAACAAGATGCTGAGTCGCCATTAATGTTTTTAAAGATATGGATAGATGCTTCTGATGACACTATTTTTTCAAACAAAAAAATTTAAATAACCCAATGATATATACAAAAGTGTCTGAAGAAAAAGAAGGGGAAAGATAGCATTACTTCTGGTTAGGGAAATAAGTGGAATTCTTTCTCCGGCTTCTCCAAAAACATATGTAAGAACTCTTCAAACATTTTACAGTAAAAGTAGACCCATGTGGTAGATGACAACCTACATTTTCAGAGTCAGAAGGAAGGAAAGACCAGCTCTGCCGTGCTCAGCCTTTCTGCCCCAGAGGAACTAACTGCATGTCTTCACACACTGGGATTTCCAAAAAGAAAAAAGCAAACTTCAGCTCTAACCCACTTCAACTTAAGGACACGTTATAAAGATCAACACGTTTTTATACAATAGCTTTCAAAGATATGGTCACCACACAGGCACCATCACAGGCACACAGATGAAGACACAGGAACATACACAGAGGTTCGGGCAAGCACCCTTACAATGATTTCAGGAGCCACAGGGGTCCTGGGATGGAGCTAAGACACCCTTCATTAATGGTCATATTCTCATTCACTCACTGGAGTCTTTGGAAAATCAACTCCCATCGGACCTAACTAGTCATGACTGGATAAGTTTTGCTGAGAGGATAAGAAACAATTTCTGTGGAGGAAGGGGGAGAGGGACTGGTGACTCTCCCAGAGGCCACAGTTCCAGCAGGTCATCCAAGTGTCGGGAAAGAGAGAGGGATTGTGAGTCCCCAGAGGATTGGGAGTTCACAGAGGGACTATGCTAGACAAGGGAGAGATTGTAACTCTTGAGTCCAGGCCTATGGGAAAAAGAAGGCAGGAATTTTTCATGATCAGAGACTATACAAACCAGTTTTGCACCAAGCACTCTGGCCATTTTTGCCTTTTCTCAAGGCTGATACCCAACTCTGTAAGGTAGAAAAATAAACTGCTTCATTTCACTACTTTAAGTCTCCAGGACTCTTATTATAAAGTGAAGATCATTGCTTCTCACAATAAATTCTACATATGCACTGTATAAAATTGTTCCTACAGTTAACAACCCTGAGTTGAACACTTAACAAATTTGCTTTCAGCCAGTATCCGGCTAATTTTCTTCCAGTGTCTGTTTCTCCCTAGGTAGTTGTATGCTACACCCAGACACTTAAGTTTCTTTTTCTTTTATTAAATGATTTGGCACTTTGAAAAAGCCATATAGTAAATCTGTATAGTTTATTTTAGAATTATAAAAGAAATTTGTGTTCAGCACCTCTGTGAACACAGAATAAAAAACACAAGATTCCACATAAACTTTAATATCTTGGCACAAATTCCAAGTCGTATGTTTCTAAAACCTTTAAACTGACTGTTGATCTGTTTTGTGCCTCACTTCACAGACGACAGTTGTGAGCTGACAGCAGCTCAGGACACACTTTCCTTCTCAGTGCATCCTCTTTGAAAGTCAAGTTCAGCAGTTGAACACTACTCCAGACAACCAAACTAGAACATAACAGAAATAACCCAAGCCATCCCCTATTCTTAGAAACAGTTTTGTCAGGTTTTTGCTTTCATAAAGAATCTTCAGTGAACATATGTGTTCACACCTTTGGTATTTACATTTTTATATCAAAAAGAACAAACATTTTAAAAAACTGTATACATATTACAAATTTGATGCTGTAGAATGGTAGTAAATTTAGCATTATCACCAATTTTTTTCTTTTTATGTATCTCTATGCTAAATATAATCATTTTATAAAACTTGCCTGCAGCAGAAAGAAAAGGTCATCTTTCATACATTCATAAACATGATTTATGTGACATTAAGCTTTTTGTAGTTTACTAAATACATATTGTTTTCTGAGAAAATGGCCTGTTAGTTATTTGCTGATATTTCTATTGAGATATATCTTTTTAAATTTTAATTTGAGAAAATTAGCTTTTTCTTTCACATAGCTAGCAAAGTTTTAAAAGCTTATACATTTGCCTATAATTCTATTTGACTAGCTTGAAATATTTGTTTAAATTCTTATATAGGGAACTCTTCTGGTGTTTATTATTTTTTTCCTTTTAAATGTTTTTATTGATTTATCTTTGTTTGAGTATTTTGCCTGCATGTATGTAAATGCACCAGTATATGTGATATCTATAGAGGCCAGAAGAGGGTGTCTGATGCCATGGAACTGGAGTTGTTAGCCACCATGTGGGTGCTGAGAACTAAACCTGGGTCCTCTATAGAGTAGCCAATGCTTTTAACCACTGAGCCATCTCTCCAGCCCCTGATTTTCACTGTTTTAGTTATTTAAGTCTTTAAGAAAGGCTTTCCCTATATCTAAAATCATGCATTTCCTATTCAAGTTTTAGTGTGATTTATTTTTATTTATTGATTTTATTGCTAGAAATCATACCCAGTCTTGCACAGGCTAAAGAAGGTCTCTGTCACTGAGCTACATCCCAAACTTCTTCATTATTTTATCTTCTTCATTATTTTAACACTATTTCTATTAAATGTATGAACAAGAGTTTAAATTTTTCTGCATAATAAATTGAACAATAATTTAACCTTTCCATGGATTAAAATGTCAACCTTAAAAGAGTAAAAAAAAATGCACTTGAGCTTGTTTCTAAATTTCCTAGTCTGTTTTCTCTCTGTTGAATCCCCAGCCCCTCTCCAGGACTGAGGAGTGAGTTCAAGATCTTGAGCATGTGAGGTCAGCACTGTCCAACTGAACTACACATCAGCCCCAACTGCTCAATCTTTTTTAAGATTTCATTTTCTTTTTAATTATGTGTATGTGTTTATGTCTGTGTGTGGGTATGTACATGTGAGTACAGGTGTCTGAGGAAGCTAGAAGATAATGTCAGAGCCCCTGGAGCTAGAGTTCCAGGTGGTTATGAGCAGCCCACATGGGTGCCGGGATCTGGACTAGGCCCTCTACAAGAGCAGTAAGCACTTCTTAACCACTGAGCATCTCTTCAGTCCCTCAATTGCTCAATCTACATTATGTATGTATTACACTATTTTAATCTTTACTGATTTATAGAGAGATTTTGCAGAATTATCGGCCTCTACTATTCCCCATTATATTTTAACAATTTTGGTCATTATCATTAATTTATATTTCTAGCTATCCTTCAGTAACATTTTTTCAGTTCAAAACAAATTTGAACTTTGGGACATTTTAATTTTAATGACTTATGTAAGATTCATTACATTACAATGCTCGTGAGATATCACTGAATTTGAGACTATAGAAATTTGTACATTAATTTGCAGAAAACCAACATACTTACAGTAATAAATATCCCTGTTCAATAATACAGCCTCTTTTTTCATTTAGTCAATTCTGAATTATGTTTGCCTACATTTTTTTTACTCTTAATTTGATATCTATTCTCACATTAGAGTCATGCTGACATGCTTTTTTGTAACAGGAAGAATTGTAAGGGAACCACAGCTTTCAAATCAGGTACCCGAGGACAGGATAGGAAATATAGCTTTTATCTCTGATCCCTAAGGCAGCAGGCTCAGGAGAGTTATCTACAAAGCCTGAGCAATAAGCAACAGTCCTTTTCCAGTAAATATCAACAATTTAGAGTCATTTCAGACTCACGCTGGCATTGGTGGGTGTGGGGAATCACTGGGCCTTCCAGACTAAGTGACCAGGGGTCTCCAGCCTACATGTTCTAAAAGAGGTGGAGCCATAAGTTTGAATTCCAAGAAGGAAGTATGTTTGCAGAACCAAAAGCAAAGATTATTCACCTGTTTTCTCATGCAAACAAGAGGATTTGTTTTTATCAGCAGGGCTGATAAGTAACGGCTGTTCTCACGTTAGTTGCTCTGAGCTTTTTGTCAATTGATTTTAATTATTACTTTTAATAATCTTAGTTTTCCTCCTCATTCTTTTACAATCTGGAAAATGAAACCCCTCCCTGTTCAGCTCCATCCACAGTTGTCCTGCAGCCCCAGGGCCCTGCCCCTCTGTCAGTGTGGCCAGCTGGAGAGTTCTTTTTATGTATGACTGTACTGTCTGAATATATATAAGTGCACCCATGTTGTGCACTGTCTGTGGAGGTCAGAAGAGAGTGTGGATCCCCTGGAAATGGAATTATGGATGGTTGTTAGCCACCATGTGGGGAACCAAACCCAGGTCCTCTGCAAGAGCAACCAGTGCTCTTAATCACTGAGCGATCTCTCCAGCCCCAAAACAGGAGAGCTCTGATGCTGACAAACATCCCCTTGGTTTGTGTTTTGACCCTTCTCTCACCTGCTTCCCAGCCAGCTACACTTTTCCACACAGTTCCATAGCATTCCAGTCTCCTGAGAGAGCAGGTAGGTCACCGTCACCAGCACATAGCTACTCATCTTTCAAAGCAATCACTGTGGTGACAGTAACAGTACCAAAATCACCTTCCCTGCCAGATACAGCCACTACCTCGGTGTGAAAATTCAGCTTAGTTACACATGCCAAGCTGGGTATGGCCAGCAGGGCTTTCGCTCATCTGTCTCCCTGTCTCTCTCCATGTCTCCTCTTTCTTTTACTCACCAGTTCTCCCAGGGGTTCCCTCTCTGGAAATGCCCAGAGGCCTGTTGATGCTCTCTGTGCTCTGGCCTGATTCATCTTGTTTCTAGACTAGGCAAAAGACTTGCTCCTTTCATTTCACTAAACTGTGATCTAAAACAAAATTTCAGTGGGATTTAGGGCTGTTTCAGCTAAATTTCAGAGTTCTTGCTTGACATCCCTTATTCTAGCTAGATTTCATTGCTATCCAGAAGCCAAAACTACCAGAGGCCTGAGACTTTCCCACCTTGGCTCTCCTCACTGGGTCTCAGAAAACACAAGCTCTGCTGTGTGGTCTACAGAAACCTGTACAACAGTTCTGTTAAGAGCTATAAGGTGGATGGGCATAAAGGACTTTTAGCCTTCATTCATCCTACAGAGACCTCACCTGGCCTTTGGCATTTCACTTGGGTTATAGATTCTCCTCAAATTCACAGCTCTTTAAAATAAGTCCTAAGGCTTCTCTTATGGGTATCTACTACAAAGAACAATTATTCTAATATTTATGTGCACAGGTTTAAAGAATGTTTAAAGTTTACTCTGTTATCTCATAAAAATGAAGAATTCTTACCAGGAACCAAGTTGCTGAAGTACCATCCACATAAAAAATAAAGGCTTGAATCAAATAGAATCACCCAGCAGACCCAGCCGAATGTCATGCCCCCTGGTTCTGGAGCTCGGTACATATTATGCCACTGGATCCCTGGCAGGGAGGGAAAAAGCAGAGTCACACTGTACATCTTCTGCTGTAGGCTTTCATAAGGGAGCTTATTAGTTCTAATAGAGGCTCATGTGATGCAAAAGAAAGCTCAACACCAGGGCCGCTAGCTCTTGAAGGTGACGTGATCTTGGGCACGCTCACCTCTGCTCAACACCAGAGGCACTGGCTCTTCAAGGTGATGTGAACTTGTGTGCTCTCACCTTTGTTTCAATGGCACATCATGTCACTCTCCAACATCCCAAAACTTCTGAAAGTCATTTATCTCAGGTTTTATTTACTCAACTAAAAAGCAACTTCATATGCATAGACAATAAGCATTTCTCAAATAAAATTTCCTTTGGAACCTCAACTCTCAATTATGTTATCCTCTCTGCTCTTAGAAAATATGTTAAATAATATATAGATGTTCTAGGGTGGTAGTGATTTATTTTCTTACTTTGGAAATTTATTTCTGAATTAAACTATAAGTTAAGAAACAAATTCTGGCAGCTAGAGAGATGGCTCAGCTGTTAAGAGCACTGGCTGCTCTTGCAGAGGACCCAGGTTCAGTTCCTAGCACCAACATGGCAGCTAACAACCATCCATAACTCCAGTTCCAGGTGATCTGATGCCTTCTTCTGACCTCCACAGACATTGCATGATATAGGTGTACTTAACATATATGCAGGCAATACACTCAGACACAAAAAATAAAAATAACAAAAGAAAAAAATTAATTCCTCTTTCTACCCCCTAAGGTAGAACTCAGAAGGAAAAAAAAGTTTCATTTGTATCAAAATAAGCAAGTAATTTAATTTTGACTATTTTTCTTCTATATCTTCTTGATCCAGTTTTTACTTTGAAGATCAGTTGGAGGAAAGCACACAAAATGATTAAAGATTAAAAGTATCTTTTAATGTGTCTTACTGCAAATGTTGAAGAAATCTAAACAGTGTAGATTTACTGGATGCTGAAGTGATCCCCGAATCCCTGAACTGAATTTTATTTGTAGCATATATTCTGCTCTATAAAAAAAAATTGTTTTTATTTTATGTGCATGAGTGTTTTGCTTGCATGTATGTATGTGTCCCACATGCATGCAGTGCTCACAGAAGCCAGATGAGGGTGTCAGATCTTTTGGAATTAGAATTGCATATAGATAGTTATAAGCCACCACATTTGGGTGCTAGGAACTGAACTGTGTCCTCTGGAAGATCAGCTTGTGCTTTTAACAACTGAGCCATCTCTCCAGACCTGCTTTTTCCAAATCACATGAACATCTAAGAAATAGATGTTCTTATTTAAGAATTTATGGTGAAAATCTCAATCTAAGTGAAAAGTACTGCCAATGTATTTTTAAAATGTAAAATAATTTTAATTATTTTTAAGGGAATACAGCTCAGTTGGTACAGTACTTTCCTAGCATGCACAAGGTCCTGGATTCAATCTCCAGCACTGTGGTACATGCATGTGATCCCAGCATATGGAAGACGGTGGCATGAGGATCAGATATTCAAGGTCATCCTTGGCTACACAGGGAGTTCAAAGGCACCTTGAGCTAGAGACCCTGTTTCAAAAAAGAATATTTAAGCTACATAATAACTATACGTGTATGTGTGTGTGTTAATAACTATGCCCACTTCTGCACTGGTGAGACTTCAGATCAAGCAAATAATGAAGATGAGAGTTGACAAATATGTGAGATTATCATGTAAAAAAGGAACTAGAGAAAAGTAGAAAATGTGGCAAAGGACTCAGAAAGATTTATCCTAGTTCAATCATACTCTCAAGTTGGGATGCACGCATGTGCCCTGTTCTTGGAAAAATCTGTAAGGTCAGTAGGTTGACCATGTGCCCTAAGCAAGAGCCAAGAACCAGAACTGGACGATATCTGCAGCAAAAGACACTGAGATGAGATTGTCTTTGACTGTGCTCCAAACTAGAGCAACTAGGTAGGGGGGGGACTCTGTATCAGCACAACCAAACACCAGGATCTGCTTCCCATTTTCTACCTGGTAACAAAAACATCCTGCCAGTTTAGTTATGACATAACTACACATTTCCAAAACCCGACTCACAGAAAGTCGCCTTCTGAAAGGGCAATCGCTTACCTTCCTCCTGTCCTTCCAGAAACGTGATGAAAAATACTCCTTGTCCAAAGGCAGTTGTTGAAAGCAAGCACTACCGGAGGTTGATGGAGTGAGGAGAAAACTATTAGTGTTTGATTCTGACCACAGAAAACCCACAACACCAAATTCAAAGGAGGCACCACAACACCTCCCAAATCTAAGATTCTAAGGATACATTGCTTCAAGCAGTAATTTAAATATCTGAGCCTGAAAAGCTTAGTAGAATGTCATCTTGCTCTGCAATACATGCTAACCAGCTAGTTTTTAACATTAAAAGGATTTTTTTTTTTACTGCAACACTTGAAGTGTCATAAATCCAATGCATGAAATATAGAAATGTGTAACACAAAACAGTGGAAAATAGAATAGAACAATTTACTATTTTTTATTATTAAGTGTATGCCCTGGAGCACAATGCAAGAAGACTGATGGAATGAATATACATTTCTACATCAAAAAGGGAGTGTGTTGAAGGAAAATGTTATTTCATCTTCAGTGGAAGAGGTCCTACATCAGAAAAGAAAGTCCGCTGGAAAAACATCTTGGATTTAAAAACGCTATGTACCAGAGTTAATGGTTATCAATGGCTAGAAAGCATTTGAATAGGTAAAAAGGAACTCATATACTGTAACAAGTGATGCCTTAAACTTAAGGATTGAAGAATAAGCAAAAATAAGAGCATTTGAACCTTAGGTCAAATCGTCAATGATTCACAGTGTAAGGAATTTAGTAAGGGTCCCATACCTAATTAATTCTAACATTAAATTATTGGTTATGAGTTACTTCAGGTGTGATATAAGTTAATCAAACTGATGGATGAATATCAGTTCATTAGCTATACAACAGATACTAATTAAATATAACCATTTCCCTTGTGTGCATAGCTATGTGGTGTGTAGATGGGCTAGGTAAAAAAAAAAAAAACACAGAACATCTGGGCCTAGTGGTGCAGGCCTGTGATCCCATCTACTTGGGAGATGAGGCAGAAGAACTGCAAGTTCAAAGCCTGCTTGGGCTACTTGAGTGAGTTCAAGGCCATCTGGGGCAAAAAGGTTACAGGTCAGTGGTAGGACACTTGCCTCATATGCTCATATGCTCAAAGGCCTAAACTCAATCCTCAGTACCAGAAAAAAAAAAAAAAAAAAAAAAAAAAAAAAAATATTTAAAAAGTTTTTTCCCCCCCCCCCAAAAAAGAGAGAACATTGATTAACTTCTATTGAATTGTCAATTGAAATTGAGAAAAGTAATTTGATTGTCATAGATATATTTTCCTCTGAGGTTCTGAAAGAACAAGAAGGTGTTCTGTTTCCCAGGAGTAAGTGATACAGTGGTCTTTCTGTGCTGGACAAAGGACTTTTAAAAGCCTTTAAATATGCCTTAGCAATCCAGGGATTCCAAATTTCTCTGATCCCTCCTCATTACAGACTGTTATTTCAGGACATTGCCTGACCTGCTGGAGAAGTAATGCAAATTGGTATAGGCATAACCCCAGCTAAGTGAAGAAACTGATTGATATTGATTTGTTCATGCCCTCTGTGGTGACTGAGCTCCTACTATGTGACAGGCCCCATACCTACTCTACAATAGTTAAGAAAAAATAAGTTTCTGTCTCCAATGTATTTTATATTGCAGACTTGAAAGCACTCTCATTCTTTTACAGGGCGTACATTTCAAATGGATGAGTGATTCTGACATTGCTAAGGGAGAGATCTTTACACTTAATGTGATGTAATTCATGATGCTTCAAGAAAAATGCTTATTTTTAACTTCCAGAATAGCTTCAGAAATCTATTTCTTTCCATGCATGAAACAAAGAGAATCTAAAGTTATATGTTTCCTTTAGGTTGCTACTGATTTCCCAGAGTCCTCAGAGAAACCCCATTACAGAAAACTGACACTTCTTAATGGGCTGCCACTACATCAACAGAAACCATTGCAAGTCAATGAACCACCATCATAGTCCTCCATATGTGGGCAGAATACAGAGTGGAGACCTCAGACACATCACATACGCCAGAACGTGACACATTTGCAAGCTGCGGGGGGGGGAGGTGTGCTTTGTTTGTTCATTGACATCTCTTTGCTGTACTTTGCATTTCTACAGAGCAACTCACTTACCAGTAAGCTTTGAATGACAAAACTGAGTTGGTTGTGTAGGACCAACAGGACGATATAAGGCAGAAAGCTAATCATGTATCCCAGGCTGGTACACAGGGCAGCTGTGTTAGCTTGGTTGAAAAATGCACTCAAGAAGTAACTCAGCATGACAGCTGACACCCCAAAATTTAGGAAGAAGAGAAAAACAATAAAGGCATCACTGTATGCAAAGATGCCACTGATCTTCAGAATGATAGCCAGAGCCGCACTGCTCAGAGCCAGCATGGCCACGTTCTCCAGGAACCATGCCAGCAAGTGGATCGCTGGATGAACCCCCATCATCCGCATGTACTGTGAAAAGAAGGAACGACAGGTGAGCTCATGAGTGAGAGGAGTACCAGCAGAAAGGGGAAGTGTGTGGCTTGCAAACCCAGCTCTCAGCAGGGCACTGGGGCAGAGACTTCCTTCCTCAGAGATTTTCATGAGGACCTGACATCGTAGCCATTAACCATGTTAGAGGTGAGAGAACTAAAGCTAGTCCTAAAGACAGTGTCACCAGTAAGAAGCACAGCAGGAAAGGTGGTGAGCAGGTGCCTTAGCCTGTAGGCTTGGTTGACCTCAGTCTAGTCTCGTCATGTTTTCTTATTCATGAGTTTTTGGCCTTAGTTTTTGTTTCTCAGTTTGGATGTGTTGACTTTGTTGAATAAAAGCAAAGAGCAATTAAGGAGGGATACACTGGTGCACACACCTGGTTGGAATATCCTTTGCATGGGCTGTGGCTTGCATTCTGCAAGATAATCTTGGTTGAGGCACCACAATCTCCACCAACCTGCCATCTGCTCATATGCCCTGTGGTGCTGTCTTTGGGGCTGGGCTTGACTTCATATGAAAGAGGTTAAGAAGCAATGAGGTATGTACCCTGGCAGGCCACCTACTGGCTTCATTACTAAACTCGGCAAAAAGAACTTTCAGTCTCCAGGCACTGTGGTCAGGGATCAAACCCACATAGAGGAGAAACACAGACATCCTTGAGTATATGGGTGGTAAACGGGTAGAGGGTATACAAAACAGTAACTAGAGTTCTCTGCGTCACTGGTAGAGTTTAAAGGAAAGCACTTTCTACTTGACCATACAATTTCTCTATTTCAGTAACTGTTCAATAATGAAACAACACAAGCCTGTCACCACCTGGCTTCACTCTTCTGAAAGACTCAATGGGCTGTCACTTCTTTACCAGATACTTTTATAAACTCATTCTTAAAAGCAGTTATCCAATATCTTCAAATTTTAACATTGGGAAAAAACAGTGGGACTTTGCATAGAATCCCAATCAGAAGTTAAGGTAAAGAGTTATGTTTTATAAAAATTACCAAATGAGCAGCACTGTTTTGTTCCTGTACTTACTGTCTGATTTCCTTTTGTCTCAAGGGGAAATATCTGCTAAATTTTGGCAACCCTTCAGAATTCAATAGAAAACAATGTTCCTGGAAGAGAGACTCAGCTGGCACGTAGGAAGGAGCTCAGCAGAGGGAACAAAGGAAAAAGAGAAACCAGGTGCATGGAAAGGCTCATCTCTAACATCCACAGCCTGCCCCTCCCACAGTTCTCTCCTGTGGCCCCACAGGCGAGATCAAAGATCATTTACCTCTTCTATCTGGATCTCTCGCTCATAAACCAGCTTCCGGACCATGCTGGCCACAGACACCATCCAAGTCAACATCATAATCAGTGGAAAAAAGAAACCAACGTTGTTAAGGAACCTGTTAGGGCATAATTATTTCAGTCAGTATCCAAGGGCAGCCAAGGTCAAGGGCAATTGTAGTGATTATAGTCAGGATCATGGACATGATAAGGTCTGTGCATCTATCAGATTTTGAACATTTTTTCACAAGTCACCAGTCACTTTCAGAAGCAGTATCTCAACAGGCCTGTGACAGAGGCATGACAGTTTCAACTGGTGTTGAACTGATCATTCCTTCACTTTCTTCTCGCAGCTTCTAGAACAGCTCTGAGGTATTGACTTGGTGAATTACATTTAAAGTTAAACACAGATAACTTGTACATTATATAGCAACTGTGTACAAAGAATGGAGTGTTTGGACTGGAGAGATGGCTCAGTGGTTAAGAGCACTGGCTGTTCTTGCAGACAACCCAAGTTCGAATCCCAGCACCCACACAGCAGCTAACAACTGTCTATAACTCCATTTCCCAGGGATCCGACACCCTCTTCAAATGTCCTCTGGTATTGCATGACACAGGTGCACTTACACATATGCAGGTACAACACTCATATACATAAAATAAAAATAAATAAATCCAAAAATGGAATGTTTTTGATTTTTCAGTTTTGTGATTTTCTTGAGGGACAGAAAGTTATTATCTTAATATTTTATTTTTACGTATATGTTTTGCCTGTATGTATGTAAGTGCACACATGCATACAATGCTGACAGAGACCAGAAGAGAGTGTTGGAACCTCTGGAACTAGAGTTGTGAATAGTTTTTAACCACCATGTAGGTGTTGGGAACTGAATTCCAGTTCTTTGCAAGAGCAGCCAATGCTCTTAACCACTGAGATATCTCTCCAGCACCCATAATTATTATTTGGGGCATTCAGAATAGGTAGACAGGCAAGTGCCATAATGCATCTTCTTGTACATTCAACGATGCCATCTGTTCTCCAACAGTAACACAGTTTGACACAAAGGAGAAAAAGCTTACAGACTCTTTAGAACAGAAAATAACTGGTGCTGAGTTCATCTGAGGGATAGAATTTTTTTTTTGCTTGTTCATAAACCTCTTCATTTTACCTAACAGCCCCAGAGCTAACAATTACACTCCATTCTTACAAGTATTATGCACAAATATTAACCAAGACTATTCTGAACTGTTACTGCAAAGCCACATTGGTCAGAATTCTGTATTCTGTGACCTGCAGACCATTGAATCTTTATTGCAGAGAAGCCAAATGAGACTTAGACCAACCTGAGCATGGAGCCCTTAGAGCAGCTGCCTCAGCTCCTGAAGCATGCCCAACACCTCACAAGGCTAGCTGATGAGGCCTCTTACAAGAAAGAAAAGATAAAAATATGGAGATTGTAAGACATGGCTTTTTATATGCTCCTGGAAACTAATCCAAAATTAACAAGAGGAGAGAAAATGTACATCTGAATCCTGTTAAAGGCTTGAAAGAGACATCCAAGTATTAGAAAAGCATGCTGAAAACAATCATGTTTGTGAAGGAATCACATGTGCAGAGTAAATACGAATGAGCTCAGTAGTAAAACCCATTCTCTACAGACCTTACAGCGTGACTTCGAAAACACACTCTTAGAAAATACACACAATGGGTGTCAACCTGCACATTAAGTACTACCTCAGAACTCCTAGACCCTATGTCCAGGGAAGCAGAAGAGAAAGGGCTTTGTTAGGCATCCACATTCATCTTTACTGAAATGGAAAGATAGCTTTTGAGTTATGTGGCCACTAATGTCACCTGCTCCTCGCATTTTCTTGCAACTGCTTGCTTGGGAATACTCAATATGCCCCCAATGAATAACAACCAAGGCAACAGAAATTTAGAACAATATATACTCAAGAAGCAAAAAGAGGTTGAGATTATGTAATTGCCAACAAAAGAAGAATGCATGACAGAAAATGGTAACACGGCACAGATGAAAATACTAGATATATTTATTTTAAGATATTTATTAAGGCAAGCCCTTTATAAGAACCACCTGACAGATAATTGTTAGGATTGAGTAACATGATGGCAAGATCACAAGAATACAGGAATTGTGAACTGGAAGAACTTAGGAAGAAATCGATGGCAAAAATACAATCTTCATGATGATAAAATGAAAAAGGACAAAGGATATTGATACTGCACAGAACATATGTGAGGAGGTAGAAAGCAAGAAAATACAGTCAAAAGGCAGCAAAGAAGAGTTTGTTTTGTTTTGTCTTTTTGTTTGTTTCTTTGGGTTTTTGGGGGACAGGCTCTCCCTGTAGCCCCAGCTACTCACTATGTAGACCAGGCTGGCCTCGGTCTCAGAGATCCACTTGCCTCTGCCTCAGAGTGCTAGAATTAAAAGCATGTGCCACCACACCCAACCTTAAGAGTTTTAAATAACTAATAAAATTTTATAAGTGGAGAAGAGAGGGAAAAGACATTCATGTGATCAAGTCCTTGATGAAGGAAAAAAAAATAATGACATGAGTTGATAAAGCTAGAGGCACCAAGGGGTTGAAAAAAGAAAAGTAAAATCTGCACATTCAAAGGCCTTATATCTGTCATGGAATGTTCTAGAATGGCCAATGATCAAATGTATTCTAGAGATTACGGGAGGGGAAGACAACAGAGCACAGTACTTCAACAACTGCTCACATCTGGAGGGAACAAACGGGGACTAGTTGAACAGTAGCCATCCTCTGTAGTGTGTAGAAGCAGAAAGGCATGCAAAGCCTAGTAGCAAAGAAAGAAGGCAGGTGTAGAAAGTGCAACAGAATTCGAGTCTCTTCAAGAGGACGCAGCCCTAAGTAGGGAAGGCATGGCTCTAAGCGAGGAGCGTGGATGACAGGAAAGGGCAGTGACCAAGAGGAAAAGCCAAGAGAGAGCCTCAGAAACTACTCACTGTACTTCTAGTACCCATCTCAAAGTCAGGGGGAGGCGGCACAAGGGAGAAAACACACACAGCAGACAGAGTGCTGGAGACCAAAGAAGAAAACAACATAGACCCAGAAAACACAGTTAACAATGAACATATGACTGAAAAGGTTTGCGGTTCAACCAGACAAGAATCCTGCTCTCTGAATGACGTGTAAGTGCTAGGAAAATCTTCTCGTCCTGTTAACATTTGGCCAGAGCAGCAACAAGAAGTCATTATAGAAAGATGCCTGCTGAGTCAGCTGCCAGGCAGCTCTGCTGACAAAAGCCCCTGCCTTGCCAGTGTGGCCCACACTGGAGACCTGGGCCAACTGTCAAAGGATTATAAGATGAGAAATGACTTGCAGTACCCCTTTCGCTTAAAGGGAAAAGATTAAGTTAGAGCCACTAAGAGTTCCATGTGGAGGAAATCTGTTCTGAGCCATAATCTGGTGTGGAATTCCCTTCCCCACTCTGAGGCAAGGAGGCAAGTTACTCGAGATGCCCCAAAGAAGGGATGAACAGTGACAAGTGCTTAGAGGTGACAAGATCTAAGGCACACAAGTGGAAAGCTTGCCAACAGCCCTATTCTGGAACAGCTGGAAGCTCCCTCCCTGCTGGTTAGCCTACAAGGTGCCTGGAGGTATTATACAAGCTACTAGGGCAGAAAACTTATGAACAGTCTTGGACCCTGTGTGCTACAACACTGACATGTCAGGCAAGATGAGCCCACTGGTACAACAGTGGCATGACTGTTCCAGGGTAACCAACTGCCTTCTGATTGGATTTGAAGCCTGGTCCATGGGAAGGAATACATACTTAGTATTATAAACCAAATGCCCAGGGAAGGAAAAGCAAGGGGGCACAGAGAGACTCTGCACTCCCACCCAGGTGAGTGACATCCCAAGGGACTGGAGATCAATGTTCTTCAATCTTTATATTTGCTATTATTTTCATCATTTCTTAAGGATTTTATTTTTTAAATTATGGGGATATGTATTTGGGGATGGGGTATGTACAGGTGAGTGCAGGCACCTGCAGAGACAAAAAGATGGCATAAGATGCCTGGAGCTGGATTTACAGGCAGTGGTGAGCTACCTGAGGCAGGTCCTGGGATCTGAACTCTGATCTTCTGCAAGAACAGCACATGGTTCTAACTTCTGTGCCATCTCTACAATCTTGTCAGTTTTAGTTTCCAGTTCAAACACTATCTTCTTTTATTCCTTCCTCCATTCTTTCTTACCCTTTCTCTCTTCTCTGATTATAGGTCATTTAGAGACTGCTTAAATCAGAGCAGTTAAATCAGATAGGGCTGTTCAAATTCTTACTGGTAAATTTTGAACTTTCTTTCTCCCATCCTCTTTAGTTTCATACTTTGCCTGTTGAATATTGAATTTTGTGGATGGGCATTACTTAGCCCTATTCTCTTGTCCTGTTTTCTCTTTTTGAACAAGTTCTGCCATATGTTACAGGTTGGCTTAAGGCTGGGGTCTTTCTGCCTCTGCCCCTGAGTATTGACATTTTCTCTTTTCATTTTACTTTAGTTGGAGTCCTTTATCACCTCCTTTCTTTACTGTTCTCCTTTTCTAGTTCCTTTACTTTTCTATTTTTTTATTGTTCTAATACTAATTGTCAGTCTTGCTTTGCTTATTTTCTTTCTATTCCTACCCTCAGTGACAAATAGCTTAGTATACACAATATTACCCTTGTTTCTTCACTCCTGAAAAGTTACTGGAGTTGAGGAAGATGAATGTTTTCAATCAGGCGTTTAACGGTAAGTTTATCCCCCAGATGTGGTTGTTTATACTGCTGCTGCAGTAGTCTTCAACTTTCAGAGTGGTGTTGGGATCATGCCCAGAGCCTTGAGCATGTGGACCAAGGGTTGAGCACTGAGCTACCCAGCTCAGTAGGAAGAAATTACACCTCAGTCCAACCAACAACCTAGTCCCACTCAAACTCTGTCAGTACTTCAAATGACTGAATAAAAGTGATTTAAAAAAAAAAAAAATCCAGCCCATGACCTAATCCAAAATGAACAAGCTGCAACAATGAAACATAAGAAAAATGAAAAGTAAAGACATCATGACTCCTCCAAAATTTAACAATCCCTCTGTAATAGATTCCAATGGAGGTGAAGTAGATGAAATCCAGGACAATGCCTTCTTCTGGCCACCACAGGCATTGCATGCATATGGTACACTTACATACATGCAGGCAAAACACCCATGCACATAAAATAATAATGAAAAAATGCTTTAAGATAAGTGCTAATGAAATTCAGAGAGTCATTAAGGCACACTTTGAAATCTATATTCCAATAAATTGGAAAAATCTAAAAGAAATGGATATGTTTTTAGATACATATGTCCTTCCCAAATTAAATCAAGAGAGTATTGTCCTAGC
Source organism: Nannospalax galili (assembly GCF_000622305.1). Classification (NCBI taxonomy): domain Eukaryota; kingdom Metazoa; phylum Chordata; class Mammalia; order Rodentia; family Spalacidae; genus Nannospalax; species Nannospalax galili. The sequence goes on from NW_008352325.1 coordinate 3,200,626, forward strand.
TACCATTAACTGACAGCTTAACACAACCTACAGTCACCTGAGAACATAATCTCAATTGACGAATTGCCCAGCTCAGATTAACCTGTAGGCATGTCTGTGGAAGGTTGTCTTGATTATTAATTAATGTAGGAAGGCCCAGCCCACAGGAGGTGGCATAATTCCCTAGGCAGGTGGTCCTGAGCTATATAAGAAAGCTACTTAGGCAGGCCCTCAAGCAGTGTTCTTCCATGGTTTCTGTTTCAAGTTCCCTGACTTTCCTCAGTGACAGACTATGACCTGGAAATGTAGGCCAAATAAATCCTTTCCTCTCCTAAGATGAGTCATGACCTCTGTCACAGAAAACGAAATTGAAATAGAAATTGGTACCAGAGAAGTAGGGTATTGCTATGATGACCCTGATCATGTGACCTTTTATGGACTTAGACTGTTTTGTCAGAAGATTGTGAAATATTTGGAACTTTGGGCTAGAAAAGCCATTGAGTGCTCAGTGCTTACTAAGCTACGGTTGGAGAACTTGGAAGATAATGCTGAGAGCAACTCAGACAGTGGAGGCCTGGCTCCTAAAGCTTCAGAGTGGGGCAAGGAGTTAGTTAAGAATTAGGGGAGCTGAAGAGATGGCTCAGTAGTTAAGAGCACTGATTACTCTTGCAGAGGACCCAGGATCAATTCTCCGCACCCACGTAGCAGCTAACAATCATGCCCATTACACAACATGGGTAAACTACACACATGCAGCCAATACACTCATATACATGAAATAAAAATAACAAATAAAATATGTTTTTAAATAATTGGGGCAGGGTCATTTGTGTGATTTTGTGGTGAAAAATGTGTGTACTGATCAGTTGGAGGTGAAGAATAAGCTGTGATTAATAAGAGATCATCACTATAGAAATGAAACCTTTGGTGCTTCATCAGGACAAAAGGATGCTGGTCAGGTAAAGTTGAAAAATTACCTGTGATTAGCAAGAGATCAGCCCATTGAGGTAAAGTCTGTGCTTCACTGGTACAATAGGGAATGATTTCTTCAGAGTCAGTGGCCAGAACATGTCCAAGTGTGAGCTCACAGCAGAGCTTGGCAAATAGTGTGTAAGTCATCCAAGTGGTACTGGTTTTGAAGGTATGAATGAATCAGAGAAAGCAGCAGAGGCTTGGCAGAGAGTCCCCGTGGAGAACCCAGGAGAGGCCACTGGTGAAAGTGTTGCCTCAGTAGTAATGGAGACTCAAGATGTTGGGAGATTCCAGGACCCTGAGATGTCTTCCAAGGACAGTGACAGGTGTGAAACAGAGCTGGCCCAATTCTAAGAGGCAAGCTGTGTGTGCTGTTGATGGCAGAGCTAGACTTGGAGAAGATTACTTAGTGGGTGAGTCACAGGCATTGGACATTCAGCTATAGGATTTGGATTTATACTGGAAGATTTTAGGGGTTTTTATCTAATTATTTTTATGCTCTGGGTCTTCCCTTTTGTAATAAGAAAGTATGTAACTTATTTTTTTATTTTACATGATTCCAAAATTAAGAGACTTTGGACATTTCAAAGAAGCCTTGGACCATTTAAAAAATGTAGAACTTTGAAAAGCAGGAATATTTTTACTCTTAAGGCCATTTGAGGATCTGTTCCTCCAGGGTCACCCTTGGAAGGAGCCCCTGGCTCCTTTCTTTTACCAGTTCCATCTATATGAAGATAAGCCAAAGGTCCTGCTCAAGTATGGCTGGCTTCGTTTGGAGGCATGGAGGAAATGTCTCCTCTGTGTTGACCCTCCTCTTTGCAGACTGGACACTGGTTCAAGTCCATCTCGTGGGGTCTCCATGGCCTCCTTGATCAAGAGGACAGGTGACCCACCACAATCTGGGCCAACTGTATGGCCTTAAACACCCAAAAGGAAAGTATACTAAAGATTAAAGGGTCCAATATAATTTTTAAAGAGTCCATATGTATAGCTAAAGGCTACATAACAAGCAACAATGTCAAATAAGAGATACCTTCATTTGAGTTGTTGGCTACGGTGGCCCAAGGGACTCCCAGATAGTAACCCAGCATAGAACTGGGAAAATGAACAGCAGACCCCAATCTTATCTAAAGGAATACTGACAACTGATTGCTGCTAGATGAGGAACAGCTGACCTTCCTAAAACAAAGACCTCTAGATAGGCTGACTAGATTCACTGGATGGACAAGCACTGGGGAATGGCTGGGGTACTGACAACACAGCAGACAGTATCAGGGATGACAGAGTATAACAGCTCTAGTGGGGAAGGGGAGGCTATGGGAGGGTGCCATCTGGAAAATGGATGTATAGATGAATAAGTTGGTTTGGGATGTTTTGTGTGATATACACACACAAAAAAAAATCAACAAAATTTTAAAAATGAATTATATTTGAGGAGGAAGCATAAAAACTTATGTCATGTTAATTAGTAGAGGTGATAAACATTACCACTGAAATCTACCTGATGACCTTATAGACATACACAGGCGATTATAACTAGTAATAATCAGATACAGACAGATTAGAGACACATGCACCAACATCACAGTGTTATTAGCAAAAACAATGAGTCTTTTTGTAAGAAACAGTATTTTTAAAATGAAATGAAGATCTTTTTTAAAGGTTTATGTCTTACAGGGCTTATACTGAGTTCAATATTGTATAACTGTATTAATTTAACAATGAACCTAAAAATTTTATAGCCACTTTTGGAAGAGATGTATTTTTGCTCTGGAAACTGTTATTGAGTATGTTAAAGCTGTAATGAAATACTTCTTCTAAAAATAATAAAATATATACATATTTTAAAAAGTTGGAATATGATATTAACATGAGACCTTTGAGACAAGGGATGAAAGATTATAGCTTAAAAGTGATGTTTTGATATGTCCACTTGACAAGGAGTAGAGTGTCCTTGTTAGCTTTAATTGCCAAGTTGACATAGCCTAGGGTCACTTGAGAAGGGAGTTTCAAATTACTCAAATTGACCTATAGGCATGTCTGTATGGGATTGTCTATAGGAATTGATTGCTATTTGAGGCAGGAGGGCCATCCCATGGTGGGTAGTTCCATTCCCAGGCAGGTGGCCTTAAACTAAATAAGAGCTAGCTAATTGAGGTAAGAGGGTCAGCCCATGGTGGGTAGTTCCATTCCCAGGCGGGTGACACTGAGCTATATAAGAACTAGTTAAGTATGGCTCTGTGAGCAAGCCAGAAAGCAGCATTCCTCTGTGGTTTCTGCTGTAGGTTCCTGCCTTGAGTTCCTGCCCTGAATTCCCTCAGTGATAGACTTGACCTGGAAATGTAATCCAAATAAATCCTTTACTCTCCTAAGTCATTGTGTTTCTTACAACAATAAAATGAATCTGAACAGATATAATAAGCAACATAAAGGGATCTGTAGAGCATGAGATCAAAGTCATCACTAAAAAGTCTCGCAACTAAACAGCAGTCCAAGCACTGAGAGATTCACTGCTGAATTCTTCCAGATCCTTAAAGAAGACCAAATAGCAATGCTCCACCAAACTACTCCATCAAACAAAAAGGGAAGAAGTCCTACCAAACTCATTTTATAAAGCTCGTGTTACTCTGATACCAAAATCAGATAAATACACAACAATACAAGATAAAATTAGGGACCAATCTCCCTGAAGAATACATATGCAAACCAAGCTCCACAACACATCACAAAGTTCATACATTACTACACTGGCTTCATTCCAGGGATCTGAGAAAGCTTCAACAAAGGCAAATCCACAAATACAATACAGCAGGCAGGAAGCTGGGGAGATGACTCAGTCAGTAAAGCACTTGCACAGAAGTATGAGGACCTGATTTCAGATACCCACCACCCACATAAGGACTGAGCACAGCAATGTGCATATGGGGGAGCCCCAGCACTTGGCAGAAGACAGGCATATACAGGCAGAACCCTGGAGCAGAATGTCTAGCCAAATCAGTGAGCTCCAAGTTCAGAGAGAGACCCTGTCTCTGAAAAATATGGTAGAGAGTGACTGAAACACATACATACTGTGTGCACACATGAACAAGCACCTATACCATACAAACATACACACACAAAATAAATAAAGCACATAACTAGGGATTGAAAAACAATCACATCATATCCATACATACAGATAACATTCTTTCGTGATAAGAGCCCTGGAGAAACTAGACACAGAATATACTTCTCAGTCAGACATGGTGCTCATGCCATGATTCCAGCACTCTGGAGCCTGAAGCAGGAGGATTTCCATAAATTCAAGTCAAGCTTGGTGTACAGAACTAGTACCAGGTTGGCCACAGCTATACAGCAAGGTCATCATTTAAATAAAAGGGAAGAAACACTCCCTCAGCATAATAAACTCTATGTTTAACAAACCTATAGTCAACATCACACAAAATGGGAAAACTCTTAGTATTTCCTCTAAAAATGGAAACAAAAGAAGGGTATCCATTCTCTCCACTTTCATTCAATATAGTACTTATTATCTTAGTTAGATCACTTGGACAAGTGAAAGAAATAAGGAACACAATAGGAAAGGAAAAAAGTCAAATTATCACTGTCTAAAGAGTGCACGAGTCTATACTTAATGTACCCTGAACACTTCACCAGAAAACTTATTGACAAACATTTCCCAGAACTTGAAGGCAAGACCCTAGTTCTGAAGAAAGGACATACTCCAGACATAATACTTGGAGCAACAGAGTAAGAACTGACCTGGAAGCCTCCTCCCCAAAGACTAGCTCCTGTAGTTATACAGGATACTATGCAAGCTGATAAAGGAAAAAAAAAAGAGCAATGGTCCAACCCCAGTTTTAAAGCCTAATAAGCACAACAAAGCCTAATAACCAGCACAACAAACTATAGCAGTACAGTGATGGCACTTTTATCTTGGAGGTAATCAGCAGCTACCTAATTGGACTTAAATCTCTCTAGATGGGATGGAACTCATGTATAGCACTGGAAATATAGACAAATGTATATGGATGGAGAGATCATGGATCCTAGAGAAAACCCTACTTCTGTCATATCCCTAGACAAATGTAATTTCTATATGCTAAATATGGATCCTTAACATTGTACACCATTCACCACTCATCAAAGAAGCTTCTTTTTGCAACATGGAGACTATTACTGACTTCTACAACTGGTCACACACAGAGAATAAGTGTGTGAGAGATGCCTAACTCTAAGTGGCACATCTGCAATGGAACCACCATAGCTACAGATCAAGGAACATAGAATGAGGGTAGAGCGAATACTAATGCATCTCTCAAGTCTCACCGTGAAGCTTCCTCATGCAGTGGAGTGTGGTACACACAGAGGGCCACAACTGGCTAGTGTAAAGAATAACAGACTACAGAGTGAATGTCCCTGGACAGGGCTCTTATATTAAACTCACCCACCCATGGCTCAGGATCCATTGCAGAAGTGGGGGTGGAAAGATTTTAAGAGCCAGGATTTGTGCATGACCATAAGGAAACAGAGTCTTTCAGGCCTCTGGGAACTTGCTCATATGAACTTACAACAATGGTGTCAGTATGCACAAGACCCATGCGAACTCAATCAGACAAAAACCTACATATAACTGGAATCGCATTTGCCTTTAGGGGAATGGCTTATTTAATTTAGTATATTGTATTATTGGTTCATTCACAATCATCCACTAAATACATTTTGTAAATGTCAAAATAAGAAGAACCTAACATAGAACTGGGGAAATGGGCATCAGACCCCATCCTTATCTGAAGAACTGTTGACAGCTGACTTCTGCTGGGTGAGGGGAATTGATTTTCTTCTGAGGAGAGACTCTAGATAAGTTCACTAGGCTCCAGCGGATGAACTTGCATTGAGGGACATCTGGGTGCACAAACTTGGTTCAATAAGCCTTAACATACAAGACAGGATGCATGAAATTTGGTGGGGAGAAGGATTATGGGAGAAGTGCAGATGGGGGAGGGGTTATAAAGATAACTAAGATGTTTTGTACGAAATGCACAGAAATTCAATAAAAAGTACATTGAAAAAATTCTAATACCTGAGAATAAATCTGTCCAAGAAAGTAAAATACGTTTACGGTGAAAATTTCAAACCACTGAAGAAAAATTTAAGGAGCACATTAGAGGATCAAAAGACCTTCAATGCTCATAGGTCAGCAGACTTAATACAGTGAAAATGGCTGTATTACTATAAGTGATTCGCAGATTTGATATAATCCCCATCAAAATTCCATTATCATTCTTTGCAGAAATGCTAGCAGCAATCCTAAAATTCACACAGAAATACCAACTGCACCAAATAACCATAACAACCCTGAGCGGAAATAACAACACTGGAAATATCACAATATCTGGTTTCAAATTATACTACAAATTAACAAAAGCAGCATAGTGCTGGCACAAAAACAAATGCATTGATCAGTGGAATAGAAGACGCACAAATGAATTCACAGAGCTAGTCATTGATTTTTCTCAAAGATGCCAAAAGCATCCATCAGAGAAAAGACAGTAACCTAAACAAACGGTGCTCGGAATATTGGCTATTCAAAAGAGTCCATTCAAAGTGGCTCAAAGACCTATATGCAAGACTTGAAGCTCTGAAACTCCTAGAGGAAGGTATCAGTAAATATGTTTAAAAAGAGACAAATGGATGTTACGATGGCAAGGAAGACTGGATTCCATAAAATGTGGAAATAATCTGACAAGCAAATAGAAAGAAAAGGGGAAATGCAGAAGTGATTAAAAATGAGTTTAAAAATTAGTGTACACCAAAATCAAAGGCTATGTTTTTCCATATTGAAGATTTAGATAATCTGTGACTTTAAAATTTGAAAAGATTGTATTTCTTGGTAAAGACAAATCTAGTCAGTTGTTTGAAAGAAAACAGCCCAGTAAAGCAAGGACTTGGTAGGTGTACAGAGAGAACTGTAGAATATGAAAGAAAAATCTCTGCTTTGACAATGCTTATTCTAACAAAAATGCTGTTGGAAAAGTTCCAGTTTCTGCCACGGTCTCCCTCTCTCATGAGCTGTGACGTGTGTCGAAGCTGTGCTCTGATCTGGCTCGTGACCTCTTCAGTGATGGTTGCTTGCCTCATATACGATGCGGAGAAGAATCCTTTGGACAAAGTAGGTGACACCTCCTGTTCTGCCATGTATTCTGGTGTCTTCTAGGTCGAGCAGACCTGTCTCTGCTACTATCATTGGGCTTTATTTTATTTATTATTTATTTGTTTTGGTCTCTTTTGATGCGGTTGGGATAGGCTAAAGCCAAAGGAAGAAAAAATATGATTTACGTTTCCAGTATGTAGCATTTTGGTTTTGTCTTGCAAGAAAAACAGAACTATTTTTAATAACAAGTAAGTGGTAAAAAACACAGAAAAAAGCCCAGAGAGGAAAGAGCACATCCAGGAAATGTCAACATCCGAAAATGCACGATGACAATGTGTAGCGAAATAAGAGAAACTGCCTAAGTGTTTACTTCTGAAATACTAAGTTGATATTATAAGGTAACCACTAAGGCAAAACTGAGTTTTAAAAATCAAAGATGTTAAAAGAGGAAATGAAGGCACCTGAAGCAGAGGGGATGCAGAAATAGTGTCATGTTTTTAGTTTGTTGCCTCCCTAGAATCTTAGTAATGTGAAGAAGCTTATATTTGAAATTTAAGCACTGAATGTGTCTACCAATTGTGCATTAGGAACCAATTTCTAAGGCTCCCTTTGATTCTTGGCCTGCATTGGGACATAGCCTCAGGTCCTTCCCAGAGTCACCCAAACTTGGACTTTCAGCTTTTAAAACTGTGAGCCAGATAAACTCCTTTTCTTTATATACCACACAACCTTGGGTATTCCTATAGCAACAGAAAGTGAACTAACACAGTGTGAAGTCCTTTTCTCTATGTCATCCACTCACGCTAATCATTTATTTATAGGCCTAATAATAAAAAAGAGTATAATAAAGTCAGGGATGTCCAAATGACCTCCAGAAGAGGCTTGATCTATTATCAGGAGAACATGAATCAAACTAATATGTTGCAGAGTCTTGTTTATATTATCCTTACTCTGGAGCCCACAGAAAAGCACTATAAACTTCACAATTAAAAGTTACAACTCTCTTATGTATTTAAGCCTATTTCAAAAGGTACTCTGATCTTCATAAACATTTAATTGTCACCATTTCTCTTCTGCAGGTGGCGCCTCATGGATTTACGTTTTAATAACCTCTTCTTAATGGTGTTTGATCTGCTGCTTGAGTCGATTAGTGCCATGTGAAGCGTTCAAACACAGAAAAGTGATGAGCAGGTTCAAGGGAAAACACGCTGCAGGAAAGACGTCACAGAGAAACCTGCTGCTTTTTTTTTTTTTCACTCAGGATGCAGGAGTTTGATTCAAATGTAGGCTGGTAGCACCTGTCCAGCCCCCACTTCCCACATGGCCCCGGTCTATCTGTTCCCCTCTTCACTGCTTCTGCCTCAGCTTCATCCCCAGCACCACCCAGGACTAGCCCTCACCAGCCCTAGGAGAGCCCTGAACACAGTGGGACTAGCTCCCAAGAAGAGAGCCCTTGCCTCTTGCTTTCTCACTCTCTCCCTTTTCATCCCTTTGTGGAAATGTGGAAAACAAACTGGTGCTCAGATCTTGTCAGCTTTCTGTCTTCCACACCCTCCTCACCATTATCAACTGAAGTAGACTATGGCTTCTGACCAAGCGAAATGATAGGGTAGGACCTCGAGGCTCATGTGTGGGCTATGTGCAGTCCCCCAGCCACGGCATTCTTCCTTCGTTTTTATCACTCCTACTCTGTGCAGCTCAGCCAGGAAATTCTAGAGAAGGGAAGACACTGTACACATCCCTCCATCCGAGTATAACACCATGTAAAAACATCAAATCCATCCTGATTTTCAGCGTCGGTACGGGAAAGAAACTTCTGACAATTAACATAGCCCCCAAACAGACTAGGCAGCTGCTGGGAGTATTCCCTCTGCTCAGCAGTGTGTGCCTTCATGAACGTCTCTTGCCATTCCCAGAGCCTCTCTTTCTTAGTCTTCCTCCCTTTCTTCTTACGCATCATGAATGTCTATTATCTGCTGTATGAAGCAGTGAGTGAAAAGCTACATCCTATTCATCTTTAGGTCCCTCCCAGGACCTAGAAAAATGTGTATCATAGAGTAGGCTCAAGAAAAATCATTTTTGAACAAATAATGAAAGAATACATATACCAGTGAATAAGGAACTCAGAGGCAAAGCATGTAGTGATTATAAATGAAGGTGTTTGCCTCTCTGCTCCAAAGCATTCAGTATGTACTAGCTTTCACTGTGATCACTGAAGGACCTCACACATGTCCAGACTCCGTCACATATCATGTGAAGAAACCCTCTGAGCCAGGTGCACACCTTTAATCTCAGCACTTGGGAGGCAGAGGCCACCCAGTCTCTATGAGATTGAGGCCAGTCTGGTCTACACAGCAACTTTTCAGACCAGTTGGAGCTACAGGGAGACCCTGTCTCAAAACAAAAAAGCACTGTGGAAATCTGAGATCTGATCTTATGAATCAACATGATGTAAGTCCAATGCACAGGAGCCAGTGCACCTGAGTGAAAAAAGCTCTCACACAAAATGCCTAAGAGAGGAGCATCTAACAGTCCACTGGGGGATCGACATAAGGGCATGAAGAAGCCATGAAGCCTTTGAGAAGGTGAGTCCATCTCTTCAGCTGTGTCTATAAGATGCTTAGAAGATGAAGGGCATTATGAACGAGGAAATAAACAGTTTGAAGGGAAGCACTACACTCGCTGGCTACTCACTGTGGTCTAGCAGAGTTGATAAGAGGTGTGGGAAAGTGAGAGCAACAGCTCGAGGAGTGTGTTTCTTCTACTTCTCTGACAGCTGTTGTCATCAGCCTGTGTTCAGGTCCCCTCAGAGGGACTGGACTAGAGCAGGGAAGGAGACTCCCAACAGCTCTGATCTCTGTGTGTCAGGAATGTTGACGTTTGCTGAGAACAAGGACTGTGAGCAAGTAGGGGAGAGAGGGCCACTAAAGCTACTTGCAGTAAGCACAAGAAAAAATAGTCATAATGCATGAAATGAGAGGCCTGCCCGCGGGTCTGTGTGGACCAATGGAGCAGAATCTGACACCTCAAATGGATTCTGTGTCACCCTTCATTCTCCATTCTTCCCAAGCTACAACAAAGTCCAGATGCAGTGATGCCCAAGAGCCATCACCCAGTCAGACCCAGCATGCTCCAGTTCTTTTATAGGTACTTACAAATGATTTGTGCTAAAAATCACTGGCGCCTCATTTGCACCTGCAGGTAATTAAAAGCATCCCTGTCTTCATCTTTTTTACTTTGGGGTTAGACACCTGCTTACTTCTGCATGTAGGCATGTTTAGCACTCGAAGTGTTAGTCTAAAAACTCATCATACCCAACCTAACTTGTCCCACTTCAAGGCTGAAGGCATAAAGACAAGAGTAATTGGGGCAGCTTACTAGCAGCTTTTACAATGCACCGTTCTAGACCCCCCCACCCAAAGGCACCTGAGTCTCTAGTCCCTGTCCTAAACCTGCCGTCTTCTTGGAATCCAAGAACAGCAGAGCCCCGCAGAAAGCAGAGCCTTGTGGATCCCATCTGAGATCCCCCTAGAAGGAACAATCATCTCATGGGAACTGGCTTGTCTCCTCAAGCAATGAGGACTTCTTTGGGGCACCATGCTGAACCACAACTGAAATAACTGTCAACCAGACCAGACTTTGACCAGTACTGCCTGATTATACATGCCTCTGGTCCACCGCCCCAGTACTTCTGTTTAATCCTAAGTCTCATGTCAGTGCCCTAGAAATGCAGATACACCAAAATGCGGACCTTCCATTTTCCCCAAATGGACACTTGGATGAAACTGTTCCCTAACTTTTCATCAGTACCATTACTTGGTTGCTTTGGGATGAGAACCTGGACCTCTGGCCCAGGACTATGGGTTTAATTCTCTTCCTCAAAGTATCAGAGGACATGACTACTTGTTGAGGCCATCTATAGTCTACTATCACTCACACCACCTGCAGCCTCACAAGCTGTGCTGGCTTCTTTGAGCCCACCCTTCTGTCTCACCTTGGTGCTCTCTTCTCTTGTGCCTGGGCACATGACAAACCATGCTTACAATGGGACTTTTTCACTAGCTGGCCCTCTGGTCAAGAACTTTTCCCTGTGAGTCAACACCCCTCCAAGTTTGCACTAGCGTTACCTTCCTGATGTGATCTAGTTAACCTGGCTCCCCTCCCCACACTCCTGACCTCCACCCTGCTTCTCCTGAACACCATGGCAGTGTCTACCGTTAACATTCAATTCACTCTCCCCCCGTACTGTATCTGTAGACTTCCCTGAACTCTAAGTGCCCTCAAAGCAGAGATTTTTCACCCGTTCATCTCACTGATTCACCCCAAACTTGAGACTGAAAATAGCACAAAAATGTCATTGAATACATTAATAAATTAATGACTATGTAACTTGTTCAGTAAGCAGCAGGAGACTACTAAAAATTATTGAACAAGTGTGCTTTAGAAGTTGTACTTGGGTGACTGAGTTCTTGAAAGATCTCAGGCTGCCTCAGTCACTGCGGGCACACTGAGCCTTCAGCATCAGAAATTTTGGAACTAAGTGTGAAGGAAGGATGCATGACGAAGAGAGGTCTTTAGGTAAAACAGCTCTTCCCTGCTTCAAACAAGTAAATGAACAGGTCTAGAAGCTATGCTGTGCCCAGTGTGCAGATGAAGAGTCATTACAGCATCAGAAACACACACAAGCATCACACGAACTTCAGCTCTCAGCAGGATTGTTCCTCGTACACAAGAATTAATCTTCAGTTGGTGAAAGAAGCTCATCTTCATCTGCCTCACTCAACGCTTCCTCCCCCACCCTCTCACAGTGCCTGAAAACCAAGAAGTGGAAACCAAGGCTGTCAGGAACACATTTGTTAACATGTCTGTCACTCTTCCCAGGAAACACCCTTCACAGTACGGAGTGCCACCCTCTGGCTTCTCCTTTGAACCTCAGAACTGGAACATTCATCTTCATCTTCCCAACACACACACACACACACACACACACACACACACACACACACTCTGTACTGGGCAAGATGACATTGTGTGATGGTGTCATGAGATCCTTACTACCTCACATTCCACACTTCCAAATTCTTCTGATCACTAAATTTAATTGTAACCCCCCAAGTCAATAATTATGGGGCATTCTTGGCACACACACACACACACACACACATACACAGAGTCCCCAGGTGCATACGTGGTGATCAGGACATGCTCTGGAAGTGGAAGGAGACTGTCAGACAGGTTTTCTTTTGCTTTTCTCAGACCAGGCTTGAATTTCAAAGGAATCATCTGTGTGACACCCAGCCAACACAGCACTGTTCTGGTTTCTGCCATCTACTATCACCTCCAACTAAAATGCTTTTGAAGCATTTTGTAATGTTCAGAGTCAAAAACTAGCATTGCTTTTAAAAGAAAGAAGAGCTTTTATCTTACAAAGAAGGAGTTTACCGGCCTTACCAATGATTTGCCTAAAGTGGCCATCCCTGGTAGAAACGGGACCTTGGGCTCTTTGTTCCTGACCTTTGTTTACTCCGCCACATGCAAACATCCCAAAACAGGCATAATCAGGCCTTTGTGCCCTATTTAGCCTTCATCCAACCACCATGATGCGTGCATCCCACACCATGCATCCCACAGCAATGTGCTGATGGGCTGTAATGAGGAGGGATATTACTATGTAGAAAGGAGGGAGCAAGAAATCAAGTGATCTGTCCTCACAGAGGGCCCCCCGTCAGCTGGAGAGAAAGTCTGGCTTCAGAGGTCGGATGTGCATGAACTATCACCTGCAGCCTCTCATTCAAAGGCAAGTATCTGGCTCTGTTCTCAAAACTAGCTTCACATACAAGTTGTCCCTTTAATAACCTTATGTTCAGCCACTCTCTTCCTTCTGTGCTTTCAAGGGAGCCTCAAAAAATACCATCAGAGTCAGTGTACAGGAAATGCAAATGACCTCATGCTATCCAGGGTCAAGCATGGATGCAGACGCCTATGAAAACAGCATCCATCGTGACAAAAGAAAGAGAGTGAGAGTGGTACCCACAGCCTGCAGCAGTGATTCACCAACTTTGATACACTCTGTGGTCTGACTACACTCAGGTGTCCTAGTTCTTCCTTAGGTTCACAGGTCTTCAACAGACCGTAGCTTCTGCTCTACCTGCTAAACTCCCCCGCCTGGCTTAGCTAATGCCACCAGTTTCTACAAGTCACCTTGCCAGCCAGGTGACTCAGTTTTAAACAGAATGTCTTGTACAACATCACAGCCAAATCACTGTGATTTAGCTTCCAGATGTTCCCAGATTACTCCCTGGATACCTAAGACAGGGGGTCCCATGAAATTCTTCATCACCTGAATACTTAGATTTGGATCTAAGAATATCCCTGCTCTGCTTTCCCAGGTGTAAATGGTTGAGTTGGGGGCCAGATACACACAGTTCTTCTGACTAGTGTTCATTAACTTCATTCTAATGATGTTTAAAGCTATACGCGTCTGATTAATTATGTTTAAAACTCCACAAACACTCTAGCCTCTTACATAAAATAGCACAGTATTTACATACAGTACTGTATACTTTAAGTCACCTCTCTGGTGTACCTACTGCAGTGCCTATATATTCCTCCACTTATATGGATTCAGTATAGCACATGGCACACAGCTAATTAAAGGGCTTGGAACTTTTTGAAACAATTCAAATATATAAAAAGGGAGTCTTACAGGCTTCTGGGACCTTGCTCATATGAACTTACAGCCAAGGTGACAGTATGCGCAAGACCCATGCAAACTCAATCCAATAAAAACCAGCACAGCTCTGGGGAAATGGGCAGAAGGCCACAACTTTGGTGAGGAACTATTGGCAACTGACCACTACTGGGTGAGGCAGAGTTGATCTTTAAGGGAGGGATGCTAGACAGGCTAAACAGGCTCCAGTGGATGAATTCATATCGAGGGACATCTGGGTACACAACTTGACTCGATAGGCCTTAACATATACGGCAAAATGCATGAAAGCCTGTGGGCGGGCTATGGGGGTGCAGATAGGGAAGAGGAGACTAAATACAATTAAGATCTATGAAATCCTCAAAAATAAAATTAAAATACTTTTTTAAAAGAAATTAAAAGGAGTTTTTATTGTTCTTTGAGATGACTGCAGAGAAACTCAAAGAGTCTTTTCTCTACTGTCTTCTGAGCACAGTCCCTCTGCCCACAGGTGGACACTGGAGGAAAGCGTGGTTGACCACAGCTACTCACAAATCGCTGGTGTGGCATGGATAAGGTGCTGCCTGTGCCTGTGTGGTCGGCTCCAGGGCTTCCTGCCCAGTCTGCACCACAATGATGGCTCTTTCAATCATGTCTTGCAGTGGGACGAAGATGTAGTTGTATTTGAACCCATCGGCCGGTAGACTCTGAGGGTGGAACTTCCAGGAAGGAGTTTTTATCATGTCTGTTCTCATGCTATATAAGACACTGGTGCGAATGGTGTATGTGACGTGGGGTGGCAACTTGGGAGGAGCTGATCTGATATGTCTGTGGACTGAGGAACTGTTGAATATGACACCTGGTAACAGGAAAGGAAAATAAAGGGTCAGCACAGCTGAAGGAGGGGCACACGCTGGGCCAGCACTGGCCAGACAGGAAGGCTGGCAGAATCCTGCATTCTGCACAGCCTTGCACTCCTGAGGTAGGGGATGCAGCCCCAGGGGCCAAACTAACAACTCAGTTCCACAGGCAAGTGGTGATAAAATTGAACCAAGACCCAAATTTCCAGTCCAATGTGCCTTTCCAGTTTTTAATACAACTATATTGTGGTACCATCCACACAAACACATTACTCGTTTCACATTTTTACTAGACTCAAAAAATTATGCAAAGCTGATCAAATAATCGGGCACTCCTCCACTAGGGTTGCAGGCATAACTAGGAATGCAGAATCTTTATCTTTGGGGTACTTATCATACATCGCTTAAGTGCAGGATCCTCATTTCTGCCACATACGTCCTCTATATTAATGCATAAACCTTCTTATAAGCTGAAATGTGTTTTCTCAAAACCCACGTGTTAAAGTCCCAATCCCCAGGATGACAGAATGTGATCATCTTAGGAGACAGTGTGTGTGTGTGTGTGTGTGTGTGTGTGTGTGTTACCTGTGTGTGCAAGTATATCTGCATGCATGTGGAGACCAGTGAAGACAGCAGGTGTCCTGGTCCATCACTCTCCTTATGCCCCAACACAGGCTCTCTCACTGAACCTTGAATTCTGCTGGCAACCAGCAAGTTCCAGCAATCTTCCTATCTCTGTCCCCTAGTAGTACTGGGGCTCCATACAGATATGCACATCACGGCTGGCTTTTTGTTTTCATGCAGATGTTGGGGTTTGAACTTAGTCCTCATGCTTGCACAGCAAGTACTCTTACCCACTAAGCCATCTCCCCACCCCTGGCGATAGCATCTTGAAAGGGTTAGTCAAAATGATGCTTTCAGAGAGGGCCTTAATTCAGTATGGTAGTATCCTTATAAAAAGAGGCAATCTGACAGAGTTGTGTGTAAATTATATAAAGATATTTCAAGAGAACACAGCCATCAGGAAATCAAGAGGTACCCACAAAGTGTCCTTCCATTACAGTCCTGTGATGGAACCTGAGACACTTGATTTGGACTTCCAGCCTGCAGAACTATAAACCAACAAACCTCTGTTGTTAAGTCGCCCAGGCTTAAAGTATTTTGCTATGATAGCCCTGTCAAACCTATCCCAAATCTCAACGCACACTAACTAAATGTAGCTGGAGCTGCAGCTGAGTAGTACAGCATGTGTTTAGCTTATATAAGGCCTTGGGTTCAATCCACAGCACCAAATAATAATAATCATAATAGACAGATGGAAAGATGGATCCGCAGTTAAGAGCACCTGCTGCTCTTCCAGAGGACCCATATTCGGTTCCCAGCACCCACATGCCAGCTAACAGCTGTAATGCCAGTTCCAGGGCATCCGATGTCCTCTTCAGTCATCCACAAATGCCCTTACATACATGCAGACAAAGCACTCATACACAGAAAATAAAAATAAATATTTAAAAAGTAATAGCACAGTGTTTATTTAAAAAGGACAGAAAAGAATACATTGCACTTATCCTGAATAATTACACAATTGACAATGGAATCTAACTGGCCACTGTCATTTTTCTTTCACACTTCAGAGCATCAGGGTACTATGATAAAAATAAAGGTGATGGAGGACTTGGAGTATAACTTAGCCAGTAAAAATATTTCTCATGTGCAGTGTAGCCATAAAATTAAGTAAGAAGTAATAGAACAGATGCAGTAAGTAGGACTGTCCTTGGGGTGGGCAGCACATTGTTAGTCCTCTCAGTACGAGGCACGCCTTTCATTCCACTAGCTCAATACCTGTACCTCGGTTGCGTTTATGCTATCTAGAAACGGCTTCTTTCTGAGTCAATTTAAGACACCCTTAGGGAGAAACAGGCAAAATGACAGCTTATAGGACCCACTGCCTTAGTGATCAAATTTGTCTGTCAAGTACTTACTGGCCAAGAAGCTGTTCTGTTGCATGAGCTCACGTGCCTTAGTCTCCAGGGTGTCGACAGACTCTGCTGCCTGGAACCGGTCCAACACCACACAGGAAGAGAGATTGACCAAGATACTGCCCAAAAACTGGAAGCGCCCACCTCCCACGTGGTTAAACATCTTGTCCAGCATCCGCCCTGGAGGCAGCAAACACATTAGAAGAAATCACTTCTTTCACTTCAGTGCTCGCTATTCATACAGTGGGGGGTCACACAAATGAGTATAAAAATGAATGCGTTTCTTCACTTTAAAATAACACGAGTCTAGTTTTATTCATTGCCAAAATGAACTAATCATTTGCCAAATAGTAAACTCTCTGCTTTTTATGCATATTCTCTGTAATGCTAATATAGCTAAATGGGGGAAAAAAAAAAAACAGACAGTATGAAGGCCAAGCTTGATTGTCATGAGGACTCTGGCCTAATCAATGGACTACTAATGACTAGATTAATTTTTTGATGAGCTCATAATACGATGGCTCTATTGGGGGGAGTCAAGAAGCAGGAGCTTTGGGGAAATGGGTCACTGGGGCACGTCCTTGGGGACTGTATCTTTACCCTGGCCTTTTCCTGTATGAGCTTGCCTCTACTTCTTGTATGATCTTGCCTCTACTTCTTGTATGATTTTGCCTCTACTTTCTGTATAATCTTGCCTCTACTTCCGGCTGTCATGATATAAACTACTCATCTCCCCCACATGACACTGACACCTTTGAAACTGTGAGCCAAAAATCCTTCCTCCACTAGGTTGCTTCTGTCTGGAATTTTGTCACATCAAGCAAACCAATACAAGATGGTACCTTAAGGAACCCTGTGAAAGTGAGAGCTGGAAAAATAAATAGCAGAAAGAGCAATGTCTGAGGAGGCATGCTCAGAAAAAAAGCCTTTCAAATAGAACATAGCAAAACAAAAATAAAACAAACAAAAAAAAAATACTGTTCCAACAGGGTATCAAATAATCCTAAGCAACATAGCTTCCCCGAGGCAGGGAAGAGTGAGAATCATTTGACATTAATTTTGGATGAAGATTTATAAAGGAATATTGACTGAGGAAACCCAGCCCTACTGTAGCCTCTGGCCACATAGTCAAAAGTGGCACAAAGTAAGTCAAAATATGCCCTTCCTCCCTTAAGGTGTTTCTTGACAAATAGTTTGTTGCAATAAACTGAAAAGCAGCTAATACAGAAAATTGGTACTGAGAAGTAGATCTATTGCTGGGATAGAACTTGGCCTGGTTCATAGACCTTCAGTTCTGAAGAAGGAGGAATGTTTAAGAGTTCACAGCTACAGGCCAGAGAAACTCTAAGATGCTATAAGCAGAACTTTAATAGCATTCTTTTGGAAACTGGAAAGACCAGGATGTAGAGAGATGCATGGCAGAGGCCCAGTTTATGAGGCTTCAGAGGGAAAGAAAAACTCTGAAATGGTTCTTTGAACAATATTCTGGCCAAAAAAAAAAAAAAAATTACTGCATCCAGCCTATGTCCTGAGAACCTAAGTCAAACTGAATTGAAAAGTAATGGACAAATTTGTTTGGCAAAAGAAATCTCAAGACCTGATAGCGTTCATGCTGTGGCATGGGGACTACTCAGTGATCTTATTCAGGCCTACAGTAAGAGAAAACAAAGACAGGACGAATGTGAAGTTTAGCAGGGAAATGAGTGTGAGCAGATTTAAAGTTGCAGACAAGGAGGGTACAGAGAAAGTGGGTGTAATTGTTAAAGGAATTAGTGGCACTAAAGGGAAAATTCTTCTCTGCAATGGAACAAATAGAAAAATGTCCCACCCACTGAAGGTTCCAACTCATAAAAATGCAAATTCCTTTGAAAATAGGCAGTCTGAACAGACAAAGCTACTGAAGAATTTCGCTGCTCAAAAGCAACCACCTAGGGAAGTATTTCCCGTGAGTCAGAACAGCTGATGCAACCACGGTTCAAGGGGGGCAGGCTGCATCTCAAGGTGACAGCAGAATGTGGCAGGTCCTCCATGTGCTACTGGTTTTATAAGCATGAAAGAAGCAAGAGAGATGGGGTCATGAAGGCTTACATCAAGGTCCCTAAAAGGCAGGCCAGGTACTATGTGGCAGAGTCAAATTCCATGGATGTCCCTGCAGGGGAAGCCTTATGAAGCCGCTGTGTGAAGCTAGAAAGCCTAAGTTGCAGTGGAGATCTCAGGATGTTGGAGATGCCAGGACCATGGGATGTCTGCTAAGGATGGTCTGCTAAGGCCATGGAGGGAAACCAGCTCAAGAATAGTCTGTGTGCACTGTAGGTAGCAGAACTGGAGGGGAAAACTACCTAAGCCCTTTGGGGTTCAAATAATTGCATCATGTATCCCCAAAGCCAGACATAGAGATGAAGGGTTGATCTTCCCTGCTGAGTTTCAGCCTTGCTTTGAAGTGATCTTTCTTTGCTGTGCTCCCGTTCCTCACTGCTGGAAAAGAAATGTTTATGCTGTACCAT
The DNA here is from genome assembly GCF_000622305.1 of Nannospalax galili. Lineage (NCBI taxonomy): Eukaryota > Metazoa > Chordata > Mammalia > Rodentia > Spalacidae > Nannospalax > Nannospalax galili. Next base: position 3,219,762 of record NW_008352325.1, read on the forward strand.
TGTATGCTGGAAGTATGTAAAAAGTTTTTGATTTTATAGGAGTTCACAGTGAAGATACTGCCTTGACTCTCAAAGAAACTTGAACTTTGGACTTTCAAACTGGTAAAGATTATGCGGACTTTTGAAGTTAGACTGAATTCATTTTGCATTATGAGATATTCGTGAGTCTATGGGGACAAAAGTGGAATGTTATGGCTTAAGAGAATGACGTTTTGTGTCAAGTTGACAAAGGGTTATACTTGTGGTAGTTAATGACTGTCAACTTGACAGAATACAGCGCCACCTAGGTGACGAACTTCAGATCGTGTCTATAAGGGAGTTTCTAGACTGGGTTAGGGTGGGAAGATGCATCTTAAATACGGGGACACCATTCCATGGGCTGGGTTTCAGACTGAATAAAAAGGAAAAAGCAAGTTGAGTACCATAATTCATCTTTCTCTTCTTCCTGAGTGAGGACGCAATGTGACCAGATGCCTCACATTCCTGATGCCACGCCTTGCCAGCCATGATTTATTGTATCTCCTGGAACTGTGTCAGGCATATGACCTCAACATAGAATTCCCAAGAAGGCAGTGTGGGAGGGAGGAGGAAGTGTGATAGAAGGATCTTGCCTGCTGCCACACAGACAGAAGGGCTCACCATAGAGATTTTTCTGGCACACCAGGGGCAGGGGGATAGATAAGAAACCTTACATGTAAAAGCAAAAAGACCTTAAGAAAGGAGAAATACACAAATCCACAATCATAGCACACACCTCTTAATAACTGACAGAATAAGCAAACAGTAAGGCCCACACATAAAAGCTCCAGAAACAGCAGCAGGAGAAACTAGAACTGGCAATCCGTTGGGACAATGGAAATACCTCAACAAGTTTCAGAGAAATTAAATTATATCCACTGACCACTATATATAGAAATTATAGTCTTACATTCAACCTGTCTCAAAAAAGAAATTATACTAAATGGAAAAGCATAGTGTTAATTAAATGATGGACAGCAAATCTTTCATGTAAAAGCAAAAGGACCTGAAAACTCAGGAAAAGGGAAATATTATTTAAAAGGAAATTTCAGGGTTCTGGGAAGATAACTGTCAATAAAGTATTTATCGCACAAGCAAGAGAACCTGAGTTTGGATCCTTAGCACCCACATTAAAATTCAGGCATGCTGATGTGTGCTCATAATCTCAGTCTGGGGAAGCAGAGGCAGGCCAATCCTTGAAGCTTACTAACCAGCAAACCTAGCCACATCAGTGAGCTCCAGGCTCAGTAAACAGACCCTGCCTCAAAAAAGGAGAGTGATAAACTCTACTGGTTAGCATCCATAGTGCTGGAAGGTGCTATGCATGCTACTGAAAGGAAAAAATAATCATCAACCTCACCCAGCTGTGCATCCTGTGAACTACAATAATTGGCCTGGAACGATATGCCCACTGGTACAATAGTAGCACAGAAACTGTGGGAGTAACAAATCACTCTTTTATTAGATTTAAGGTCTACTTCAAAGAATGGAAACCATAGCTGACATGGGTATCAGGCTTAAGAGCCTGAAGCTAGACAGGTCACAGGACAGAAAGGAGAAGCTAACACTAGTTTTCCACTAAATAGTTATCATATTAAACTGTCTCCTAATGACTTATTGCTCTACCCATAAAGTAATGTAGTGCTCATCTCTCACCAGAACTTTGGACTGGTGCCAGCAGATAACAATAAACATAGAAACCCACATCGGGCCAATATATAGAGAATAAGAGGCTACAGTATGCTTATCCCTAATAGGACCCCTTTATCAAACTTCTGCCTCCCAAGGCTCAGGGATCATTGCAGAAGAGGAGCCAGAGGTAGTAAATGACCACAAGGAAACAGAGTTTTCCAGCCAGATGATCAGTTATTCATTTGAGCACACAACAATAGCACCACATACACAAATCTCATGCAAGCCCAAACTAGACAAAATTCCAGCATAGACATGAAGAAGTGTAAGGAAATCAATTGAAACTGATGGCTGCTGGGAGGGACAGAGACAGTCTCTTTCAAGAATGGGACTCTTGGTAGGTTAAACAGGCTCCAGTGGATGGACCCATACTGAAGGACATTTGGGGACACAAATTAGTCTCTATAGGTCTTATTATTATATGTAATAGACTACATTAAATTGGATGGGTGACAATAAGAGGATGTCTCAATAGGGAAGGAAATCTAAATACCATCAAATTATGTTGTATGAAAATGGAAAAGTTTCAATTAAAAAAAGGACAGTAATAGAGGAAGACATCCAACACTGCTGTCTGGCTGCCACACACTCACACACCTACACACACAGGAACACATACATATGCTTTATACATACATACACACATACAAACACAATAACAATAATTTTAAAAAGGAAATTCCCTTATGCTCAGCTTGGCTCTGCGTAGAAGAATATTTATATACTCATTATGTTTTATGATGACTAAAATGATCATATAACTAGCATAGGAGCACCAGGGTGAGAAAGCAATATGGCCCAGGACTCAAGCTTCATCCTTCCTGACGGCAAATCAATTGATAATTCTTACAGTGAATAAATAAAGAAATGCCATCTGTGTGTCATTGAAGGCTATGATGATCGATCTAGAAGACCTTGATAGACAAGTTCAAAGCAGTCCATTCCGGGGAGTGAAGACAGATGGTGCTCATCTAGGGGAGATTTCCTGGTCATAGAGTCAGTAATCGTGGGCATAAGAGCCTTAGTGGTAGAGCTAACTTTTTACAAACAATTGAAAACAACTATGTAGATGGCACGATTGTCATGTAAGTACATGCAAGTCCATCTATAATAGAACTTCAAGGACTTCTCAATAATTATCTCTGATGAGAAGAATTCTTCTCTGGCCTATTTTAATTCTCTAATGTTTCTACAACAGCATATATTGTTTTGTTATGAAGTAATTTTCAAAAGTTACACAATCAACAAAAGCAACATCCTAAATGGGTACCCATTCCCGGAAGAGCATCCACATATCTCAGGCAATCATGCTGTCCTGATAGAGATTACAGAATGAACAAATGTGGACATGATTAGGGATAAATTCTAAAAGAATGTCTGCACTAATGCAAGTTGGTTCTCTGGCTAGAGAGTTACATGCGCAGAGTGGCAGGGCTATCTGCCTAGCATGTACCACACTAGGTCCTGGATTCTATTCTTAGCTCTGCAGAAAAAAACAAATGAGGTATGCTTCAAGTCTGTGTTCAGCCTCCCAGGAGCCTTGAGGAATGCCTGTCTTCACCCTGTGTCTGTTGATAAAGGACTGAGCAGGGCTAGATGGAAAACAACCATAATCCCTTTCCAGTTTATAAACTCTGAATTAATGTTGGAGCAGGAAGAAGAAATGCACTTTATGAAGAAATTCAGATCATGTTGGTCCCACATCTTTGGTCCCACACACTTGTAGGAAAATGTCTGACTCTTTTACTTTTATCCAAAAATGGTTGTGCTTCTTGGCAACAGATTATTTAAATAGAACTCAGGTCCGCTTCCTACTCTAAGACATTGTATCAACACTAACACCACACAGTGTACTGGAACTGGGCACAAAAGCTCTCAGACCCATTTCAGTCTCTGGCTCCATAATATACAGGATAGAGATTCTATTTTTGAGCACTATTTCATTTTTAAGTGTTTTAACTTGAAAATTATTTAATGCATCAGCATTTATTATTAAAACAAAAATTAAGCATCTCTAACCAGAATATTCAGAGCTTGTCTACCAAGCTTATGCAGGGCCCTGGAGTCTAATCAGAACATGTGAAATCTGAAATGTTTCAATCTGAAAGATTTTAAGTGCCAAAATGAAGCCACAAGTGGAAACTCTCACACCATGAAACATGGTTTCATACAGAAAATTGTTGTGAAAAACTATCTTGAGGTTGGTGTAGGATGTGTGCAAATGCCAAAAGAATTCTGTATGTAGATTTGGGTCCCATCACTAAGCTATCTCCTTAAGTATAGGAAAATTCTCCCAATTTGGAAATATTTGTGTCCCTAGCATTCTAAGGGACACTCAATCTATATGTACTGCTTTTTTTTTCAGATATATGAGTGTTTGGCCTGCATGTATGTAAATGCAACCATATCATGCAATGCCAGAAGAGGCTAGAAGAAGGTGTCAGATTCCCGTGGAACTGGAGTTATAGAAGGTTGTTAGGCTGTCATGTGAATACTGGGAGCTGAACCCCAGTCTTCTGCAAGAGCACTTAACCGCTGAGCCATTTCACCAGCTCCCATACCACTTTCTGTTTTATCTTTGAGACAGCGTCTCTCTGCAGCCCCAGCTGGCCTGGAACTTGATATGTCAACCAGGTTGGCCTTGATCTGTCCCTGCCCCTGCCTCTGCCAAGATCTGGGACTAAAGGCGTACACCACCAGATCCAATTGTACCAATTTTCTAAGTAGCAGATTCATCAAAAATTATTTTCAAGTGTAACGATTATGCTTAATGAGATGCTTTCTTTTCTCTAGCCTTCATGCTGCAAGCATATCTGAGCCCCTCTCCTATGCCAAGCAGAGTGCCAGGGAAATGAAACAATTTGACACTCTTCTTTTTCTGGTCTCCAAGACCCAGCCAGCTGGTTCAGGCTACTGGCAGCATCTCTAGGATGCCTGGGGCAGAGTCCTGACTCTGCCTCAATTGCTGTTTCTAAGATCAGTATCCTCCCAGTATGAGGAATATCCCAGGCCCATCTACATCTTTGTGTGGAACTGGTTCTCCTTCTATGTACAGTAAACACGTGATGTTCAAGGACTGATGGGACACATGCATAATACAGTAACAGGGACAGCCAGGGCTATATAACCATAATGTCTGAAAAAAGAATGAATAAATATATTTATTGGTTAAAAACCGAAGTGAATTAAAAGATTACAGCAGAGATACATGTTTGCTAATTGACAGATTAGAAAAAGAACTGATCTCCACATTTTCAAATCAACATAATTACTTTCAATTTACTGTTAGTTCAATAGTAATTTCTTATAAAAACCAGCCTTGTAACTCACAGTTCTTGCTTTCTAAACAGAAGCCTTCCTTTTTAACTAAGTTCCTGAGAATTTCATACATGAGTGTTGTCTTTGCATTATTTCTGTCCCTCCCAGCCCCCTCCAACCCCTCCTATTCCCTTCTCCATTTCTTGTCCTCACTTACAAATGATTGTATGAATATTACCTAATTCTTTACAAGCCAAGTTCTGAATTGGCAAATCAGAAAACTTCTGATATGAACTTCTTTTTTTAAAAGGCTTATTCTATTTTAATGACTCAGGCCACTAGGTAATGATGCTTTTCTCTTATGTCTGCACATAGTGGTGCATCCAACTCAAATGCTTCAGGTTACAGATAGGGAGAAGAAAGGTGAACAGGCAATGTTACCAGCAACTGCATAGCCTTTGGGGTAGGAACCAAGCATCACAGTCCTGAGCAGGTAGACCCCACCTACCCATCAGCACCCTTACCATATGTCTGCAGGTCTTCAGTGAGTTTGTCCATGTCAATATGTAACTGGCTCTCTACAAAGTTTCGTATAAACTTGTTTCTTAGAGCATCCTAAATGAAAAGAATGAAGCATAACAAAAATGATTGCATCTAGTCCTCTTATCCAATAATACTGACAAAGTTTTACAACACAGGAAAAAGACACATAAAATGGATTCACTTAAAGGAATTGCCAATGTATCACAATAAATATTAAGTTAACATTTGATACAGTCTTGAACCTTGAAAAACAAAAGAAATGATTATGAAAATTGTTATTATAAGTGCAGTGGTGCTAATACTGAGATAAATAATGGAATGAGCAGATGTGGGTGGGTTTTCCTAAGGAAGGTAGGTGACTCTCCTTTTCTTCCTGAGATTCATCCTTTACATCACTTCATGCAGGCCAACTGTCTGTAGGGAGGTAGTGCTTACACACAAGGGCAGCAGCCCTCCCCAGGCCTTTCTTGGTCCTGAAGGGCAAAGCCTGCATCATGCTTCCCTCATGGCTGACAGCTCTAACATTCTCTGTCGATGCTTTTGCTGTGGAAGTTTCTCCAAAACTATTCTCACTGACTTAATGAAATCCTGCATTTTGATTTCACAGTGAATACGTGTGTGCTCACAATACACTTCCATATCCAACAACCTACAAGCAAACTGAGAGGGGAAAATGCTGATGCATTGGGCCCCAAAGCCAGAATTAAGATGAGAGGGTTAATTATAGACTTTGCTAGTCCTGGACAGGTGTGATGGTTCAGCATGTAAAGGCGCTTGCCTTTAAGCCTCACTACCTGAGTTTGATCCCTGGGACTGACTTGGTAAAGGAAAGAACTGACTCTCTGACCTCCATAAGCATGTACTGTGATACTGGCCTATACATGTATGAACACACAGAAATAAACTAATTTTTTAAATGATGTTGCTGTTCTTGGAGACTACGTAGAGTCATCCAGATTTGCCCTTATAACCTGGGCTTCATGCTGGGCATTCTCACATGATCTGCATGCATCTTCTCTGTTTAAATCTTTCACTGCTCACACTCTCTCATCTCATGAAATCTGACTACTTGGTCTTTCTTAAATCTTATTTATCTTCCTTTACGAGACAAGACACTATATGGGGTACTTTATTTTTATTTAAAATTTTTGAATTGCTTAGTATGTCATATGTGAGTACTGTATTTACATCATCTCCACCCCTCCTTTACCCCTTCCAACTTTTCCCATGGTCCCCAATCCCTCTAAACTTTATGACCTCTTCTTAATTATTATTGTTACATATATATGTATATATTAGTTCCTGAGTGAGTTCATTTAGTGCTACTTCTATGTACATGTGGTTAGGGCTGATAACTTTGGATCAGTTAGCCCATCAGGGAGCTCGTCACTGGAGAAAACTGATTCTCCCTCCTTCAACAGCATGGACTGCCTGTAGCTCTTCATCTAGTGGTGGGACCTTGCGAAACGTCCCCCATCCATGTTGGCATAGGAATGGAGTATCTTTTTACACATTAGTCCATTTAATTTAGGCAGCATTCCTTTGAAGAAACTACTGCTGCCTTTTATTAGAAGTAAAATCAACTGGAGTAGATATGAGCATCACCCGAAGTCACTAATAATTCCATCTAGTGTCAGAAGCAGGCGTGGACTTTAGTTCAAGCAGACACTGCCAACTTTCCCTGAGCAGGATCCCGAGTAGAAACTTATGACTCTGCAGTCTGTGTAAAGCTGAAAGTTCTGTGAGACTGAGCATGTGAGTGTGGTTTCTGACATGACTTCTTAATGAGCAGTACTAACTACAGCCTTCCTAGGGAGTCAGGCACCTCTTCGTGTTCTCATGGCGATTACAATACAGTATGTCAATATTTATAGCATCAGCAAAACCTTATCAAGACCTAAACTTTTTGTAATCAGACCCATTACACAAAATTTGATGGTATCTGTATTAACAATTAACCCATGAGCAAACAAATTAAAGAAAAATAACATTGCATCAATAACGAAGGCAGAGCTGAGGTCACATGAGAATGAGGTTCGCAGACACCATCTCCAGGACCAGAGCAGTGCAGGGGTCTGCACTCGAGTGTGTCATTTTCCCTGAAGCCACTCCTCCACAGGCTGCTCTTGGACAATGGCTACCAAGGCAGGCCCTCCCTGTGTAGGACCCGACCAACCCAGGACTCATCTGTCCATCACCAGCTCAAGCTCCATGGCTCCTTTGCAACCTGACCACATGTTCAGGAACCTGCAAGGCTGACCAGGGCCCTGGAGCCCTGCGTCCTCTCTTCTCTCCTTCCCTCAGGGTCAGATGAGTGCCATTGATGCAGTGTCATCTACTCTGTCCCAATTCCCTTCTTTTGCTGTAGTAGCTGTTTCCTGTGTGAAATTTTTATTAAAATAGTATTTTTCTTATTCTGTGACTTTTCATCTATTGATAGAAGTGCATTGATCATATACACTGCTACCTCTCTCCACCTTCCCCAGCGTTCCCTACCCCATCCCCATCCCAACTTCATGTCTTCTGTTTAAAATGTATTTGTTTGTTATTAATAATCCCCATTTGGGAGTGTCCATATTCACTTGACTGTGTGGCTACCCCCTGGGGCATGAACAGTCTGTTAATGTCTATGTCTCCAAAGTAGAGTTCTTTGGGGCTCCTGGAATCACTCGGTAGTGTGTCCTTCCTCTCAAACTCCACTCCATGGGCTCCACAGAGCCTAGCTCAGTTATGCTCAGAGCTACTAATATTGCCTCATTTCACAAATAAGATGCCCAAGGCACGACTGTGTTCAGGGACGAGTCCGAGACCACACAGCTGCTGTAAAGCACAAGGGTGTGGAAGGAGGCCCATCCAGTGTGGTTCCTAAGTGCATGACTTGAATCCTTTGTCTGGTAAGTAAGCCAAACATGAACAAAAATATGCACCCATTCGCTCACCCCATCAGATTTAAGTTAGGGATTCATAAACGCCCCAAAAGTTATTAGGTGAACCACTGGAACTAACGTTTTCCTGGTAACAGTGAAGAAACTGAGCTAGTTTAAATCATAACCCACTGACTTTTTTCAATATGAGATTATCTGTTTTGTCTTTATTCACATGTGTTAATTATACATAGTAAAGGGTTTCATCATGACATTTGCATCTACAACACATTTTCATCCTATTTGCCCCCATTGCCTTCTCTTTCTCCTTCCCCTTCCCTCAAATCTCCTTTCCAGTCATCTGTTTTTTTTTTTGTTTGTTTTTTTTTTTTTTTTTTTTTTTGTTTTTTTTTTTTGTCTTTTTGAGACAGGGTCTCTCTGTAGCCCCAGCTGTCCTGGAACTCACTATGTAGACCAGGCTAGCCTTGAACTCAGAGGTTTGCCTGCCTCTGCCTCCCAAGTGCTGGGATTAAAGGCTTGTGCCACCACGCCTGGCTGTTATCCAGTACTTTTTAAAATATTTTATTATTTTTTTAATTTTATGTGTATAAGTGTATTGCCTGCATGTATGTAACTGCACCCGTGTTGTGCAATGCCTGTGGAGGTCAGAAGAGGGCATTGGATCCCCTGGAATTGTAGTTACAGATGGTTGTTAGTCGTCAGTCAGTGCTGGGAATTGAACCCTCTCCAAGAGCAGCCAGTGCTCTTAACTGCTGAGCCATCTCTCCAGACTCTCATCTGATTTGGTTGATTGTTTTTTGTTTTTTTTTTTTTTTGGTTTTTGGTTTTTGTGGGTTTGTTTGTATGTTTGTTTGGTGACCCATACAGAATATCAGGAAATGAAAATTAGTATAATAAACTCATAACTGAGAAGAATGTAAGCTATTTTTAAAAGCACTAAATTTATTATAGAATTAAAACCAGCTTTAGCAAATTATTAATTTTACATAGTGCTATCTTGCATGGGTGAAACACTAAAAATTCATAAATATTTTCACATATATTCAATCTTATGGAAATTTTATCAACTAAGAAAACCATGCATGCCACCACCAAGTTGAAATGTCTTTTTTTTAAAAAAATATTTTATTTATTATTTTTATTTTACATGTAGGTGTGTATTGCCTGCTTGTAGGTAAGTGCACCCGTGTTGTGCAATGCCCTCAGAAGTCACAAGAGGCTGTCGGATCCCCTGAGACTGGAGTTACAGACAGTTGTTAGCTGCCACGTGGGTACTGGGATTCGAACAGGGTCTTCTGCAAGAACAACCAGTGTTCTTAACTGCTGAGCCATCTCTCTAGGCCCCCAAGTTGAACTTTCTACAGGGGCACCCCAGTATCTCAGCCAGACTATAGAAAGTGTTCACCACTCACCTGCAGCTGGTTGAACATTTGGCCATTTCCACTTCCCTGGAAAAGGCTGGACAACTTCAGGAGTGTTTCTGATAAATTTTTTAGCTTGTCCACAAAATAGAAAGTATAATTGGCCTGCAACACAGAGCACATGAAGACACATCTTATTTGGTTGTCACATCAAGTCAGCTCTCCAGTCTGTAGCAACTAAAGCAAGACAGCATCCTATGTGATATGGTCACAGGAGCAAAGACTTGCAGGCAACCGCACACTGCCTGGGGCAGCATGAAAGCTTCCAATGCCCCCTTAAGGATCCCCACACCTCAGACCTTTCTTCTAGATCTTTCCATCGTGCACTGCCTGGCACTCCACACTGTATTCCCAGGGTTAACCATACATAACTGACAAGCAAAATAGACTTATTTTGCCCACATCTCCTTCTACTTCAAAATATCTTCTCAACTAATATCTAAGCATTTATTTTCCAATGCTGGTGAGGATTGTTATTCCTTTATTGCTGCTGGGAGAATACACTGTGCAAGATTTTTCTAAAATAATTTGATATCATAAAATTCACAGATCCATAAAAACATGCATGCCTTTTTCCTCTCAGGATAAAAAGAACCTATCCTAAGGAAATAACTTAAATAAAACATGAACCTGTATCTATGAAAATGGCAATTAAAAGAATTATACTTAATACTGAAAATAGTCTTCTTTGATGACAAAGAGGAAGGAGCATTTGAGAGCATGGCCATTTCTCCTGAGGGTCACAGGGGACCCCCTCAAGGTGGCAAAGGGGGGAAAGAGGAGTCAGGACAGATAACAATGGAGGCCACAACCCCTCAACCACCTCCTCATGCAAATCAGGAATGGGATTGTTGTGAGTACAAAGCTAAACATTTTGATGTTTCATCAGCAGACCTGACACTGATATATGCTAACACTCAGTATGCTGGTAAAAAAAATTACACAGGCATGAAGAGAGTGAATATATCATCAATGCAATGCATTTAGAAGATTCATAAAAACTCTTAAATTTGAAAATAGGGAATATCTACATAACCTGTACAACTATATTGTGTGTATGTGACTATATATAGATATATAGCAGGTTCTTAAAACTTAAATAAATAAAACTATCCTAACAGCCTACGTATGTACATCCTGGCTTTTCAAATATCCAAGAAAAATTTACTTTAACTTTATTAAATGTTAGGATACAAAGAAATTTCCAGTAAAATATCAAAACACAAATTATTTAGACACATATTACTGAGTTAAATTTTTATCAAATGTTTATGAAAATAACTGTGAAATTGACAAATTGAAATTTAAAACATCATAAATACTGCTTCAGTTTTTAGAAACTTATTCAATATATTAATTTATTATAAATAATAATA
>NW_008352325.1:3231103-3253275 GCF_000622305.1 Nannospalax galili
TCTGCGGGCATTGCACAACACGGGTGCACTTACATACATGCAGGCAATATATACATACACATAAAATAAAAAATAAAATATTTTTAAAAACTAAAAACTTATTAAATTAGAAAGTAAATTTAATCATGCATTTGATTCACCAAAATACAAATAAATAAACTAAGCATGTAGCATTTTTGATACTGCCCAGTCCACTGTCTCTTAGGGTATACTAAATAAATTTTTCTTTTGAAAAAAAAATGCTTAAAGAAAATAATAAAACAGAAGATCTAAGGATAACAGAACCTTGGTCAGAGAAGCTACTTTTTGCAGTGGGTGGTAGTTAATACAGAGGCTTGAACACTGCAAACGTGCTGATAACAAGTGTCTATAAGTGCTCAGCCCTAAAAGGAACATTTATATCAACACTCCAACACACAAGGCTCAGGGAACATCACAGAAGAGCGGGTACTAAGTCCACAAGAACTGGATGATGGGAAAGAGTGTTATAAAGTGCTGTCTACTGGGCATGACACAGCTCCTATGCACATAAACTCATAGCTATGTGATTATCTGCACAAGACCTGCACAGAATCAAGCCAGTCACAATTTCAGCATGGATGGGGGAGTGTTCATGAGACCCCACCTCTAGCTGAGGAGCTTTTAGCAGCTGATGGTAGCTAGAGGAGGGGTAGTGATTTTTCTTTGGGTTTGTAGCCACCCATGCCTCCAGTGGATGGCCCCATATCCATGCATGTATAGGCAATTCTATTTAGACAAAGTAGGATTTGAAAAACCAGAGATGAAGTTGGTAAGGGGACATGTTGGGGGATGAGGAAGTTGGAGGGGACAAATGGAGGGTGGACCCTCCTCCAAAGGCTCAGGGATCATCACAGAAGAGGGGAGGGAGTGGAAAGATTGTAAAACCCAGAGGTGGTGGATGCCTAAAATGAAACAGTGTTTTCTGAACACAACAGGGCAGATGCACATATGAATTCACAGTGACTGTGACATCATGTCCATCAAGGAGTGGAGAGGTGGTCACAATGTCTCACCCCTAACTGAGATGCAACTGGCAATTATTAACTGCTTGGAGAGGGAGAGCCAGTTATTTTTAGGTATATGGCCCCTGGTAGACTGACCATGTTCCAATAAATGGTCCATATACCCAGGTGTATACGGGCAGGACAAATTGGTCATGATGTTCTTCTTGGTTTTTTGTTTGTTTGTTTGTTTTTTTAATTGAATTTTTTGTGTATTTCATACAGAACAGCTCAAACAATCATCTTTATACCCCCATCCTCAGTGGCACCCTCCAATATCCCCCCACTGGAACCCATATGCTAGGTCATCCCTGTTAAGGCCCACTGTGTTGTCAGTGTCCCCAGCCATTCCCCAGTGCAAGTCTGTCCACTAAGCCTAGTCAGCCTATCTAAAGTCCCTTACTTTAGGAAGATCAGCTCTTCTTCATCTAGCAGCAATCAGTTGTCAGCATTCCTTCAGATAAGATTGAGGTCTGCTGTTCATTTTTCCAGTTCTATGCTGGGTTATTTTCTGCCTGAGTTAACATGGGACTTATGTATGCTGATACTATTGCCATAGACTTATATGAGCAGGTTCCCAGGAGCTTGTAGGACTCTGTTTCCATATGGTCATGCACCTCCTCCATGGCTTTTACAATCTTTCCTGCCCCTTCTTCCGCAATGGTCCCTGAGCCATGAGTGGGTGAAGTTTAATAAAGGGGTTCTGTCCAAGGACCATCATTCAGCAGACTCAATACTTTGGCTATTTGTGACTTTTTGTGTTCCCGGCCCTCTGCTGCATGAGGAAGCTTCATTATTGAGAACTGAGTATGTATCCTTATATTTACAGACAAATATCCTAGTCACGACTCATCAAAGAAGCTCATTTTGCACCAGTCAAGACTATAACCAAGTACTACAACTGGTCACACACAGACATTGTTTATGAGTTGCCCAGGCCTAAGTGACACATCTACAATGCAGCCTCTACACCTAAGGCTCATGGAACATAGAAGACAAGATAATGAAGAGGACATTGATGTGATTTTTTTTTTAAAGAGAACACAAAGGGAGGGGTATAAGAGGGAAGACGTTCTGGGAAGAGATAGAGGAGGAGTGGGGGTAAATATGATTAAAATGCATTATACAAAAGTCTCAAAGATTTAATAAAATATTAAAATAAAGAAATGGAGGATGGTATGACAGTTATACATTGCATGCATGAATGAAATTCTTAAAGAATAAATTTAAATAAAATATTAAAAAAATAACTGGAGGGGCTGGAGAGATGGCTCTGCAGTTAAGAACACTGGTTGTTCTTGCAGAAGACCCAGGTTCAAATCCTAGCACCCACATGGCAGCTAACAACTGTCCATAACTCCAGTTCCAGGGGATCCAACAGCTTCTTCTGACCTCGGCGGGCATTGCACGACGCGGGTGCACTTACCTACATGCAGGCAGTACACACACATAAAATAAAAATAATAAATAATTTTTTAAGTTTAAAAAAATAATTGGAAAATAAGGAAGACAGCTGACACTGAACTCTGGTTTCCACACACTCACACACATGCATGCATACCTGAACACACACACACACACACACACATGCATGCATACCTGAACACACACACACACACATGCATGCATACCTGAACACACACACACACACGCATGCATACCTGAACACACACACACATGCATGCATACCTGAACACACACACACATTCATGCATACCTGAACACATATACACACACATGCACACACATGCATGCATACCTGAACACACACACATACATGCATACATGAACACACACATGCACACACATGCATGCATACCTGAACACGCACACCACACACACACACAAAGAAACCAGAATTTATTGGAGATGTGGCTGGATCCAGGTCTAAGGTAGGGAGCAGACAACAGAGTGGACCCTCATTGGAAGGCAAGACAGCAATTATAGACCATATCAGAAGTCCTAAAAAAGGGCTTTCAGACAAGGGTTTTCTCCCTGATCTCACCTTCTCAATGACTCTCTACACCTTAGAAACAATTTGCAAAAGGCCTTGGAGAGAATGCTGCAAGAAGGAGAGGAAGGTAAAGTGGTCAGTCACTCTAGGGCACCAGGAGCAACTGAACAGAAAGTGTCTCATTACCTCCACTCAACACAAGTTGACCCGCATTTCCCAGGAACAGAAAGTAGCTCAGCTGGGTTCATTCCCCCCTGTAGGGGTCCCAATGACAACAGTAAGCTTGCCCCACACCACAACACAGGAGATCAGTTGGGACACTGACTGAAAACAAGTAGCCAAGAAATGGCTTTTCCACCACTAGCGGAGGTGAGATGGGGTCCTGGTGTGGACCAATAAGGGAGTTCCTGCCGTAGTCAGCCCTGTGCCTCGAGGTTGAGCAGCCTGGAGCCAGCATAGAGGTTATGATACCACCAGTGGCGTCATCTGGAAACACCATCTGTCCCTGTAGCCAGAAGGCCTTGACATGACCAGGGCTGTTTCCACTAAGTCCTCTGCTCCTATTGTCCAAAGCTTGGGTCTCTCACATGGGGGACCAGACAATGGATTTAGAGAAACCCCTCCTAACCCTCCAAGAAGCAGCATCAGAGATCAGAGGATCTCCAACAGCACCAGACCAACCAAGCAGATGAGCAAAGTATCACAAAAACTGCAAGTTAAACAGTCATTGGAACCACAGGCCACAAGTCAGGGCAACTGCCTGCATAAACGTAAAGCTTTTGTATAATGCATAGAGAGTCCTGCTATCAGAGCCAAGCTGCCTAGGGTGTGACTAAAAAATGCCCATCTTGTGAAGAACCCAGAGGAAGCACAATTTGAATGAGAAAATCAATCACCTGACACTAGTGAGATATATATATCACAAGAGTCTCAGAAGGAGAAGGTAAGCAGAAAGGGACTAAGAGTATCAAGAAATAGTGGCCAAAAAGCTTTCTGAAATTTATAAAGCGTAAACAGCTGTATATTCAATAAGCTAAACAAATTCCACATCAGATGAACAGAGAAATCTGTATTGAGCCGTATCAAACTTCTGTCAGGAAGCAGAGGCTAGAGAATTTTGAGCTTAAGGTAGCCTGGGTTCCATGGCCAGACCTTGCATCAAAACAAAGCAAGACAAAAATTTTCTCAAAGTTAAAGATAGAAAAATCCGCACAGCAGCCAGAATTATGGCCTGCTCCCTACAGACGGCATCAATTTTAAGGGCAATGGGTCAGCTGTCTGAAGCCATGAGCCAGAAGGAAGTGACCTGACATTTTTCATATATAAGAAAATAAATATAAACTATAAATTTTATGCTTAGTGTCAAGGAAAAGTGAAGACACTCTCAGATCAAGGAAAACTGAAAAATGAAATGAAATTCCTCAAACAAAAAGGAAAGCTGGGAAAGTATCATAGAAAACTGTGAAGGAAGGAAGGAAATAAACACAAGGGCAGGCAGGTAAAGGGAACAGATGATCCTATTTCTCATAAGTTTTATAATCATTTTGATAGCTAGACATAACTTTTTAACTTAACAATGATGAAAACATATTTACTCCATAGCAACTGTACTTGAAACCGAATGCCAGTCTTTTCCCAGGCTGGCACTATGTGTCTGACCCTGTCTCATGGAGCAGGGTGGCAGGGAGCTTGGAGTCAGCATGTGTTCATGAGGATAAACAGCTGCGATGCCCAAAAGGCTAGAGAAATTAGCAACATGCCCCAAATCCATGCGGTCATAAACACAGAGAGCACCTTGTGTTTAAATATAGGAAGGTGAGATGCCTTAAGCAGAAGTTAGGATCCCACACTGGACTCAGTGGTAAAACGTCAACACTGCTACACACTGGCATGCATGTATGTATTATAACTCACAGAGCCTCACTGAGAACATTGTACAAAGAGATATATCCATAAGCACAACAAATAAATCCTTTTACAAGATGAGGATCCTAAAATCAATTTTTCAGGACTGAGACTCCTACGAAAGGTTCAAATAATCCACAGGAAAGCTAGAACACAAAGAGAGATGCATGTATAAATGGGCAGATGGACAGATGGACAGACAGACAGATGGATGGGTGGGTAGATGGATGAGTCTAGGAGTTTGGATAAGTCTAGGAGGGTGGATGGGTGGGAACAAAATTAGAAGTCCAAAACTGAGCCTTATCTTGACCTTCCTAGAGAAAAGAGGTGGCTTGACGTGTTTAAGGTCATGACTTTGAGTCTCGGTTCAACCAACTGACCAGTGGCAAAGCATTGGGCAAACTGACTACCTGATGGATCTGACTTATTTGTAGAGTAGACAGAGCAGAAACTCCCACCTCTCACATTGGTTGGCTGGTTAGTTTGTTGGTAGATTGGTAGGTTATTTGGTTAGTTGGTTGGTTTCATGTACTCCATTTTATGGTCATTAACATTAACATGGAATTGGATCTGATGCTAAAATGTTGGAAAGCCACAGACAACCAAAGTCTAGAAAAGAGCAACATCCAGGCCTATCTCAGAGCTTATATGTTACTTAGTCTTACAGAACAAGCACATCTATAAGCCTACAGATACCACTTCCATCAAGACGTGATGTTTCACAGGGGCTTGTATCCAACAAGTCTCTTCATTAAAATGTCATCACTTTTATCCTGGACAACACTCTTGAGTTTCAGTAAATTACTCTATGTCATACATTCTCATCCATCTGAAACCTTGCTCCAGGCTGAGCCTCTGATAACTCACTCTCAGATCACTGACAAGGTACACACAGAGAACAGATCGTTTTGAATTCCATTCCCTCTCCAGGGCTCCCTAGAGACAGCCTCAACCTGCCTGGGGAGGGGGTCTTGTGAGTCTCTGTATACACTGCTCTACATGTGTTAACAGTCCCCAGCCTGCAGCTCTTTCCTGCCAATGCAGTTTAGAACTTAAGTCAGACAGGAGAGGCCTTTTCCAGTCTTAGTCCTTCCCTGGGTGTTCTGTTCTGACCATAAGGATAGGCACTTCTCCAGTGTCTCCAAGCCCTGTTTTCTTCAGTGTTCTGTGTTACTGACCAATTCCCTCTTACTCCTATACTTTCTATAGTAATAAAAAAATCATTTCTGTTAAGCACAACCTGCTCCCTTTTTCTTCTTGTTCCCTGCCTAATACACTGTCTGAAAACTAAATGGACACTGTCCTCAGGAAAACAGTAAAAATAAAGATATTATGAAATGAACCTAAAAGAAAGGGTAGCAAAATTTACTATGTTAAACTTACTAAAAAATAAAATTTTAAAGTCAGTCCAATACTTTTAAAAGTTATAGAAATAGGAAGCCACAGGGCTTAGCCCTGGGACTCTAGGGAAGTTGAGGCAGGCATACTAATACTTTGGTGTCCCTCTATAAGGCTTTGCAATATATACATATATGTGTGTGTGTGTATATATATATATTGCAGTCAGCATGTGGGTCAGAGGTCGGGGTTCTCCCTGGTCCTCACACTTTGGCTAATGTCCCCAGCATAAACCGTAACACAGAAAGTATCTGGACTGAGGGAAAGCTGGAGATTGGCCATCACCCACCAACTTCCTTGCTCCCAGCTTCAAGCTGTCCTCAGTCTGCAGAAATCTGCTCAAGCACAGAACAGCAGACCCCACATAAAGAGGCAGCTTTAGTATCTGCTTCGATAACCCCAGAGTAAATGACTGTCAGAAAGAAAAGAACATTCTTGGTTCTCTGGCATAGGAGATCGCCAGTGACCAAAGGGAAGAGAAATAGTTACTCAATTCTGGGGAAACATTTTAATTAAGAAAGTAGTCTGAACTGCATCTCCTCTTCCAGCTGGCCTTGAAACAAAAATCTTCTTATTTCAATGCAGTCCAACAATTCTGCACAAGCTCCTGCTTTCCCACTTTGAATCATGCTGGCACTGCAAGACACGCAGATGAATAGGACTATGCCCTGCCCTGGCTAGGTCACAGGATTTGAATGACACACGTGGTGAGAATCCAGGGCTCATTTTCCAATGGAGGGAAAGAGTCCTGAAAGAAGCAGTAAGCTGGAGATCACACAGAGGTAGGCAAAGGAGGGCCAGAGCCCCAGCTTCCCAACTGACACATGTTTCCTACAGAACAGTAGACTTCGTGGTGCTGTCCTCAGATTCACTGTTTGAACCATAGGAAATCTGCAGCATTTATAAATAATATTCCTGTAAAATGGTATCATATGTGTGTTCCTAATAAGAAATAATGAAGAAGCTAAGACTGGGCACACACACACACACACACACACACACACACACACACATTATGCACTGCATAATGACCAGGGATCCACTCAGAGTTTTCATCTTCAAACCACTTAATGTTATGCAAACAGCTTAGAGTGCACTGATGCAAATTTAAATGATACAGGTTAACCAAGAGTCGCAGTTAAAACAAGGAGTGTGAGGCTGCTGCAGGTGTGATAAAGCCTGCTGTGTTATGTACTACCTTTTTAAAAGGGGAAGGAAGACAGTAAAATAATGATAAACTTGTGGTATACTAAATGCATAAACCAGTACAACAACTGTCACCACTAATGACCAGGGATCCACTCAGAGTTTTCATCTTCAAACCACTTAATGTTATGCAAACAGCTTAGAGTGCACTGATGCAAATTTAAATGATACAGGTTAACCAAGAGTCGCAGTTAAAACAAGGAGTGTGAGGCTGCTGCAGGTGTGATAAAGCCTGCTGTGTTATGTACTACCTTTTTAAAAGGGGAAGGAAGACAGTAAAATAATGATAAACTTGTGGTATACTAAATGCATAAACCAGTACAACAACTGTCACCACCAACTATGGTGCATTGCACACAGTTCTCTGTGCTCTATTTTATGCAATGCACCAGCATCATCACAAACACAGGACTGATGTGTTGCTTGATGACTTGATGTCAGCTACATCAGCATGAGGTGACAGTGGTTTTTCAGTAACACTATAAACTTATGAGGCCATCATCAATTACATGATCCATCACTGGCTGGAACACTATGATGTGAGAATGGCTGTCACCTTCAGCAGTGGTCACTCCAGCAGTATAGATACCATTGTTCATCATAACCCAAGTGACCAATCAGCAAGTGTCTCCTGCTGTGTGAGACATCTGGCCATGTTTCCAAAGGCCAGAGACAATTTTTATAAAACTAAATGGGCATGGTTGGCTGGAAGAAGAATTCATCCCAGGGACAATGCCATTAAGTCAGCTTTATGAGTGCAAAACTGAGACAGTGTATGGTCTCCAGCCACACTGAATATGTGGAGCAGGTTTACGCTTTTAACTACAGCCCCTAAAACCCAGTAAGTGGCGAACTGAGAACCAGTGACATCTTTCTTAGTGCTTCTAAAAGTCTCCTTATCTCAAAATACATGACACACACACAAAAAAATAAAAAATAAAAATAAAAATAAAAAAATATCCTCTCCCCAAACCTGTGTCTAGGAGCCCTGGAGACAAGCCCTTCCCCAGTCCAGGCCTCTGCATCCCTGATCACATTTCATACCACCCTGTTTCTACACTCTTCCTTCAACTGTGTACCTTCTCTTCCTCACTTCCGAAGAGGAAATTATCATTGAAAAATACAGCACAGTGTATCATAGAGCATAAATATATGTTAATAATCACATTAATGTATAGCATTATAAAAATCCATGGCCTCTTTTTGAATAAAACTGTGATATAAAGCCATGTTCTAGGAAGCTATTGAACTATGAGAGACCTTACTAAGGTTAGTGCACCAAAGGGATCACCTAAAGTTGGCTTTGGCTCTAGTACCAGCCTGAACTTCGCTTCCAAGTGTGGTTCTGGAATGACCGTTTAGGGCAGAGCTTTAGATGGAATGGCTGCCGAAGGCCACTGAATATCTAGTTAGCTACTATTCCATCATGAGCACTAGATTTTTGGCAAACATCCCTTCTAAAGGACATTTTCAAATTTTAAAGAAAAGTCTATAAATACCATTGAGAGCAGGCTGAGGTCGGTGCCACCGCTGGGCTAAGTGGCAGCTGGAAAGGGCCCAGGAGACTTGCTCTGACCTTCCACAGCAATCAAGAGAGTAGGAAACCCAGAACTGGCCAAAGGGAATTGGACCAAAAATGGCTCACAGATCACCTAATCGCTTATCACTTTAAAGATACTAATACTATTTGAAACTCAAAAGTTTATCATTAGTACAGCAGGCATCTCTTCTCCTGTATTTGAATACAACATCAAATAGTCCCCATGTCCTTGGAAATGTGTTCCCTTCGATGTACCTACAGGCTCAGAAGCCAGCACAAGACAAGAAAAGACTTCTGGGAATATACAACCCAATCATTTAAAAGGAAACCAGGTAAGAAAAGTTCCCAGGAGAACACAACTGCTTAACGAAATTGCATATATCTATAGCAGATTCTCTAGAAAAGAGGTTTAAGAAGCTAAATAATATATAGAAGGAAAAGAAACAAAACTGAGCAATGTGGACCTTCCTAGGGAATTCTTTGGCCCTTCCACCCCACCTTCTTCTCCACAGGGTCACATAAAACCTCACAGTTGAGGGGCTGGAAAGATGGCTCAGGGGTTAAGAGCACTGACTGCTCTTACAGAGGACCTAAGTTCGATTTTCAGCACCTACATGGTGGCCAGCAACCATCTGTAACTCCAGTTCCAGGGGATTCAATACCCTCTTTCGACCTCCGCAGGCATTGTACAACACAAATGAACTCACATATATGCAGGTAATACACTCATACATACAAAATAAAAATTAGTGAATAAAATATTTTAAAGCCTCACAGTTAATTCATTAAAACATCACTCACCAAAATGTTATTAGTAAGTCAGTCTGCACGTGAGTCTATGAACTCTTTCTTAAGTATCAGGTGCATCAAACAAAACCAATTAGATTTGTTCCCAATGTTTTCCTGGAACTATTCCCCTTTACCTGACCTGAAACTGTCCTCTTTCTAATTGTCCTCGATTTTTGGTATTCAAATTCTGTGAGTTCACTACGTTAGTGATTCTAAGTAACCTTCCCTGCCTCCCCAATGTCCCCTAAGCAGAGGACTCAGCAAATCCACATTTAACAGAGAATGTAACTGGATAAAACTCAGGACAGAATAAACTGGAATCAACCAAAGAAAATGTTATGCAATCCAATGAATATAATAACTACATTATATGTTTCTAAGGATTTCTTTTTGATGTGTTGTGTGTTCTATGAGATTCTCATTAATTTTAACTTACCTTTTGAATGACCTCATTAATTTCTGGAGAGTTTGGTGTATACAGTATTTTTCCATGTAATATAGGTTTTAGGAAGGACCACACCAATGCACCATTTGGAGACTGTAGAATTTCCTGATAAAGCTTCAAACAAAATGGTGCTGTCACAATTAGAAGAGAGGGGTAAGGATTAGGGATCTAGGGTGATGTAAATGTCCAGAAGCAGCAGAACTAAATCACACATCCACAGTGCCTTAGTCTTCAATGAATAACTTGGAGAGGCTTCGTGACACAATACTAAAACAGGGTAAGCTGGAATCTTTTTCACGCCCCTATCTTCAGTAGTCCTTGTCCCCTAAGAAACTTCAGGATTCTTGTCAATGACTTGAAAAAAAAGGAAACCAAGGCCCCACCTTCCAGGCTAAAGTATCTGAAAGAGTGATGGGACAGGCACATAAAAATGAAATTGGAGTTTAGTTTTTTCTTTAAATGTGGTTTTAATCAGGATAATTCTTAACAATCATAATACTCAGAATAAAATTATTTTTTCCTTATGAAACCTTAGTAAGTTGCTTCTGGGCTCCCTTTGATAACCTATGAAAATGATTACAATTGCTATTTTTAGTATATTAAATCATACTATTTTGACTCAAACTTAATTCTTCATGGTGGCTCTTATTATAAGGCTTGTTAATTTCAATAAGGAGTCTACTTACATTGTATAAATCAATAGGTCATTCATTATTGTAATGGCTGATAATCAAGAATTATAATATTTATAAATAATAATGAATACATAAGCAAAATTAGTTCATTTATCCAAAAAGAGAGCACTTGAATGGAAATGTTCAGATGTCATAATTCATATTTGTATGATGAGTTCTGTTATAATTATTGTGTTTATTTCATCTTCCCAAATTCTCTTAAACAGAAATCCTTTTATTTCAAATACAATAAAATTGATAAAAACTGTCCCTAAAATATAAATTAAGCATTCAGCTACATACCAATTTTAAAGCATTGATTATAGAGGTTTTCTATATTTAACAGCTTTCTCTTTAAATTATAAGCTTAACATAGATAGTAGCAATTCTTGTCTTAAGAAAGGTGCAATCATTGTGTATACAAAACAAGAAACTTGAACAAAGAATCACGACATCTGTGACTTTAAAGCCTAACGGACACAGGAAAATCTTTTCATGTTATCTGGGCTTCTAGTATGTCATCTGGAAAATGAGGCTAGTGATGTTGTCTAAGGATTTCTGTGACAACCATTTGAAAATAAATCAGAAAAGGACCAGAATGGTCCTCCATGCTAACCAACTGACAGGATAGCTAGATGGCTGCATGATGTAGCCTGAAAATTATTTATTCCTCCTGGACTTCCTCTGAATAGACATAGGCAAGTGCAGGGCACCCTGGGAAAAAGGGTGGAGCCTAGCATTGCTAGAGACTGGAAAGAAAGGGGGAGGAATTGGTGCCATTAGGGGAAGCAGGGAACAGAAGCAGGCGAGCCAGCCTGCCTTGAACGCCCGGGCCCCTCACGGAATTCTGTGGGGTGAGTGGGCAGGCAGGGATGAGAGATGAGGCAGACCGTGGGCAAAAGCAATCCGAAACGGAGGGCAGAGCCATGCAGAGCTGGGTGCCAGATGTTCCTTTCTTTGTAAGTCCCTCCTCTCCCCCCAGAAAGGTATAAACTATGCAAAATCCAGATAAAGATGTGTTGTATGGTTTGTCTAATAGCGCCAGGAGCAAGGGACTCTAAGAGAACTCAGGCGACACGTGAGATGGATGGATGGATGGATGGATGGATGGATGGATGGATGGATGGATAGACGGACGGTCACACACACACACACACACCTGGACATGGTGCTGCACACGTGATCATCGGCTGAAGGAACAAGGTAAGAACATTTCAAGTTTGAGACCAGCCTGGGGAAACAAAGCAAAATAAAAATATTTGCTCCACCTTGGGATGGGCTCTCTTTACCCTTGACCATAAGTTCTGCTCTCTGGTCCTGACCTACTCCATGCAGTAGGACCATAATGGAGTGGGTTCTAGATCAGGAGTGTCTCAGGAGCCCAGTTAGCATGGAGGTTGCATCTTCTTAGTGATCATCCATCCACTGGTGCCCCTAATGAGAGATTTCCAAATGAAAAACATATAAAGAAATGAGTATTAAAGAAGAAACAAAACTTATTATATTTAAGTAACCTTAATAATATGTCTTTACTACCAAATTACCCCAGTATCATACAAATTATCTGTCAGGTGTGGAATATACTGGCCTACTGCTGCTGAGACAATATAACACATTTTTCAAAGGCCAAAAGGGTGCTTATAATCTTCTCCAAAAACCCCTCAAACCTGCTTAGCTCAGGGTGTCAAGGGAGCAGGAGTCTTAGATGTGTCAGTGGTTTAGACTCAGATCCTTGAGGATTAACCATATGTTCATAAGCCCTGCTATGCCAGCACTCAGTGACTGCTAAAGGTGAAGAAGAAAAGACTGTGCCAGCTTGTACCACCAGAGTTCTGCCCAGGCAGGACATTTAGTATAAAGCAGGTGTAATTGCTCTATACAAATCAACCTATAAATACAGGTTGCTCTTGTCTTACTTGAATCTTCAGGAATGTTGAATTTTTCTTTGTCATCTTTCAAGAGTTCATCTACTCTGGGTAAATTAACAAACATGTTAGAGTTGCTAAGGAAGGACGTCTGATCCTTACAAAGCAGCTTCATCACTGACTGCAAAGAATCAAAAGTTGTACTTCTGGCTTGGCCAACTTGTGAAACCTGAGCGTAAAGAAAAGCAACTTAGAATTACACTGTGACTTAAAACAGTTTTCTCACAAATTTCAGAAGCATGGCTCCCTCTTTGAATACACAGGATATTTACCCACAGATATTTATTCACTATGATGATTTTTCTAGCAAATGTACGTAGCAGAAAAATGATACACACACAAATTCTTATCTGTCCAGTAATAAATTATTTATCCATCAAATATCAATAACTCAAATAAATTAAGTCCTTACATGTGTTCACACTGCTAAGTTAGCACTGATTCTTGACAACTACCCAAATTAATCATCAAATAATGAACACATGGACATATTGTCTGCAAAAGTTCCTAGCATACTGTTGTCTGGCCCCTCCTATACCTCCAACTCCTTATTCATTCCTGGTTAGTTCCATCCCAGGGAAAAGGACTTTGAGAAAAAGCTAATATCAAGCCACTAACCTAATTTGTGTCTGTGTTTGCATTAGTAGAAAATGATCTGTAATTTGTAAGCCAATTATTTATATGTAAATAAATGTTCTAAGGTTCTTGAAGGCAATTTGCTCTCTGAATTAAGTTAAACAGGCCCTTGAAATCTCATCTGTGCTAATAATTGACTTCAAAGATTTTTTTACTTCATAGATAAAACATAAACTAGCTCAGCCCCTTCATTGGTGGAATGGGGACCAATAGCCCCTTCGCCAGGGTTTGAAGATGAAGCCTCACTCTGTCATGCTGTTGTATCCAGAGTGCTTAAAGAAGTCCTATTCCTATATGCTGTGGTCCTATGCAGATTGTAGATCTTGAAAGAAAACAAAGGAAAAGGTAACAAACGTAAAGAGAATAAACTCAAACATTTCCCCATTGTGCAGACATCAAACACACCTGTTGGAAGTCCGGCATATCTAGCAAGGCAGTGATTTTAAATGTGTGAAGAAATTCAGGAAGGTATTCGAAGACATGCTGAGCTCTAGCTAGTAGGGAGCTGAGGCTGGAAATCACATCCAACAGGGAGTCGAGCAAGTCATTTGCTTCAGAGGGTATCAGAGTCTTAGAGGACAAGAAAAAGAAAAGAACATGAAATAATCAATACTATTTTTACCAAGCATCTCTTGAGCAGCGAAAACTTGGTCATTTGATTTTTATTCTCTCTTGAACTTCAGAGACATATCTGTTGTACTCTATAAGAATCCTCTGTTTTGGAGCAGATATAACTATGATTTTGGGGGAAACACATTAAATTGTAGCAGCATTGTTAAAGTATAAGCCAGGAACAAATGTGATCTCTGGTTAGAATTCAAAACATTTTCAAAACATTTCTTTGTATCTTTTAAGTGACTACAGTGAAAATCTGAGAAGCTCAAAATAACACAGTGCTTTTATGTGAAGCAATATGCATTTGCCAGCTGCCCCGCATGTTCTTTGCATGCATGCTTCATCACGATGCTCTCCACACCTTGAGGCTGTGCACAGAGTGTTGGTGGAGTAGATGAAAAATCAGCAGCCCAGGACAATGAGCGGTTTCCTGGAGTCTCGCAGTGAGAAAGGTTCAGGGCTAGGATTTAATCAAGATCTTTAAAAGCATGCTTGTACTAGGACCACCTGACACAGGACACATCTTATTCTTTATTTTCATATTCCCAATTCTAAAATGTAAATTCCAGGTAGCCAGGGTTATTTTCTGACCTGATCATTTATGTCAGTAATGAAGGTGGAACAGCATCTGGCAATATTAGCTACATAATGAGTCCTTGTTGGCTGAGCAGATAAATTAACAGACAGCAGTGCTTTCCACAGGTAGGAAAAGTCAGAGGGGCTCTTCTCTCAGCACGTCTTCTGTATGCTGAATTTTCAGTTCTCCAGAGTGAGACAAGGAGTCCAGTGCTCACTGCTTCTTATTTTTGCTCACCCAGGTCCTTCTAGCTCTACAGCTACCCTTGGAGCCCAGAGATCACAAGATCCCTGGAGATCACACGATCACAGCTCCATATTTCAAGATGCACTCTGTTACCTCAGATACTCCAGAAAGTTGTCTCTCAGCAAAGAGGGAAATCTGGCTACACAGATTGGGAATGTTTCTTGCTGACGGCCCCTGCTCACTCATCATACAGACTGCTACCTGCCATGTTCAGAGCCTTAATAAGCCTGACTCTACAAATGTGCTTACAAGGTCTTTTAGACTCCCCTTTTATTTTGACAAGATTTAATTGAGACTCCATTCCCAGAGTCAGCCAATGGGCAACCCTCCAGGCCAGTATAGCTGGCCACGGGCCATCCACAGATTCAACCAACCTGGAAACTGAAAATATTTTTAATGCCTCTATACTGAACATGCACAGACATTTTTCTTGTCAGTATTCCCTTTAACACGTACTATAACAACTATTCACATAGCTATTATTATTTCTTGGGTGCTATGGGTAATCTAAAGATGATTTAAAGTATATGGAAAGCTATGTATATACTATACATAGCCACTATGTACTCATGAGCACAGCCAAGGAGAGGTTCAGCTGCAGAACTCCAAAAGCCCCAGAAGGCCGCTGTCCTTACTTTGTAGAGAAAGGTCCTCAGGTTCAAGTTCCGACTTATCACCACAAGCAAAGAGTACACTTGAGACCTGGGTAGGCTGCAGAGCTCCTTCACAGCAAACCAGGATTCGTCTCCCTCAGGAAATGTCAGCAAGAGATGAATAATTTCTTTGTCACACTTCCCAGACACAGCTATTGTGAGGATACTGGAGATAACCTGTTTCAAAGCACATGGATCAGAAGTAAATAAGCCCAGCACAGCACACACTTCAGCCCCTCAGACTCCACTTTCTCAAGGAAAAATCGCCTGTAAACTCAACATGCTGGAGACTCACAAAAACATAGAGCCTTTTTTAGCTTTCTATCATGACAAAATGCCCCAAGCAAACAACCATAAGGAGGAAAATTTATTTGGGCTCATGGCTTCAGAGATTCATTCCCTAGTCTACCAGCCTGTGGCATTTGAGCTTGTGGCAAAGCAGAACATCATGGCAGCATGCTTGTGTCGCGACAAGCTGCTCATGCTCACTGCACAGCAGCCAGGAAGCAAATAGGAAGAAAGGAAGGGCAAAGGTCCCAGAATCCCTTTTAAGGGCATATTTCCCATAAGCTAACTTCCTACAACTAAAAACCTTCCTAAAGGTCCCAGTGCCTCAAGTAGCCCCACAAGCCAGGGAGCAAGCATTTACTACAAGGGCCTCTGGGGACACCTCAGCTCTAGACCATAGCAGAGCTCAATCCTCTGTTTTGTTTTCAACATTCTGAATGGAAATGTTTCTGAAATTGCAAGTCATTCTCTGTGCAGCTCTCCTGGGTTTGAGGACTCCAGTGGGATCACTGTTGTAAAACCCATTATTCCCTCTCTGCAGGACTCACTGTGAAGCACTGACCTGCTCTGCTTGGCGCTCCTAATGTTGCCCTTGTATGTAGCATCAGGTCTTGTCTGTTGATGCTAAATCTCGCTACTCTTTGCTTTCTGTTTATCAGTTCCCCTCTCTTCACTGTTTACAGTGTGAAATTAATATTTTTGCCATTCTCACTTCTGGTTTGAAAGTAGGATTTCCAAGCTTTTCACAGTCTCCTTAAAACAAAAGCACATTACCTCAGAAGGAGGCCCTGAAGACAGACTGTATCTGTACCCACTTCATTGTCTTTCCTTAGTACACCCAAGAACCCAGGTGCCTCCCTACTGGGACTCACCTTTCACTTACGGACCTTGTAACAAAACTGCAAAGCAAAGCACAAACAACTGGATTTCCTATTGCATGTTTGACCTGCCTGACATGAAATTTGATTGCTTAATATCATCTAAAAAGAATCTTGATGGGGATACTTTCTTTCCTTTCACACGAATTAACCTGGAGGCTTCTATGCATAGGGAAGTACATGAAGCAGACCAGCTTCCTGAGGCTTCTGTTTCCAGATGTGCTCTGGATGTCCTCGGGAACATCCCTGAGGATCCCACAGGGGGTGAAGGGCACTGCCCTGGCTCTCAAGCACGTGTTTGCTCAGTTCTGTAAAGCAGACTCCAGGGTAGATCTTCCCTAGGAAGTGGGGCTCATTCAAACACAAGCCCTCCACTCCAGAAGAACTGCTCCCAGCTCTTGGTCGGAAGGAACTCAAACTGGCCCCAGAGAAGTCTCCGCCCTTATCACTGCCCAATGTGTTGCTCAATGGTGCCAAGGCCAACTCTTAGGATTTAGGGTTCTTTCCCACAACTTGTTCTGGTGCAAAAGTAATCACCTTGAGTTTACGCCACCTCTTTCACCAAATGAAGAAAACTCCACTGGAAGCCTTACAAGAGCAACAAGCTACTAGGATAGTTTGGCTCACACTCTTTTTCTGTGGTTTTCCCATTTTTACTATTCATCTGTCAATCATGTTAGGTCTGTTCTTATTTGAAACAAGTGCAGCAGGTGAGGAAGAAAAGGCCAGGGAGACGCTGGTTTGCTTGGTTACAAACATGTGATTCTTATTCAGATCGCAGCAGGCTGGGACTGATACCACAGAGTGTCAAAGATGCAGACCCTAAGTTTCTGACACTCTCCCTACATGTCCATATTTGATTTAAAATGCTAGGAGATGACCAAGGACCCAGGCCAGATGCCTCTTAGCTCAGAGACTCAGCCATTTGATTTAAAATGGGGGCAATCCCCACAAGACCTACTCACATTGTTAACAAGAGCTTGAACACCTGTGGGATGCAGGTCTAGAGCACAATGTTACCCAGATAGTAATTTTACTCTAAGAAGTACAGATAAAATTTGAGATTGAGGTGGGGGTGGTGGAGTCTGTGCTCAGTCTCCTTGTGACCAACAAGAAAACAGTGACAGCAAAGCAGACACAGTGGGATTGTGGGAACAGCGCCTCTGCCAAACTGAGATTTGAAAGCCAAGAAAGCAAAATCAGGTCAGACGGAGAAAATAGATCCTATGCACTTTAGTGAGTATCTCTGCATGGGCTTCAGCCGAGCCCAGATCTACTGACATGATAAAGAGCCAAATACAAGAGAGGAGACTGAGAGAGCCACAGGGAGCTACAAGATCTGTCTAGGGCTGAGCCCCAGGTGAGAAGTCAGTGGTGAAGCCAAAGTTTAGATGGATCCAACCTGCACTCTCACTGTATCACCCACCCAGGAGTTATGGGATATCCAGGTACAAACCCCTGTATCTTTTCCTTCACAATAGTAATGGTAAGACCCAATGCCTCCAAAGGTTGGTGTGGAGGATTGGAAACATAAGGGTCTGAGCAGCAGGGGATGGGGACTGTCTGCAATAATCATAAAAAAATGCAACTTAAATAAACACAGCACTTCAAGAAAAATGAGATTAAGAATTAGATTGGCTCATTAATTTAAAAAGGCATTTATATTTAAGAAAAGGGGGTAGACAGAGAGAGATTGTATTCCACACTTGCATATTCATAAACAGAACCACCTCACATTGGAAAGAGTGAATAGAATGGTTAAGAAGCTGGTGGTTAACCTCCACATGCCTCCTCACATTCCCAACCCAGAGCTGTACACTGGCAGGTGGTCTCTGAGGCAGCTTCAGTGGGTTCCCTGTTTACTGGAGCAGGCAGCCATATAGGGGTCCAGCATGAAACGCAAACGTGTTACCCGGGAGAAGGTAGAGAGGATTCAAGGCCAGTACAGGAAGTTAGACTAGACGGGCTTCAGGATCCAGTAGGTGAGTCTCAGGATTCTGCAGTGTGAGGTGCCGGTGTTCCTGAAGAAAACTCTGTAAGAAAGGAGCTTCTTACCCACACCCATGGCAAGGAAAGGAAAGAGGCCTGATATCAACCTATCAGCCTGTCCTAGCATCCGTTAGCTCATTTCAATGTCCAGAGTGCTGTGACCCGTAATTACCCCCACTCCTCTGATCTGTAATGTCTCCTGCTCAGCCCATCATTGTGTTATGTGTATGTCATAGAACTTTCCAGTGTCTTCACTTATTCACTGAGCTATCCTCATAGAAGGTTGGCTCACTTATACCAGTGGCTTTCAGCCCTGGCTTCTGGAAACATGCTTGATGCACAGGAAGATAGGAAAATCTTTATTTTGTAATTTTTTAATTTTTATTTATGTATTTATTTTATTTATTTATTTGGCATTTTTTGAGACAGAGTCTCTCTACAGCCCCATCTGGCCTGGAACTCACTATGTAGACCAGGCTGGCCTAGCACTCAAAGAGATCCATCTGCCTCTGCCTCCCGAGTACTGGGATTAAAGGCATGTGCCACCACACCTTGTGAAGATAGGAAGATCTTAAGTGAATGAGGGAAAGGAGGACAAGCAAAGATTTCTGAAACTGTAGAGGACCTAGCACCACTGCATGGTTCCTGTATGTCACCGGCAGCTTGGACTAAGAGTCTAATATGACAAATTTGTAATGGAAAATGAGACTGTGGGAGAGAAGCCCAGGGATAAACACAAGGACATGGGGCCACACACAAGGAACTGCCTCCAACTGTCAAGCTAGAAACAGAGTCTGACATGTTACCTGCTAAGCTAATGTGAATTCCTCCCCTATACTGTGTACATATATATGGTGACATGGCCATATTTAGACATTAAAGCAAAGAGTCTCATGTATTTGAACAGCAGGAATACAACTTTTTTTAGGCCCCTCTCAGTTACCTAAGGATCGATCTATTTAAGCAACCACACTGGCTTACATTGCCAGAGACAGAGAAAGAGACCCAGCTCTCCTCAGCTCGCCCTAGCTCGCAAGTGTAAGGTGAAACCATCTGTGCGGCAACTGTCACTTCATCACCCAGCTATGGTTCCGCACAGCCCCTCTCAGCATAGAACATGGGTGACACCTGGTGGCTGCTTGCTTAAGCAGACAGCAATGAGCAAATAGCCGTGCCCACACGTAAAATGGATCACAAGATCTTAAGTTGAAAGACCTCAGAAATGTGTTGATCTGTAACACTTCTCTCAAAGCAATGTTTGCTTGCTGATCAAATAGTACACAGACCGCTCTGGATTCCCAGCAGATGATCCACACTTCAGTGCTCACGCCAAATCGGACAAGCTGAACTAAAGAAACTTTACCACAACTCTCTGCTCCACTCCCCTCCTCCCTCATCCCATCTTCATGAATGTGTGCAGTTTAATAAGCTGAAACTTATACTGTTACTTAAAATAGATGCTGTGTTTCTTGTTCTAAGTAACTTTGCCATACTATCATTTGAATTTTGAATCCCTAGCTCTCATCTATTTCTCTCTTAATTTAGATTAGCTTTTAATGCCAGAATTGGCATAAAAATTAAATGTGTGTCAGGACCCAAATGATTGTCAATTGAAGTGTTCATGCATGAGCCATTTGGGGCTTTCTGCAGAGGATGGCAGCACCCTGCCCCTGGGAGGGGCTAAAAGGCTGTCTCAGAAAAGCACCTGCTGGGGACCCAGATGACATTGGCTGCAGACAACACCTGCTCCCTTCTTCCCTGGTAAACAGTCTCCCAATGCCATGTGTCACTTACGTCTTGGCTTGTTACAATGGCCCCTCGGTAGGTTAAATGTCCTTTTATGCCTCTGCCTTAGCCAACACCTCTCAGTCAGGCTAGAGAAGACACAGCCTGTCACCATTCATCTGCTTTCATGAGGCACATCTGTACCACCCAGTACGTGTACAGTTACTATCCACAAAAGGACCCATGGTATATATTAACTGGCTTTGTTTGGGGATGATTTTGAGTCTTATGACACTTAAGTAACCATGTAGAAGCTCAATTCAATTCATGCACTGAAATAAATATAATAGAGACCCAGTCAGGCAGCCATCTAGCTTAGCAGACACCCCACCCTCCGCGGGGCTCCAGGATCACGTGGAGTCTGACCTGGAACTTCAGGTAGGGACCCCCAGACCCAGTCCTCCCCAATCTAGCTTAGCAACTACCATATCCTCTGTGATCTACATCTCTGGGACCAGTGGGATCTGATCCATAATCACAGATAAGGACCACTAGACTCAGTATGTCTTTGAGGACCACATGTCATCCTGTGACCATGACCCCAGATAGGAAACCCTAGTGCCAGCCCACCACCCCACCTACCTAGAGACTCAGGGACTGCATGGTGTCCTGCACCCCAATCCCAAATAAGGACCCCAACCTTCTACCTAAGGATGGTATGGTGTCCTTTACCCTGCCCCCTTGGACACTGCCCATTCATACTGTGACCCCAGTCCCTGCCACCCAACTACCACTTGTAGAACCAGGTGAGACATCCACAGTCTTCAGAAGAACAATGCCAAGAATCTTCTAATCCCACCAAAGGTTTGTTCCTAAGCTCAGCAGTTGCACCTATCCCTAGCCGAACTAAAACACTTCTGACACCCCATTCACACATCAAAACAGACTGGTCTCAAGACGTAAGACCAAGCCCCACTCAGCTAGACCACAACCTAGCAAGTTGGGGTAAGAGCAAACAATGATGCCAACACTGTGTCAAGAAACACCGCCAACATAACTCCAGATGCCCAGGTCCCATTGCAAAAATGCCAACATCATGAATAACCAGGACAGTGTGTCTCCTCCAGGTATTAGCACTCCATTGTAATGTTTCCTGAGAAAAGTAACTTAACTGATGCACAAGACAGTTATTTCAAAATAGCAACTATAAATATGTTAAAGGAACTCAAAAAAGACAGAGCAAAAGAAGACTGAGAAAACACACACACAAAGAGCTGAATGAAATAAGTAAAACGATATGAAATTGGAGTATAATAAAAATATAGAATCTCTGAAGGAGGGTCAAACTGAAACAGAGTTAAACAAAACTCAGAGAAAAGCTTCACCAATAGACTGGTTCAAGTAGAAGTGAGAATATAAGGTCTGGAAGACAAGGAGGTAGAGGAAATGGGTCACTTAGCCACAAAAAAAAAAAAATCTTAAATCTGGGCTGGAGAGATGGCTCAGTGGTTAAGAGTACACTGGCTGCTCTTGCAGAGGACCTGAGTTCGAGTCCCAGTATCCACATGACAGCTAACCACCATCTGTGCCTTCTTCTGAACTCCATGAGCATTGAATGACACAGGCCTATCTACATGCATGCACGCAATACACTCATATACATAAAATAAAAATAATATATAAAATAAAAAATTTTGAAAAGAAAAT
>NW_008352325.1:3257010-3262058 GCF_000622305.1 Nannospalax galili
ATTTTGAAAAGAAAATCTTAAATCTAAAACAACCCAAGAACTGAACACACAGAAAATCTGGGACACTATAAAAAAAAAACTTAAACTGTGCCATGTGTGGTACTGTGTAACTTTAGTCCCAGCCCTCAGGAGGCAGAGGCAGATGGATCTGTGAGATTGAGGCCAGCCTGTTCCATATAATGACCTCCAGGCAGGCTTGGACTAGGGAAAACCTGTCCAAAAAAATTTTTTTATTGAACTACGAATCATAGTTACAAAAGAAAGAGAAGAACCCAGGTTAAAAGCACAGAAAATATTTTTAACAAAATTATAGAAGAAAATTTCCCAAATCCAAGGGAAAAGATACCTATCAAGGTACAAAAGGCATACAGAACACCAAATAAACAGGGCCAGAAAGGAAAATCTCTATACCATATAATAGCCAAAACAATAAATGCACACAGCAAAGGAAAGATATCCAAATAAAAGTGATCCATTTCCTCTACAAGACAGAAAGATCAGGTCACACATAAAGCAGGCCCATCAAAATAACAGATGTTTCATTGGAGACTAGGAAAGCCAGAAGTGCTTTGGCTGATGACCTACAAGTCATGAAAGAACTAGATGCCAGTTCGGACAACTATGAATTGTCAAGGAAAACTACCAGTTGCAATCAAAGGATAAAGAAAAACTTTCTATGATAAAAACAGATTTAAAGAATGTATGTTTACTAAGTCAGACCTCCAGAGGATTCTTGAAGGAATATTTTGGTCTGTAGAGAAGATTAAACACACCCAAGAAGGTACAAGGAATAAGTAAACAACCCCGGAATAGTTAACTAAAAGAGATCTAAGAAATCAATACCATGACAATAAAATAATGAGAATTAATAAACCTTGCTCGATAATAACTCTCAATATTAACAGTCTCAAGTCCCTAATTAAAAACACAGACTAACAAGATTAGATTAGAAAAGAGGACCCATCTTTTGCTTCCTCCAAGAAACACATTTCATCTTCAACAATAGGTGGAAATAGATGGAAAAAAGGTATTCCAAGCCAATAGAACTAAGAAATAAGTAGGTGCAGCTATTCTATTATCTGACAAAATAGACTTCAGACCATATATACTTAGAAGAAATAGAAGACACTTCATACACATTAAAGAAAAATCCACCAAGAGAATTAGAATCCTAAACTTATATGCACCAAACACAGACACCCAATTTCATAAAAGAAATACTATTATCTCTACAAACACCCAACACAGTGATAGTGAGTGACTTCAACACCCTACTCTCACCAATAGACAGGTCATCTTGACAGAGACTGAAAAGAGAAAACTGAGAGTTAAAGGATATCATAAAAAGATCTAACATTTGCAGAATATTCTATATAAACAGTAAAGAATATACTTTCATCTCAATAGCCCATGGAACTTTCTCCAAAATCAGCCACGTATTAGGACACAAAGCAAGTCTAAATAAATTTAGAAAAATTGAAATATCCTGTATTCCATCTGACCACAAAGGGATAAAGCGATATCAACAATAGAAATGGTAGAAAATATAAAAACTCATGGAAATGAGATAAGGCAGTACTGAATGAAAAATCGTGGCAAGAGAAATCAAGACAGGCATTTTAAAGTTCCTAGAATTGAATGAAAATTAAATGAAAAACAAATCAAAATTTTATGGCACTAAGAGCTGTACAAAAAGCTGGTGATGCTGGGAGCGGTGGCACACACCTTAATACCAGCATTTAGGAGGCAGAGGCAGGTGGACCTCTGTGAGATCAAGGCCAGCCTGGTCTACATGGGTTCCATATCAGCTGGGGCTACAGAGAGACCCTGTCTCAAAACAAACTAAGTGGTGAGATCTCGTATAAATAACTTAATGGCTTATGTGAAAGCATTGGAAAAACAGGAAAGGCAATACTCCAAAGAGTAGAGAAGAGATAACCAAAATTAGAATTGAAATTAATGAAATGTAAACTAAGTAAACAATACAAAGAATTCAGGAAGCGAGAGAGTAATCAAATTAATAAAATCAGAGACTAGAAGGAAAACATTCCAACAGATACTGAGGAAATTCAAAGAATCATAATATCATTGCTCTAAAATCTATATTTCATTAAACTAGAAAATCTGAAAGAAATGGATGGATTCGCAATGTGTATGACTTCCTAACATTAAATCAAATGAAGTAAACAATCTAAATAGACCTCTAACAACCAATGAAATGGAAAAAGTCATTTTAACTATCCAAAATAAAAAGCCCAGGACCAGATGGGTACAGCAGAGAACTCTACCAGATCTTCAAAGAACCAATATTGATACTCCCCAAACTATTCTGTAAATAGAAAAGGAAAGAACATTTCCAAAATGTTTTTATAAAGCAAATATTGCCCTGACACCAAAACTAGATAAAGAGCCATGAAAAAAGAAAATTATAGGCCAATCTCTCTGATGAAAATAGACAAAAAATTCTCAAAAAAATACTTGCAAACCCAATGCAGGAGCAAATCATAAAGATTATGCATCATGATCAAGTCAGCTTCAACCCAGAGATGTAGGGATGGTTCAACATATGTAAATCAATAAATATAACACACCACATAAATAGACTCAAGTCTAGAAAACACATTACCAACACATTAGATGCGGAAAAGGCCTTTGACAAAATCCAACATCTATTCATGATAAAAGTCATAGAGAACCTAGGAACACAGGGGACATATCTCAACATAAGAAAGGCAGTATACAACCAGCCCAAAGCCAACATCATGTTAAATAGAGAAAAACTCAAAGAATTCCTATTAAAATCAGGACCAAGACAAGGATGTTGACTCTCTCCATTCCTGTTCAATATAGTACTCGAAGTCTTAGCTAGAGCAATAAGACATGTGAAGGAGACAAAAACATAAAATTTAGTACATACCAACAGCCAACATAAGGAGATAGAAATCATAGAAATAGTTCCTTTCATGAAAACCTTTAAAAGTCGTGGAAAGATCTAACTAAGAAAGTGAAAGACTTGTATAATAAAAATCCTAAGACAATGAAGAAAGAAATTGAAGAAGATAACAGAAAACAGAAAGGCCTCCAATGCTCATAAATCAATAGGATAAAAAACAATCTATATATTCAATATAATCCCCATGAAATTCACCATAATTTTTCACAGAAATTGAAAAAACAATCTTCAATTTCATATGTAAACACAAAACCTCAAGAGAGCCAAAATAATCCTGAACAATAAAAGAACTACTGGAGGTATCTTTATCCTTGATTTTAATTATACTACAGAGCTGTAATAATAAAAACAGCATGTTAGTGGTATCAAAACAGACACATTGATCAGTAGAATAGAATTGAAGACCTGGATATAAGTCCACACACATACAGCTACCTGATTTTTTTATAAAGAGGCCCAAAACGCACACTGGAGAAAAGATGACACCTTCAACAAATTATGCTAGTCAAACTGGATAGCTGCATGTAGAAGATTGAAACTAGATTCATATCTCTCACCATGCACAAAATTCAACTCCAAATGAATCAAGGACATCAACAAAAGACCTGATACCCTGAACCTGATAGAGAAGAAAGTAGGGAATACAGTGGAACTTATAGGCACAGAAAAGGACTTGCTGAACAGGACCCTGATAGCCCAGGCATTAAGGTCAACAGTTGATAAATGGGACCATATGAAACTAAACACTCTGTACAGCAAAAGGCACCATCATTTGAATGAAGACACAGCTTACAGAATAGGAAAAATTCTTTACCAACTGTACTTCTGACAGAGGGTTAATATCCAGAATATATAAAGAACTCAATAAGCTAATCATCAAGAAAATAACCAATGCAATTTTAAAATGGGGCATGCTACCAGGCATAGTGATGCATGCCTTTAATCCCAGCACTGGGGAGGCAGAGGCAGGTGGATCTTTGTGAAACTGAGGTCAGCCTGGTCTATATGGCAAGTTCCAAGCCTACTGGGGCTTCAGGGAAACCTGTTTCAAAAAACCAAAAAATTAAAAATGGAGCATGGGGTTCTCAAAAGATGAAATGTAAAATGGTTGAGAACATTTAAAAATGTTCAACATCCTTAGCCCTCAGGGAAATTCAAATTAAAACTACTTTCAGATTTCTTCTTACCTTAGTCAGAATGGCTAAGTTAAAAGAAAGGAAGGAAGGAGCAAGGGAGGGAGGGAGGGAGGGAAGGAGGGAGGGAGGGAAGGAAGGAAGGAAAGAAGAAAATGCTGCTGTCGTGAATACAGTAAAAGGGGAACACTTACTCATTGCTGGTGGGAGTGCAAACTGGTGCGGTCACTATGGAAATCAGTGTGGAGGTGTATTAGGGTTCTCTAAAGAAACAGAACTGGTAGAATGAATATATATGAGAGAGAGAGAGAGAAGAGAGAGAGAGAGAGAGAGATTTATCAGCTTAGCTCACAGGATAGAATCTGAGTAGTCCAACAATGGCTGCACCACACTGGAGATGCTGAGAATCCATAGTCACTAAGTCCACAAAACTGGATGTCTCAGTAGTCCCAATCTGGTGCTGAAGGTCGGACAAATTCCAAAAGATCAGCTAGTCTTCAGTCTACAGCAGCAAGACAAACTCACCAGCGAGAGCAAAGGCAAGCAGCAAGAAGCCTGGCATTGTCCTCTGCCTTGGTCTTTTATACCAGCTGCCATCAGAAGGTAACACCCACATTTAGGGTGTGTCTTCTGGCTTTAGATGATCCAATCAAGAAAATCTCTTTCATTTCAGTTAATCCCAGATCCAATCAAGTTGAAACCCAGAATTAGCCATCACAAGTCCACCCCTTGTCAATTTGACACACAATAGCATCTCTCTATGTCATGCTTAATTTTCAAATGAAAACAATGTTGAGGTCATAATTTCACCTAACATGATATAACTATCCCATAATACAATGACCAATGCATTATATATCTCAGAGTAGGTAATAAGGTCTTCGAGGAATGCTTAGTCCTTCAGTGTCTCATAACCCAATATAATCATATAGGTTCACAACACTTAACCACTTAACACATCT
>NW_008352325.1:3262263-3262723 GCF_000622305.1 Nannospalax galili
AGACCAAATAGGACAAGAATACTCAATTACAATCCACGTTTCTGCAACTGGTCACGTGGCCTAAGTTGGTATTTGTAACTACCTTCCTCTACAACCCATTCTGTATTTCCTCCACCATCAGCAAGCACCTCTGCAGGTCTTGGCTCTTTCCCTGGAGGAGTGACCCATACTTTCATCCCTGAAGGGTCTGGGCCATTTGTTGTCCTGTCTGGATTGGGTTGTTGCAGTTTCCCATTGACCTTAATCACAGGACATGGTAACACCAAAAGTCGCCCTAAGGAATCTCCTGCCTTCCAGATATAATCTTCATTACCACCATTGTGGAGAACAAGTCCAATTTCCCCTGGCAGTCCAGGTCAATCACCCGTCCTAATACTGTTATTCCTTTCTTAGCCTACTTTCTTAGCATCAGAAGCCCAAAGTGTCCAGGGGGAAGTCTTAGCTTCCAGTTCAATGGAAT
>NW_008352325.1:3264302-3266266 GCF_000622305.1 Nannospalax galili
AGGGAGGGGCCAAATGCAACAACTTATTCTTCACCTTAGAAGGAATGTCTCTGCATGCTCCACACCACTGAACTCCTAGAAATTTCACTGAGGTAGAAGGCCCTTGAATTTTGGTTCGATTTATTTCCTATCCTCTCATTCGCATATGCTTTACCAACAAGTCCAGACTGTCTGCTACCTCCTGCTCACTGGATCCAATCAGCATAACATCATCAATATAGTGGACCAGTGTGATATTTTGTGGAAGAGTCAGGCAATCAAGATCCCTTCGAACCAAGTTATGGCACAGTGCTGGAGAGTTAATATACCCTTGAGGCAGGACAGTAAAGTTATACTGTTGGCCTTGCAAGCTGAAAACAAATTGCTTCTGGTGGTCCTTATGAACTGGTATTCAGAAGAAAGCATTTGCCAAATCAATAGCTGCATACCAAGTACCAGGAGACATATTAATCTGCTCGAGTAAGGAAACCACATCTGGTACAGCAGCTGCAAATGGAGTCACTACTTGATTAAGTTTTTGATAGTCACCTGTCATTCTCCACGATCCATCTGTCTTCTGCACAGGCCAAATAGGAGAGTTAAAGGGAGATGTGGTGGGAATCACCACCCCTGCATCTTTCAAGTCCTTGATGGTAGCACTAATTTCTGCAATCCCTCCAGGGATGCGATACTGTTTTTGGTTCACTATTTTCCCTGGCAAAGGCAAGTCCAGTGGTTTCCATTTGGCCTTTCCAACCATGATAGCCCTCACTACACAGGTCAGGGAACCAATGTGGGGATTCTGGCAATTCCTAAGTATATCTATCCCAATTATACATTCTGGTGCTGGGGAAATAACCACAGGATGAGTTCTAGGACCCACTGAACCCACTGTCAGTCAGACTTCAGCCAAAACTCCATTTATCACCTGGCCTCCATAAGCCCCTACTTTAACTGGAGGGCCACAATGCTTTTCAAGATCTCCTGGAATCTGTGTCAACTCAGAACCAGTATCCAATAGGCTGTGGAATGTCTGATTATTTCCTTTCCCCCAATGTACAGTTACTTTACTAAAAGGGTGCAGACCACTCTGGGGAAGAATGGGTGAGAGGCGAACAGCATAACTTGATACTGTGACAAAGTCCTTCCTCAAGGGCACCCAGCCTTCCCTTCATTCAAGGTATTCTGGGTCTGTAAACTGTCCTAAGTCTGGAAATTGGTTGACTGAGCAAGATTCTCTGTTGCTACAATCCAATACTGACTTCCTGTCATTCGTCCTAGAGCTTTTCTGCTTATACAGATGAAAAAAAAACTTAGTAGGCTTCTTATATATGGGGTCCCTGGAAACACCATGATTAATTAGCCAGTACCATAGGTCCATTCGAGTCATGCCATTGTAGGTATTGTTTTGCCTTTGCCGCCCATTACGATAAGTATGCTCACCTTGTCTTTGGTAATTCAATACTGCCACCTGACCCCTACTCCGAGGTCAGGAGTTATATTATATTTACATTTAATTTATGCAGTTGAGCAGCAGCATCTCCAACTGTAAGATTCGGCATAAGGAAAAGAGCAAAAACAAAGCTCTTCAAACGTTCTGGTGTCTCTCTCAGTACTTTCCATCTTATAAAATCAGTAATAGGAATGTCCTCTGGGCCCTCACATTGTGGAGGATTTGATGTTGCACTACGAATCCACTCGAGCATACCAATTTGCCTGAGTCTTACAATCCCTTCATCAACACTAAGCCAAGGGATATCAGGTATTTCCAGCTCTCTGTCAGTAGGCCATCTCTTGATAAATACCTCAGCCAACCAATCAAATAAACTTTTAACACCCTTTTTAACAGCACGAGCTTCCATACTAAACCTAGAATCTCCAGTCAGGGGGCCCATGTCAATAAACTCAGCCTGATCCAATTTTATTTTCCTTCCACCATTATCCCATACCCTTAAAATCCATTCCCAGACATATTCATTAGATTT
>NW_008352325.1:3266363-3266681 GCF_000622305.1 Nannospalax galili
TCAGCTTCCTCTTGCTGAATGGTATTAGCTTCCTCAACAGGATTAGTTGCCTCAGGCAAGGGTGGGGAGGGTGGGTCTCCTGAGGGTGGGGAGATTAATTTATCAGGTGAATCAAATTCCTCAGATTCTAAATCCTCAGCCTTCTCGGGGTTCTCCCACACATCTCCATCCCACGTGTCAGGATTCCAATCTGTTCCTACCAATGCCTGCACCTTTAATGCTGACGCCCTTCAAGGCTGGAGATTAAATTTACGTTGTAGGTCAGCCAAACGTATAATAAGGGCTCCAGCTTGATTTTCTGCAGCTTTAGCTCTCTGG
>NW_008352325.1:3266980-3275958 GCF_000622305.1 Nannospalax galili
TCAAAATAGACAAAAAATGAGAAAGCCTAAGCAAGTGATGAAGGTCTGTTTAGGTTTGTTATGATATATAAAGAATGAAACAAAGATAATATACACATAATCTTACATTTTCTCTGGTCAGAGTTTAGTCAACTAGAAGTAAAATGAATATATATATATATATGTGTGTGTGTGTGTGTGTGTGTGTGTGTGTATAGAGATTTAGCAGCTTAGCTCACAGGATAGAATCTGAGTAGTCCAACAATGGCTGGACCACAGTGGAGAGGCTAAGAATCCATAGTTGCTAAGTCCACAAGGCTGGATGTCTCAGTAGTCTCAATCTGGCACTGAAGGTCTGAAAAATTCCAAAATATCGCTAGTCTTCAGTCTACAGCAGCAAGACAAACTCACCAGTGAGAGAGAAGGCAAGCAGAAAGAAGCCTGGCGCTCTCCTTTGCCTTGGTCTTTTATACCGGCTGCCATTGGAAGGTAACACCCACATTTAGGGTGTGTCTTCCGGCTTTAGATGATCTAATCAAGAAGACCTCTTTCATTTCAGTTAATCCCAGATCCAATCAAGTTGACACCCGGGATTAGCCATCACAGGAGGCTCCTCAAAAAGCTAGAAATAGATCTACTACATGATTCAGCTGTACTTCTCTTGTGCATGTAGCCAAGGGACTCTATATCCTACCACAGAGATATCTGAACATCCATGTTCACTCTATCAAAGAAATGGAAGCACTCTAGATGCCCATCAGCTAATGAATGGATAAGAAAAATGTGATGCTTCTACACAATGGAATATAATTCAGCTATTAAGAAAAAGGAAATTACAAAATTTGCAGGTGAGTGGATGGAAGTGTAAACAATCATCCTGAGTAAGGTAACTGAAATCCAGAAAGGCAATATCAAATGTTTACTCTCATATGTGGGTGTTAGTTTTGAGTGTTTAGATATGTGTGTTTCATGTGGATTATCTCTAGTGGTTAGAAAACTAATAAAGGACCACATGGGAATGGAGATCTTTCAAGGGAAGAGACATAGAATACAGTTTCATAAAGGGAAATAATGGAATAGGAAGGATTAAATTGCATGGGAGATGGGAGGGCAGAGCAGAGGAAGACTGTGGGAAGGGATAACTAACACTAAAGGCCTTTTGAAAAAAACACATGGAAGCCTACTACTGTAGAACCACTCTAAAATATGTACATATACAAAAATGGTTTAAATGGAGTTACCCTATAATAGGGGGCAATACTCCAACTAGACTCCTCATTCTATTAAATAGAAATATCAGTACCAGTAATGAGTTACCTTTCTTTGAGTTGTTGACCAGTGGGATCCTATAGACCTCCACACATTACAAGCTATTGCCATTGCCCTTGGTTACCCTCCAGAGTTTGACAGTAAGATCCTATTGCTAAAGACACTACATACTTGAGTCACAGAACATGGAGATATCAAGCAAGTAAAGACCTAGAAGCCTCATCCCTACTGGGTAGATTTCACAGTGCTTGAAGGTGCTACGCATGCTACTGGAGAAGCAAAGTAATCATCAGTCTTACTCATCTGTGACACCTGCAAGCTGTAATAACAACTGCCCTGGCAAGATGTACCTACTAGTGGCACATATGTTATGGGAGTAACCAACCACCCTATCCCTCTGCATGAGTTTAAGACATGCTTCAAGAGATGGAACCCATACCCGGCACTGTTATTTAGACCATGAACTTGTAGCTAGATAAGTTATGGCCCTAGTGGAGTACCCACTCTTTGTATTAAATGACTCCTAATGACTTGTTGCTCTACCCATAGATTAGTTTATCTCTCAACCTCATTGGAGAAGCTTTTGGGGGGCAGTAGATGGCAATTAACACAGAGACTTCAGCTAGTCAATGTGCCAAGAATAAGAGTCTGCATAATGCTCACCTAGCCCTAAATAAGACATTTATATCATACCCCTGTCTCCAAGCTTGGGGTCTTTTCAGAAGAGGGAGTGGAAAGACAGTAAAAGCCAGAGATGCTGGACAATGACAAGGCAAGTTTTTCAGACAGAGGGCACTTGTACATATGAACTCACAGCAATTGTGACACCATGTGC
This sequence comes from Nannospalax galili, assembly GCF_000622305.1. NCBI lineage: Eukaryota > Metazoa > Chordata > Mammalia > Rodentia > Spalacidae > Nannospalax > Nannospalax galili. The sequence continues at coordinate 3,269,064 of NW_008352325.1, forward strand.
AAGTCCTGCTCAAGCTCCATCCAGACAATAGTCCATGGAGAAAGGAAGGGGAGAAGAAAATCCCACCTGAGGAGCTATTGGCATTTCATAGCTGCTGGGACAGGAAGAGTCAGTTTTCTTCAAGGGTTTGACCCCAGTATGTCAACCACAATCCAGGGCACGTCTCACATGCAAGAGTATTTGAACAACATAAATTGGACTCAATTGGAGAAAAAAATCATGAAGTTGGCTGTGTAGGGAGGTGGGGTGGGTCTTGGAGGAACTGAAGGAGGGGAGAATATCACGGTTGGCTTCAGCTGTCACCTCGACATACCTAGGGAGAATTTCAATTGGGAAATTTCCTCTAACTGATTGGCCTGTGAGCCTGTCTGTGAGACGTTTTCTTGATTGTTGAGTGATATGGGAAGACCCAGCCCACTGCAGATGGTGCCACGCCTGGGCAGGTGGTGTTGGGTTGTATAAGAAAGCTAGCTGAGCACAGGCCAGAGGAGCAAGCCAGTAAGCAGTATCCCTCCACGGCCTGTGCTTCAGCTCCTGCCTCCAGGTTCCTGCCCTGAGTTCCTGCCTGACATTCCTCAGAGACAGACTATTAGGAGATGTAAGATGAAATAAACTGTTTCCTCCTTAAGTTGCTTTTTGATCAGCATTTTGTCGCAGCAACAGAACGCTAACTAGAACAGGGAATGTCATCAAAATACAGTGTATGAAGTTCTCAAAGAATTAGTAAAAGTACTTTAAAATAAATAAACATCATCACTGACTTAATTCTTTCCACTGCAATGAAGGCAATGTTATGAGGTTAAAGGGCCCGGGCTGTGGCCGTGAGGTGCTGGCATCCTTGGGCTCCTGGCTTGCTCCGTGTGCCTCTCTGCTTTCAGCTACACTGTTTATACATTTCCCAGACCCCTGGCTGTGTGGAGGAGGGGGAGAAGGAGAAAGCACAGTACCTGCAGCTGTGGCTGAGTGCCGTACCTTTGAATGGGAAATGTTCGCTTCTAAGATGCTGTGGATGGTTTCGTCTGAGATACGGCGGGAGGACCGAAGCTCTTCTGTTAACTTGGTGATGTTCTTTATCAAATCTTTTACTTTTACATCTAAAGAATAAGCAAAAGGAAGACATTCTCATAATAAGTTTTCAGAACTTTTAGTGACAAAACAAAATTTGATATTACCACATGACAAAGATAGATCCCTTCATGATGTCTGGCTTACAGTAGACACTAAGGAAAGACCACCCACTGCATGAGAAAATGAAAACTTCAGGTTGTACGGTACTGTCTGGTCACTGGTTGGCCCAAAGTCCTACACTTTAGAAACAATTTTTTCTTGAATAACAATAACCATAAGCAGTAGAAAACACATTTTTCTGCCTTATTTGCTTATATAATTGTTTTATTTTGTTGGTCTTTTTATCTTCCTGTAGTCTCAGCTGGCCTGGAACTTGCTATTAAGACCAGTCTGGCCTCTATGTCACAGAGATTCACCTGCCTCTGCCTCTCAAGTTCTGGGTTAAAGATATGTGCCACTATACCCATCTTATGTCACTTTTTCAAACAAGAGAAATGTCACTTCAGGATTTGTTAGAATCTTTCAGACTTACTCAGCATGTTGCTGAGTTTGAATTTTATGGACTGTGCAGATGAGCAGGTAGAGACTCGTGAACAATGGCTGGTCCATGGAGAGAATCTCAGAGTGGGCTCAGACCAAATGTTTCCCTTCTTTCCTCTGGTTGATTTTTGGGACCTTAGGGTCTTATGAATCAGAACACATCTGACTAGCCGAGCTCTAGAATGATTTTTTCATTACATATATAGCAACCTTTGCTTTTTATACTTTATTTTAATAATATAATGGAGTAAAAACTAAATTAAATTTTAATCAATCAAATTGGAAAACTACATACCCTGGGTGACTGTGAAATTGCTAAGGAAAGTCATAATGGGGTTCCTTGACATCCAAGTCTCAAGGCTGTTGGCCAACCTAAAATGGCAAAAAATTAAAATTAAATTAGGCAAGATAAAACACCAGAAAGAATGCTGGAATGGATAACACTGCCTCCATTCCAGGAGCTGGGCTGGATAACAAGGTACCCTCTGAGAACTAGACACAAACTGTCCCCTGGCACCATCTGTGTGCCAATACCATTAACAGTAGTGCTCCACTATGTTCTCTCACAGCCCTGCCAAGTGAGACAGGTCAGGCATGGGAAGTGACTTCTCGCAAATGTAGAAAGAATAGATAAAACAAGTCATGGGATACCTGAGAAATTAGAGCCACAGCAGTAAGACAGTCACCTCTCTGTGACTAAGCCCCCGAACCCCTAATTGTGGCTCACACTGATGAACTCCTGAGAGGTTTTAGACAAATATGGAGTGATTTGAAAATATTTGAGTGCTCATCTGTGTATAGTTAATGCTATACTGTTGTCATAGATCACAACATTCTAAGCCCTGTCTCAACTACCAGTGGGGCTCACTGATTGCAAATACTGCTCTTAGAATTTACCAGTGTATTCGTGGAAAGTCTTGCTTATTTAAGCATACATAGTTATGTGTATATGACAGTATGTGGTGCCAACTGTTGTCTGAAATTGATCATTTAAGAATGCCAAGCATCCTCCTTAGGAGTGAGGACGCTGGGGGAGGCGCAAACCCACATTGCACGCACATGTGCATGTGCTGCTGAATGGACCCCACTGGAGGCTGACATTCACAGTCCTGGCTGGTTGTGTTTTCCAAGTTGCTTTTGAAGCTTTCCAAGGCTGTGAAGAGATTCCTGCTAAGATGTTCACAATCTAGCTGATCAGATGAGGACCATATCTTTTCAATCTCCTAAAAAACACAGGAATGACAGAGATCAAGAAAACTATTTATTTGAACAACTGAAGTCTGGTTTCTAGGTAAACACAGAGCTTCAGTTAGTTTATTTTCACATCACAAAAAATTGGAAGGATGCCAATTTCCCCTGTTCATTGTGGAGCAACAGAAAGAACCTTGGCTGGGAGCTACAAGAGCCCAGGTCTTCCTCCTAGCTCTGCCATCAACAAACCTGGCAGGACAGCTTGTTCCACAATGCATGACAGCAAACAAGCAGCATCCTACCAGCTGACCTGGCACTTGCATTCCAGAGCTCAGCTCCCAGTACCTCTCCGTACCTCACACAATCAATAGGAAAAATAAATATATAAATAAAATAACAGACACAGGATTGAAGAAACAGGTCAGAAGACAACCAAGGGGTGAGCAGGTGTGTGAAATCAGAACTGTCGATCAGAGGAACACAAATAGACCCACACAGAGATATCTCCTCGACTCTTCTAGGATAATCATTATTTAAAAGACAAGGGATAAAAAAATGTCAAACATGGAGAAAAGGGAACCCCTTTTATTTTGTCACTGGAGATATAAAATCGTATGACCATGAAGGAAAATATTATATTAGCTCCTCAAAACATTAATGTCACAACTACCATATGATCCTGAAATGCCAAACCACTCCTAGATATATTTATCTAAGAGGAAGGAAATCAGATATGAAAGAGATGGTATTCTCATACTCCCTGCAGCATGATTCACCAGAAACAAGATACAGAGCCAGCCTGGGAGGACGGGGTCTACTGACATGAAGAGATAAAGGGAAAAAGCTTTACACACACTGTGGAAGATCGTTCATCCATGTAAAGAAAGAAGTCATGCCATTTGCGTAACATGGATAAAACTAGAAGAACTGTTAATTGAAATCAATCACAGAAAGAAAAAACTGCACTGAGTGGGGTGAGGAGTGAGAACTCAGCAGTGAGGATCTCATGGGCCTTGACAGGACAGTGGCAGAGGATGCTGTCTGCTTCTGCTGAGGTATGTGGTGTGGTTGCTTGAAGGCCCCCTGTATCCAGGCAGGATACAGTTTCTCTATTTAGAGTTCCACTGTCCACTACATCCTCAGAGGCACGGCCTCCTACATATCCCCCTTAACTATCCTACAAACGCGTTCACAGTCCCAACCATCATCTACATGGTGTGGGAGAGGCTAAGGGGTTGGTTCTCTGAGGTCTCCTGGTGTGGTCCAGTCAATGGACAGGGACACTCTCATTGGAGCCCAGTGACAGTACTGAAAACTACACACTAGACTATCCAGACACTGAACAGCTAAACACAGTACAGTGCCCTTTGCCTACCTCTGCCAGGCACAAAGGACTCCCCATGACACCCTGGAAATGATCTACGTGTCTGAAAGCTTCACACATGGAAAGCCTTAGAACCACAGACACACTATGAAGTTTTATCTTGGTTGTCAACTTGACACATCCAAGAAGAAGAAACTCCAGTGGCGGAATTTTCTCAATCTGATTGGCCTGTGGCCATGTCTGTGGGGCATCTCTTGATTGCATATTGATGTAGAAGGACCCAGCCCACTGTGTGTGGTACCATCCCTGGGCAAGTAGGCCTAGGCTGTTTAAGGAAAGTAGCTGAGCATGCAGGGGTAAGCAAGCCAGGAGAAGCAAGCAGTGAACAGCATTCTGCCATGGTTTCTGCTTCAGTTCCTGCCTTGAGCTCTTGCCTTGGGTTCCCTTGATCACAGAGCCAAATAAACCTTTTTCTCTGTGTTATTTTTGGTCAGTGTTTTATCAGAGTGACAGACAGGTAACTAGGACAGTAGATTACTTTATGGTATTTGTGCCATCCCTGGACAGTGGGCCTGGGCTGTATAAGAAAGCTAACCAAGCAAGCCTGGAAGCAAGCAAGTAAGCAGTAATCCTCCATGGTCTCTGCTTCGGTTCCTGCCTTCAGGTCCCTGCCTTGAGCTCCGGTCCCTGCTTCCCTTGATGATGGACTGTAACCTGTAAGTTCCTCCCCAAGATGCTTTTGGTCATGGTGTTTATCACAGAAACAGAAAGGAAACTAAGACACTCTAAATGTCCTGACCCTGACATGTGCAATGATCTGGTTTTGTCATCTAAGCAGGTACTTCTGCCCTTTATTAAAACTAATACTTTGTCAGCCAGTTACTAAAACTCATATACTAATGTGAATTATAAATACAGTCATTGGGTCATTTGTTTCAAAATATGGACTGTCTTGCCAGTTTTATTATCCAAACTTGTCTTAGTACTCAAAAAACATCAAAGTTTTTTAAATTTTTCCATATTTAAAAATATTTTGTTTGTTCATTATTTTATGAGTACAAGTGTAATACCTGCATGTGCACCCGTGCTTTGCAATGCCCACAGAGGTCAGAAGAGGACATCATAGCCTATGGAACTTGAGTTAAGGACAGTTGTTAGCCACCATGTGGGTACTGGGAACCAAACCTCGGTCCTCTGCAAGAACATCCAGTGCTCTTAACTGCTGAGCCATCACTCCAGCCCTATTTTTTCATATTTAATGCATGCTGAATTTGCTTTAACCAAAGTGCTTGGAGCCAGAAGTATTTCTGATTCTAGATCTTTTGGGATCCTGGAATATCTGCACACACATTCTGAGATATCTTAGGGATAGGAACTAACACTAAATGGACTTCATACACATAATTTGAAGGCATTGTGTAGAGAATTTTAGTGCATCTGCATTTTGACTATGGCCTGCCGTGTGTGTCTAAGGGTGTATTTTTATGTGTGGTGTTATGTTTTGGATTTGGGGACATGCTGGATTTGGGATTTTCAGATTACAGATGCTCCACCTGTACAAGACAAAGATGTGTGCAGCCTAAAAGTAAGAACAAGATTATCTAAATAAGCCAACAAGGACACAAAAACTACAGGGACTAAAGAAATTATGGGGACCACCAGAGCAATTGCCTCATTGGAGTGCTTGGACTTCCTGCCCACACACATTTCTCTCTAGAAGCTGAAGGGTCAGATCCAGATCCATAGCTCCCTCCCTTCCTGTGTTTCCTCACCACAGCAGCCTTCCAGGCTCTCTCCACATCATGGGAGTTTGGCCCAGCAGTGTGTGGTCTTTCTCAGAATCACCTTTCTCTTTGCTTCCTGGGAGAATTTAACGTGCACTGAGCATGTTGGTAGAGAGGGTCACTGTACCACAAAGCAGTAAGCACTCAGAGCTGCACCTAGAAAAAAGGCCAGTCTTCACCCGACTGCCTGAAACACGGCCATTGTCTCAGCTTTCCAAGGAATCTGAGCTTGCCTGTGAGCCCAGCAGCCCCTAATTCCAGGCAAGTGGATGGGCCCAGATAAAAGCCACACTCTGACTCAGTGTATGGAGCCCCTGCACTGGGATTCCTGCATATTTGCACGAGTTAATAGAAAAGAAACCACCATGCAGGTTCTCTTCAGCTCTCAGTTCTTGGTGTTTGCCAGTGTTTTCAGTTACTTCAAGTCCATGGTGAGCCAGTAAATATTTTAAAACTATCTCTCCAGAAATAAAAAGATGATGGATGGATGGACAGGCAGACAGGCAGATAGATAGGCAGATAGATGATAGATAGATAGATAGATAGATAGATAGATAGATAGATAGATAGATAGATGATAGACAGATAGAATGATAGATGATTGATAGATGATAAAAGATAGATAGATAGATAGATAGATAGATAGATAGATAGATGATAGACAGATAGATGATAGACAGATGATAGATGATTGATAGATAAAAGATAGATAGATAGATAGATAGATAGATAGATAGATAGATGATAGATAGATAGATAGTGTCTTAGTTTGTTATTCATTGCTGTGAACAAAATAGATAGATAGATAGATAGATAGATAGATAATTGATGGATAGGTAAATACATAGATACATAGAGATGTAGAGATGGATGGATGAATAGATACAGCAAGCAATAGAGAGAGAGATATCAGCTGGATGAATAGATGGATAAATAGACAGAGATGGATAGATGATAGATGATAGATAGATAGATAGATAGATAGATA
>NW_008352325.1:3275972-3280111 GCF_000622305.1 Nannospalax galili
GATGATAGATAGATAGATGATAGATAGATAGGTAGATAGATAGATAGATAGACATAAAATAAAATAATAGATAGATGATAGATAGATAGACAGAAGATGGATAATGAATGGATGGATGGATAGATAGACGATAGATAGATAGATGATAGATGATAGATAGATAGATAGATAGAATACGATGGATAATGAATGGATGGATGGATAGATAGACGATAGATAGATAGATAGATGATAGATAGATAGATAGATAGATAGATTGATATATAGATGATAGAGATGATAGATATATAGGTAGATGAAAGATGATACAGATGGATGGATAGATGGATAATACATGGATAGAAGATAAACACATAGAGATGGATAGGTGAATAGATGAATGAACAGACAGATAGATGATAGATAGATAGATAGATAGATAGATAGATAGATAGTAGATAGATAGATAGATGGATGGATAGATAGATAGATAGATAGATAGATAAATGATAGATGATTGATGATAGATGACAGATAAATAGATGATAGATAGATGATAGATAGATAGATAGATAGATAGATAGATAGATAGATAGATGATGGATAGATAATAGATGATAGATATAAGGGTGGATGAATGGATGGATGGATGGAGGGAGGGAGGGAGGGAGGGAGGGATGGATGGATGGATAATACATGGATAGATGATAGGCAGATAGAGATGGATAGGTGAATAGATGAATGAATAGATAGATGATAGATAGGTAGATGATAGATTAGATAGAAGGATGGATAATCTGATTGACAGGTAGATAGATATATGATAGATGAGACAGATGGATGGATACATAGATAATCTGATTGAGAGAGCTTGCCTAATCCCATGGTGCCTACCAGCACTACATCACTGAGCTGGGAAGCCCTGTTTCACACAGCAGTACAGGAGCACATCACACAGAGACACAAGTGCAAGTGATGTCAAGACAGATGGCAATAAAATGTATCCAAAAACTAGGAATCGACGTGTCCCAAGTATTGATTATTTTTGCTTTTAACATAATTTATTCAATCATATGTTTCTATAATTTGACTTTTAATGATGCAAGTACTTAGCAATCACTTGTAAAATCCCTAAGATCTTAGCAAGCAGCTCTCACAGCTGAGTGCCAGCCCAGCTCTGTGTGCTGTGGGGAGAACCCCGGAAGGAAGAAGAGGAAGCCTCATTCTTCAGGCCTCACGCCCAGCACGAGCACGCAGCAGAATCACTCCAATTATCAGGACTAAGCAAGTATGGAGTAACTCCATGCCTTGCCTGGGCCAGCTGCAATGAATACAAAGTGCGGTGAAACAAACCTGGTAGTGACCATGCACCAGTGCAACCCCCCGCAGAGCAGAAAGAAGGAGATGCCTCATCCCACCTCGGTTGCAACTGAGTGTAGCACATAGAACGTCCTTTGTCAAGGAAGGGTTTTCTGCCAGAGGAAACAGAGAGATGTGATTAATAAACAGTCCTCTCCTGACTCACCCACTCTCAAAAATTGTTTTCAAAGATTCAACACCAGTTCCTAAGAATTTCTTAAATCGTCGGGGTGGACAGAGAGAGGATTAGGGCAAAACTGCACCTTTTTTAAACACATTTTTTACCTTTAATTTATGTCTAGAATTGCATGTGTAGGGGGTACATCATGGCATGTCAATGCACATACATATGTGTATAACGATAAAATCAGGGCAATTGGCATATCTGTCACCTCACACACATCATTTCTTGCTGGGAATTTTCAAAATTCTCTCTTACAACTGTTCTAAAATCCCCAGCTAGCCATTGTCAGACACAGATTTCCCACTGGGCTACAGAATCCAATTGCTCCTGCTATCCGCCTGCAGCTCTGTCCCTGTTAGACACCGTTTTTCTACCCTGACACCCTCCATTGCCTCTGGTGCCCAGTATCCTACTGTCTGCTTCACTAAGACATTTCACCTTCTGCATATACCTGAAGCATTTGGCTTCTGTGTCTAGCTACTCAGCCTAATGTCCTGCAGTTCCATTCATGTGGGTGCAAACAACAAAAGCACCTTCTTTTTTTTTTTCCTCTAAAATACATATGGTTTTTATTTTTATTTTTTATTTTTTTAGAAGAAGCATTTCATTACAGCTTTAACATACTCAACAGTTTCCAGAGCGAAGATACATCTCTTTCAAAGGTGGCTATAAAATTTGTAGGTTCACTGTTGAATTAATACAGTGATACAATATTGAACTCAGTATAAGCCATATAAGACATAAAATTGAATGAGATTTTAACCTTTAAAAAAGATCTCCATTTCATTTTAAAATATACTGTTTCTTATAGAAAGACACATTGTTTTTACTAATAACACACATGTTGGCACATGCATCTCTCATCTGTATGTATCTGATTATTACTAGTCATAATCGGTTGCACTTGGCTCCTTGGCACCTGTGTTATGTCTATAAAGTCATCGGGTAGATTTCAATGTTAATGTTTATTACCTCTACTAATTAACATGATGTAAATTTTTATGCTTCCTCTTCAAATATAATTAATTTTTAAAAATTTGATTTGTGTGTGTATGTGTATATCACACAGAACATTCCAAACCATCTTATTCAACTATACACCCACTTCCCAGATGGCACCCTCCCATAGCCACCCTCCCCTCACTAGAGCCTTTATGCTCTGATATCCCTGCTAATTTCTGCTGTGTTCTCGGTAACCCCAGCCATTCCCCACTACTTGTCCATCTGGTGAATCTAGTCAGCCTACCTAGAGGTCTTTGTTTTAGGAATGTCAGCTGTCCCTCATCTAGCAGCAATCAGTTGTCAATATTCCTTTAGATAAGACTGGGGTCTGCTGTTCATTTTCCCAGTTCTATGCTGGGTTACTATCTGGGAGTCCCTTGGGCCAACCTGGCCAACAACTAAAAAGAAGGTATCACCCATCTGGCATTGTTGCTTGTTATGTAGCCTTTAGCTATACATATGGACTCTTAGAAATTATATTGGCCCCTTTAAACTTTGCTTTCCTTTTGGGTGTTTAAGGCCATACAGTTGGCCCAGATAAACCAATTTATTTTTACTCTTAAGGCCATTTGAGGATCTGTTCCTCAGGGGTCACATGGGCTTGGGAGGAGCCCCTGGCTCCTTTCTTTTACCAGTTCTACCTATGTGAAGATAAGTCAAAGGTCCTACTTGACCATGGCTGGCTTTGTTTGGAAGCATGGAGGAAATGATTCCTCAGTGTTAACCCCCCTCTTTGTAGACTGGATACTGGTTCAAGTCCATCTGGTGGGGTCTCCTCGGGCTCCTTGATCAAGATGACAGGTGACCCACCACAGTTACAGGACATTTTGAAAGATGCTCATAGTCCCCTGGAACTAGTCGAACTAGGAAGGCAAGGAGCAGAAAATGTCCTTTATGCCCCTCTGACCAAATTAGTATAGGCCTCAAAGTATGTCTGTTAAACATCCAAGAAGGTTAGTTCCACTAGTCTGGTACTTTTAAGTACTGTGTGCCATGCAGATAAATCTTGGGCAAAGACCAATTGTTCTCAGATAAACCTTGCCTAGACATATATTTCTTGATCTGGTATGTATAATTTGTCAGTAGGTTGTAGGAGTAATATGGTTCCCTCTGATTTTCAAAACTAGCTAGGCATTGTTTATCACATTCTCGAACCCCTCCATCATGTTTTCCTCAATTAATGTGCCCCTGTTTTCCCCTTTCTCCCTTAATAACACCCTTCTCCTATGGTCCCACCTGTCTTGAGCTCCTTCTTTCCCTTCATACCCTAGGTTCTTTGTATACCCTTCCCTCCCCGCTCCCTTAAACTAAGCCAATTTTTATCCATATCTCCCTTATTAATGCCTGTTTCCTCCTGTTCTTCTCTTTCAAGTTCTATGTTTTCCTTTACCTCCTTGGTTCCTGTAGTTATGCCTGGATACATACTCACTTATCAGGATTTGATTTTAGAATACACATATGAGGGAGACCATATGTCGTTTTTTCTTTCTGAGTCTGTGTTACTTAGTATAACAGTTTCTAGTTCCATCCATTTACCTGCAAATTTCATGATTTCATCTTTCTTTATTGCTGAGTAAAACTCCATCATATAAATGAACCACATTTTCATTATCCA
>NW_008352325.1:3280398-3282008 GCF_000622305.1 Nannospalax galili
AGCCAGTCTGACTGGGATAAGATGAAATCTTAAAGTGGTTTTAATTTGCACTTCCCTAATTATTAGTGATGTTGAACATCTTTTAAGATACTTCTTAGCCATCTTTACTTTTTCTTTTGTGCACTGTCTGTTTGGTTCCTTAGCCCATCTTTTAATTGGGTTACTTCCTGTCTTGATTCTTTGTTTTTGGAGTTCGTTATATATTCTGGATATTAAACCTCTGTCAGATGTGTCGCTGGTGAAGATTTTCTCCCATTCTGCGGGTTTTGTCTTCACTTCCCTGGTTGCCTCCTTTGATATACAGAAGATTTTTGGTTTAATGAGGTCCCATTTATTGATTCTTGGCCTTGTTTCCTGAGCAATTGATGTCCAGTTTAGAAAATCCTTCCCTACACCTGTATCTTGTAGGTTTTTCCCAATGTTTTCCTCTAACAGTTGAGGACTTTTAGGCATTACATTGAGGTCTTTGATCCATTTGGAATTGATTTTTGTGCAACGTGAAAGATAGGGGTTTAGTTTCATTCTTCTACAGGTGGAGATCCAGTTTTACCAGCACCATTTGCTGAACATGCTGTCTTTCCTCCAGTGAATATTCTTGGCCCCTTTGTCAAATATCAGGTGGCTGAAACTGGATTTACTCATATTTGGGTCTTCAATTTTGTTCCATTGATCTATGTATCTATTTTTGTGCCAGTACCATGTTGTTTTTATGACTATAGCTCTGTAATACAGCTTAAAATCTGGTATAGTAATCGCCCTGGCATTGCTCTTAGTGTTCAGGGTTACAAAATTAACCTATGGTTTTGACTATCCGAGTTCTTTTGTGCTTCCATATGAATCTTAGGATGGTTTCTTCCAATTCCATGAAAAATGTTATGAGGATGTTTATTGGCATTGCGTTGAATCTATAAATGACTTTTGGTAGGATGGTCATTTTCACAATATTAATTCTTCCCATCCATGAGCATGGAAGATCCTTCCATCTTTTGATGTCTTCCTCAATCTCTTTCTTTAAAGATTTAAAATTTTCATTGTAGAGCTCTTTAATATCTTTGGTCAGGTTTATTCATATATATTGCAGCTATTGTGAAGGGGAGTGTTTCTGTGTACTGTTTTGCTGATTGCCTGTGATTGCTGTATAGAAAGGCTACAGACTTTTGTAAGTTAATTTTGTAACCTGCCACTTTACTGAACGCGTTAATAATTTCTAGGAGTTTTCTGGTGGAATTTTTGGCATCTCAGATATAATATCATCTGCAAAAAGGGATAATTTGATCTCTTCTTTTCCAATTATTACTCCTTTAATTTCCTGCTCTTGTCTTATTGCTCTTGCAAGAGTTTCAAGTACTATGTTAAAGAGGAGTGGAGATAATGGGCAGCCTTGTCTGGTTCCTGAATTCAATGGGAATGCCTCCAGTTTTTCTCCACTGAGAGTGATGTTGGCTGTGGGTTTGTTATATATGGCTTTAATTATGTTGGATATAATAATCTGGGTTGGCATCTGTGGTCATTTAAAACTGGGAATACTTTGGTCCAGGCTCTTCTGGCTTTCATAGTTTGCATTGAAAAGTCAGCTGTGATCCTAATGGGTTTTCCTTTATATGTGACTT
>NW_008352325.1:3282309-3307581 GCF_000622305.1 Nannospalax galili
CCATAATCTTTTTTGAGTGGTCTAGTTCATCCACTTTATCTTCCAGTCTTGATATTCTGTTTTCCATTTCATTCATCCTATTGGTGAGGCTTTCTCCTGTCATTTCAAATTGGCTTACTGAGTGTTTCCCTTCCTTCTTCATTTCAGCCTGAGTATTCTTCAATATTTCTAGCTCTTTTCTGAATTCATTCAGAAGTTTATCCCTATCTTCCTTCAGTTCTTTGATTTCTTTGTTTGTGGTTTTTAAATTCACTGAATTCTTTTATCATGTTTATAAGTGTTCTTTTGGGTTCCATGCCCTGCATTATCTCTAGGGAGTTCTTATTGTACTCCTCTAGAGAACTATTGGTGTTTAGTGGGGATATGTTATTTTGGTTTTTCATGTTATTATTTTTTCTCTGTGATTTTAACATGTGAATTTCTTTTGTAGTGTCTGATTCTTGTGTGAGACTCAAGCCTTCAAGTTTAGGTCTGTTTCTTTTTATAAATTTTATGTGCCTTTGTGGTTTACTTTTTGGGCATGAAAAGCGTGTTCCTCTAAGCTTCTGACTCTCTCTTTTGATTTTATATTGGAGTAGCCAGATTGCTTTTGTCTTCAGGAGTTCCCACAGAGACCCAAGTCAGATGAGGATTAGATGCTCTCAGGCTTTCTCCTAAGGTCTGGATCCCTCCAGGAAAGATGTTGTCCTCAGGAATTTGGGAGCTGGATTGGCCTGGGAGCAGGGCCCAGGAAAGATGCTGGTCTCGAGCAGCTGGTGGCCATGCCACCCAGAGATGCAAAGGGAGATGGTGGGGGGAAGAGGCCCCAAGGTCTCCTGGGGACTGCAGGGAGGAACTGGGTTGGTCTGGATGCAAAGGATCAGGAAGCAGTGGTAGTTCCCCTGGTATCTGGAGTGCCAAACAAGAAATGGGACAGTACCCAGGCTAGGAGGAGAGATGGGTGGGGGAGATGGGAAGGTGAATGGAGTCAAGGTGCAGAGGGGAGGGTGTGATGGACTTACCCAGGAGAGAGGCTGGTGGGTTGTGCAGGCCCAGGGAAGCAGAAGGAGGAAAACCATTGTCTTTTTAAAGACTGAATGCTACTCCATCGTATAAACATACCACATTCTCTTTATACATTAAGGCTATGCCTTTTAAGTCCAAAAGACTTCCTGAACTAAATTGTTGGTATAGAAATCAATTTCCATCTTCTATTCCCCCCAACCTGCTCTGCCCTTGTAGGTAGTGTACCCATTCATTCTCTGGCCCCTTCTGCACTGCCCCTCTAGGTGGGGTACCCAGTCACTGATCCTTCATCCTGTACATCCACTGGGCAGAGTACCGATTCACTCTGGTTTGCCCAGAGCAATCCAGATTCTCACCTACTACACTGGCATGGTTATAAACAGTTCCCTCTTTCATTCTCAGAAGTTCTCATGTGGAAGTATGAATTATATTTTGTGGGCTTTCCCGTTCTCCATGCTTCACAAGCCACATCTGGAGGTATCTAAGGCATTCCCCTGCCTCAAGTCTTTTCAGCCAACCAACCTCTGCATCTGCCTTCCAATAGCTGGAGATTCTAGGCCTCCGTCCAGCACCCTACCAGGTCACACCCAAGAGATTGCCGGACTCCTAGCAGGTCCTGTCCATATTTCATCTCTGCAGTCTGCCTTATGCCTTGAGCTCAAAAGGTAGGGGTCGGTTATAAAAATCTACCTGGAGGTTTTTCATGCTACACCCCAAGTTCTTCAGTTCCTACCCCTACCTCTTTTTGCAATGAGGAAGTGGACTCATGGTGGTTTACCCGGCATTGCTAAATAGTTAGCTCACAGGTGATGTGCTTATGGGAAGAGGTGCCAGGCTGTCTGGTCCCTTGGCCTTCTTCTACTCCTAGTGTACATCCCAGCCTCAAGGCATCACCATAAGAACATCCAACAAGGATCCAACCAACAACAACTCAGCTTGTACCTGGGTCCTCCACCTTTCCAGGCACCCTCTTCTTCTACCTCAGTTTGCTTCTTCAAAGCCTTGTTCCAGTGCCTTCCACTTATCTCGTGTCTTTTCTGCCTTGAAGACATTTAGATACCTTCTCTGGCTTTCCATATCTGCCAGCTGTCTCTGGACCCCCATGCTGCTTTTCCAAGACCTCCACCCCATCTCCACCACTAGAGAGGGGTTCTGGCTTTGATAGCGCTCTCTCTCTCTCTCTCTCTCTCTCTCTCTCTCTCTCTCTGTATGTGGTTGTTCATACATGTACACATGCAGGCAGAAGTGATGGTAGCTGTGTTCTTCATCCCTTCTCCACCTCATTTTTTTGAGACAGAGTCTCTCACTGAACTTGGAGCTCACTAATTGGCTAGTCTGACTGGCCAGCTAGCCCTGGGGATCCACCTGTCTGTGCCTCCCTAACACTCAGATTGCAAGCATGCACCATTACAACCAGATCTCACATGGGTGCTGAAGACCAAAACAGGTTCTCAGGTTTATATAGCCAATGCTTTACGCACAGAGCCATTTCTCCAGCCGTGACTTTGAACTCTCTATTCAAAAAGTGGCACATCTCTCTGTTCCTCAGTCCACCAGTTTGTGACACTAGAACATTAAAGTGGAATCTCACTGAAGTTTCACTTTTCCTGTGAACCTAACAGGTTCTCATGCAAATATTGTTGGCATATTAAAGCCAGAAGGAGATACTGCAATCAGTGTCAGGACAGAGCAAAAGTTACTTCGCTGTCAATAATGGCATTAACATCGGAGGCCACTTGTTGTGTGTGACAGAAGACCCTCCTGCCTGTTTGGTCCCTTCTGCCTCACATTGTCCCTCATGGCCTTCCTCCCTTTTCTGGCTCTCCTGCTGTGCTCCTACTCAACAGAATGCAGTGTACTTAACAAGGAAAGACGAACAGCAACTTCATATAAGGCCATGCTTGAGTTCCCTTGAAATGAAACACAAAAGCTAAAAATTAATTCTCTAATGTCATTTCATGTATGTTATGTTAATTTAGCAGCTGTGATACAGAATGGCAAAATTAATATAAATTCAGGTACCAATAAGTGTTCCATTCATTTAAAATCCATTACTTTATCCAACTGTGAAATGTCAAAATAATTATGTCTTCAAACATGGCTGAATTTCATATGCCAGAAAAACACTCAAGAATTAGAAAGAAAATTGATTCAAATTTACCCAGGTATGCCTCCACGTGTTTGACTCTTTTACTGACCGGCATGATGAATGCTGAGGTATATAACACTTTGTGTTTAGCAAAAATAAATACAAGAACAAAAGAGTTGGCACACGACAGTTATTGGACACACAGTGAGGAGGAATGTCAGCCTCAAGGCTGCCTGACCATACATAAAATAGTTCAAATGAAACTTCCCAGAGGAACCAACCTCCAACCCAGTAATAATAATAGACGAGCAGCCTAACTCCTAGTAAGTCTAATAATAAATCACAGAAGGTAGGAGGGTGAGCATGTGCTAGCAAATGAACAAGAAGATGGAGTCAGGGTTGCAGGGTCAGCCTTGGGGTGCGCTACACAGGGGAAGGGTTAAAGCTCACTCAGTCCTCCTCACTGTTCTTCTCGGTCAACCTACCCTATGCTTCCCCATTTCCCCTCCAAGCTCCTCTTCTTCATCCATCTTTCTAGCACTAGTAGCTGCCATCAGCTGACTCAGCAGCTTCTGCCCCAAGAGCCCCCTCAAAGCCTGTGTGTTTAGGGGACTGGGCTATAGGAAGACAGCTACACATGTGATGTGGAATTACTTAAACAGCAGTGTGATGTCAGATGTGCTTCCAAACTCATGCTTACCTATTAGAGAAAGTCCTAAAATAATTTAGTTACTCTACAGGCAGCTGATGGTCCTATCCTTCTGTAATAGCATCAACAGTAAATGGTAATCATGAACCTGGCAGGGATATCTTCATTAATTATGATTCATTTTCATTAATATGGCTTTATACTATCACACTCTGTTGGGCACTGTGGTTGAGTATTGTGAAGATATGTAATTTAATAAGAGATCGGTGCTGTTCTCACTGAGGATATATACTACTGAGGGAAAGGCGGTACCAAAATGAAAAGGTCAGCAGGGAGTGCCAGGGATGCAGGAATTCAGGCCCCTACACAGACCCCTCAGCACCCAAAGGCTGCAATTTCCAATCCAGGCACTGCACACAATGGATGGTTGGATGGTTATGGTTATGTCATGGGTCCTGCCTACCAAAAAAAAAAAAAAAAAAAAAAAAAAAAAAGACACCCAAAAAAAAAAAAAAAAACAGTGACTCCAACAGAAAAAAGAAAGAGATAGAAGAAACAAGGGCATAAAGTATTGCTTTGGGGAGACAGCGCCTCAAGGCCCTTGAAGCACAGGAGAGCCTGCAGTCCTGTTTGAGATGCTGCCAGCACTCAGTCCCAGAGTACAGCAGGAGTGGAGATTGTGGACAGAGAAAGCATGTTCTGTGAGCAAAGACGCAGGGACCAGAAAGGCCAGCACAGGGTAGGGAAGGGCTCTCCAGCATGGCTGGAGCAGGGCTCATTGAGGTTGGAGAAGGGTAGGCCAGACCTCTCTCAGCTTGATAATGAGAGTAAGAAAACAATGCTTTGTTCTAAAAGAAACTCAGAGCCCATCTATGCATCTCTCTGACAGCCATGCTGTGATAACTGGCACAGGGCAATTATAGGCACTTCTTGCATAAGCAGCCCACCTGCAAAGATGATGATCACACGCAGAGCCATCATCTCCACTCTGTGCAGCATCTCCACGGCTTCCGAGGGCTTCTCCAGCTGCTGGAAAGCTTGACACGCCTCTAAAACACTTTGGGAAAACAGACAATGGTGTTCAAGGGTGGATGTGCAACTCACACGCATAGCTGCAGTGTAGAGAGGCAAGCCATATTGCACTATAAGAACCTTCCTCCCATTCAACCATGCTTACTTAAACAAAAGTGCAGCTTGCACAGGCTGGACCTCCAGAAAGTTTTGTTTCCTATTTTAGATTGACTTTTGTTGCTAATACGTGTAGTATTCACTTTATCTCCTTGTTCTTTGCTCTTGAAATACAAAAGTGGATAATTTAAGGTTTGAAAACAGAATGACAGCCATTGAAGGGAAGAAGCCTGTCCTTTGTAACAGTGTAGGTGGATGGAGGGTGTGGGGGTTAAGAGAAGCTGATATCATCAGAGTTGAAAGTGGGCTGATGGCTTCTATAGGTTGGATCAAGAAGGTGGGGGAGAAGTTGGTCCATAGTTAAGAGCAAAGAGTGTTGGTATTCTATGGCATAGTGTGGTGAATATAATTAAGAATGATTCCAGGCATGGTGGCACACTCTTTTAATTACCAGCACTCACTTAGTAGGCAGAGGCATGCAGATCTCTGTGAGATCAAGGACAGATTGGTCTACATAGCAAGTTCCAGGCTAGATATGGCTACAGAGAAACCCTGTCTCAAAAAATCCCAAAAAATTTAAAAAGTAAATAAAATAACAATAAATCTCATAAAAAGCTAGAAGAAAGGAATTTCAGTGTTTGAGAGGCTATTGGTAGTTATTATATGCCAATCTCTCCAGCCCATCATTAGTCTATTTTTGATTGACATATAACAATTATACATATTTATGGGGCACAAAGAATGCCTTGACACGTGTATATACACTGAACAAAGCTATCCTCTCGAATGCTGTGTACATATTCATTTGAAACAAGTGAGAAGAATACAAGATCTTTACTTTTGAAAGAATCCAAATCATATTTAGATGCCAAATAATGAGGCAAATGAAACAAAGATATGATTGACTTGAGTCAGTGTGATAGGGGTTGAGAAAAACTCCTTACCTTGACTTGACCTGAGTTCTTGGTTGCTAAGAAGGAATAAAGTAAGGAATAAAGGAAATTAAGAGTTTGAATACCTTTGCTCTGCCAGTAGGACTTTCTTCCAATGTTCAATCAATACAAACAATGCCATCAGGTGTTTCTGGAAGTATGACATTTGTTTGAAGCCATGAGGAATGTTTTTCTTTCCATTGGTCCTCTCATCTTTGGCTGGTATGGCAGCTTGTCCAACGGTTGAATCAGGAAAAATCTCAAAAATGGGGTGAAACAAAGTGTGTAAGAACTGTATCCACTGAGCATTGTTTGGGGGCAACCCTTCCTTTGAGAGAACTATTTTGCTGAGACCAATCAGGATTGTCTTTGCAAGCTGATGACGAGTGATATTCGGAATCAAAGACATGTTGAAAAACAAATCTTTCCTTACATCACCTCCATGGTCACTTTGAATTCCACTAGAGGTCTCTATAAATGTTTCTATGGTTTTTAAAAGGTCGTTTGGATGCTGGGCAAATGTCAACAGTAAATTAAATACATCCCAGTTATCCTCCTTTAAGCCATTCCAAAGAGCTTGTAGGGTAAGATCAATCACCATTTTCAAGAAAGTCTCTCTTTCTGTGCTGTTTTCTGTCAATATTTCATCCAAAAAATGGATTAGTTCACTAATCCCTTCTGGTCTTGGATCTTGAGAGCTACTGGTAGTCAGAATTGGATTAAGCATCAGGAAGTCTATCTGGTTGGTGATATTATTTATAGGAACTAAGCAATCCAGAATATCTTCCCCTACATTAACTGAATCAACAGAAAAAAGTTGAGTCTTATTTTTAATCACCACCACAAGATGGTCCAAATCTCTCAAATTGATTTTCACAGAAATTAAAAATTCAGCCATTTCTTCTAAAGTAACAGAAAAGTCTTCAGATTGGTTCACAAATGAGAGTATGCTAGATGATGCATTGAAAACATCAGAGTCCTGGGACATGTTAGGTGTGACTCCAATCATCCCAAAGGTCAAGTCAAGAAACGGCATCAACAAATCCTTTGTCTTTTCAAATATGGAAGGGTCTTCTTTTTTCAAAGTAGTTTTTTTTTTCACAATATGCTGAACACTTTGTTGCATGATGGAATGCAGAGTGTCAGAGAATGTCACAGTGTCCTTCGAGATGAAGTGAGTTCTAAACATCATAACCATCTTCCTTGAAACTTTTTGGGCTAGCTTAAGAAGTTTCACCATGGAGTCCACTGATGTAGCATGATCTCCCAGTTCAGCACTGCCATGCACTAGCATGGTCAGAGTTCTAGACATTTCTAAGACAGGCTCCAGGGTATGACTTTCTTCACCAACTCTGGAAATGGCACCAAACAACCTCATGGTCAATTCTAGTGTTTTTCTGTTTCTTAGAATGAATGAACTATTAATAAATGAAAACAAGTCAGTAAGCTTAGCAACTGCAATATCTTGGAATGCAGGGCATGAAGTAGGGAAGTCCTGATTACTAGAGTTTAAAAGAATGTCCATGAGATTTGACATTGCTATGGAACTTTCTCTTACAAGCTGAAAAACAGACCTGAGATTTTGGTTGAGTTTGAAGAGGTCTTCAGAATTATTAACCTGGAAAAGAAACTCAGTCACCACTGTAAAAAAGTCCAAATTCTCTTCAGTCTCAGTTTTCATTGTGGAGTCCCCAGCATAGAGCTGTCTGCTATCTGATGTAAATGAGTTCTTAATTAGATGATACAGAGTCTTGAAATTTGAGAAAATGCTCATCAGTATGTCTTCATTCATCCAGGTAAGAAACTGATCCAGTTTCAGGACTTCTAGAATTTTATCTTTGGGGACAAAACTGCAAATATAGAGTTTTTTTTAATTTCATGTCTAAACCATTAGCAATAGAGAGATTAAAATGCAATGATATTACAAGTTGTCTTACAAAAGGAATCATAAGGTAATGGTATTGAGTGAAATATGAGATTCTAAAATAATTCCAAGTGAAGCCTCACATTTCATTGCCAAATAAGGAAGTCATAGAGGAATTTCACAGTCAATTCTATTACAATTCTTTGAATTTAATAATCTAGAAAGTCACACTCTTGCTTTTAGAAAAGAAGGGTTTTTAACTTTTTATTTATTGTTTTTAATGTGTATGAGTGTATTGCCTGCATGTATGTAAGTTCACCCTTGTCATGCAATGCCCACAGAGGTCAGAGGTGGCATCAGATCTCCCTGGAAATGGAGTTACAGATAGTTATTAACTGCCATGTGGGTGCTGGGAATCGAACCCAGGTCCTCTGTGAGAGCAGCCAGAGCTCTTAACTACTGAACCATCTCTCCAGGACCAAGAAAAGAGATTTTTTTAAGACTGCATAGTAATGTTTTGCTTCTATTAAAAGATTATTTATTAAGCTTTACATAAAAGGAAAAGATTGATAAATTGGCTACATTAAATTTAGAACCTTCTTCAACAATAAATACCATAAAGGAATGGAAGAAACAAGTTAGACAATCAAAGGACATAGGTATAACACATTTAACTGATAAATAAGTACTATCAAGAATATCAAAAATAGGGGCTGGAGTGATGGTTCAGCACTTAACGGCACTGACTTCTCTTGCAGAGGCCCCTGGTTCAGTCCCCAGAACTCATGGTGGCTAGCAATTGTCTGTAACTCCAGTTCCAGTGGGATCTGATGCCCACTTCTGGCCTCCGTGGACATTGAATGACATGGGCACACTTATGTGGGCAAAACACTCATACACAAAAAATAAAAATAAATTGAAAAGAATATAAAAATAACTATTAACAATTATCAAATACAAATGGGAAAAAAACACAAAACCTAAAAATCAACTTAAAGAAGAAAAAAAAGGCCGTTCTCAAAAAAGAAAAATCTCAATGGGCCAATTAATGTGTTTTCCAGTTTTCAACCTTAAGGAAATGAAAATTACAACCATAATGGAATTCTGCCATCATCTCATCAGGGTCACAGAAAGGAGTAAATGCAACACCATCCAAAACGGATGCAGCCCAATGTGGCAGCACATGCCTTTAATCCTCGCACTTGGAAGGCAGAGGCAGGTAGATCTCACAGAGATCTACATAGTGAGTTACAGGTGGGCTGGGGCTAGGGAGACACTGTCAAGAAAACACAAAACAAAACAAACAAACAAAAGGATGTGGAGCTACAGGAACTCTCACACTCAAATGGGAGTGCAAATTAAGGCACTCCCCTTCAAAATGTTTAGATGAGGTTACACACACCCTATATTCTGCACTAGAACTCTATTTCTGGGTATTTAAGTTTCAGAAACTCCTACCTTTGTAGGAGTACCCTTGTAGGAGTACAAGGGTAAAAGAAAAAAATTCTAAAATGGGTAGCCTTTGCTTGGGTCAAGAAATAGCATAAAACCAGTCTCCCTACATGGTGATTCCTGACAGAATCGTGTCTTGGAAAGTGGAAAGGCTATTTTTACCTTATCCTAAATGTTTTTTGTTTTATTTTACTTTTTAATAAAAGCTATTTCTTGGGTAATTATATGTTCTATCTGGAAACACAGAATGTCCAATTTTCTCTCTTTTGTCATAGGCAATTTTTGGTGATCAATATGTAGATTCATTGATTCAGTAGTTGGTTGTTGTTTCTTTTCTTTTGGCTTTATCCCTAGCTAGAGGCTAAACACCAGGCCTTGTCCTACTAGCTTTCTACTAGTTCTCTACCTCCAGACTACATCCCCAGGCCTATTAGGAGTTTCTTAATTTGTAGGTGAACTATTTCTATAAGAAAGTAACTCTGCAATCAGTATTTTATTTACTTTGTAGTATAGTTTTTATAGGAAAGACAGAATAAATACCTTGGTCTAAATTTTTTTTAAATTGGTGGATTGCTTGGTCACTGTAATGGCTTTGTGACATGTTACCTTCTCAAGGATGACTGATAGTCCCAGCACTCCCTTCATCCTAAATGTTTGGGCTAGGTGGACTACAAAAGACATTTCCTCAAAGGCACTGGAGGGTAGATGGGAGGCAGTGGCCATTTTATAACATAAATGTACCTCCTATAAGGTACTGATTTCAAAAACTAAAGTCTTGCTAAGAAGGGACATTGTAGAAGTGGCTAAAAATCAGTTAACTTCAAGTTATTGAGAATGCAAACTGTCCTAAATGGGCCTGCCACAACCGGAAGGTTGTATAGCAGTTTCTGAGCAACCCCTTGACTTGGAGATGCCAACAGCAGCTGGGTAAGCAACTGCTCCTTCCCTGTGGATCCCCTTGGTTTGGACCACAAACTTTAGCTCACCACAATGGTCTTGGGGCTGATGCAATCTTCCCTTCCTGCACCCTGCCCAACTGAATTTGGATTCACTTATCTGACCTCTAAAGTTACATGAGCCAACTTCTTTAGCTACATGTTTGGCATATGGCTGGTTTCCTGTAGACTCCCACATAGAATAAGTGAGCATTTTTCTCTAGCACTTTCACTAGTAACCTTCAAAGAGATTTTAGAAGATTATGAATAAAAACAGCATGACTATTTTATTGATTCCAAATACAACCCTAACAGTAGATTAACTAGAAATATTTAATCCTATGTTGTGATTGGATGAGTAATACTGCAACTGAGATAATTATCATCCTGTATGTACATGTAAATCCATTAAAAGCTAATCTTTCTGTTTCCCATAAGAAATAATTTCTTAATTGTATAATCAGAATTGGAAAAATAATATATGATTAATTAATAAAAGCTAGGTTTAAATACTTACTGGTCAGATGGTGAGATTATTTTACCTTGATATAGTCATCTGACGGAGACAAGCTCACTTGGAAGAGCATTCAGAACTTAGGTAGAGGTTCTGTTATTGGCCTTTCTCTACTTCAGAAAATTGACTGAGACACACCAGCAGGGCTGCCCTGTGGGAGGCAAAGGTACACTCACCTCATCTCTGCACTGACGTCTCTGTGGAAGTCTTTCAGTAGAAGTGATATTTTATTTTCAGACGTTTTCTTTAGGAAAAGAGAGGAGTATGTCTCCAAAAGCCATTTCATGAGATTCTCTGTGCTTGCCAAGGGAAGAGTTGTTTCCTCACTGTTCTCTGACTGCATGTGACTCAATGTGAGATTAATGAAATTCGGTGTCTGAAGGTCAGCACCACTTAAATTTGGAGTTGATTCTTCGGAAACCCCAGAAACGATATTGATCGGATTCACCATCATGCTTTCAAGAAACAACTGAACAGCTGAGAAGTTTGTTAGCTGTTCTTGATTCAGCAGATAGGTGAGAAAGGAAATATCCAAATCGTCTTTTCTAGAAATGTTTTTGAGATAGTCCAAATAGATAGTAAGATCCTCAGTAAACACAGTTTCATCAGTTGAGCTCTCATTGGCCTTGGCAATGAATAATCTTTGTATCAACCTGAAGTAATCTTCATTCGCGTATTCATGAAGCCAATATTTTGTGACTAACAGAAAAGTTTCTATAACTTTCAGTGCCTTCAGTAATGATGAATCCAAGATTTCTAGAAAGTGAGAAAGTTGCAAAGTTGTGTTTTGAAGAGCCATACCTTGGATCTTTTTATTAATTTTAGAAAGCAGTTGTCCCATACTCAAGTCATTGGATGAGTTTTTGTGGGTTTGTTTAGAGTTGAACTGTAATTCTTCAAAGTTGTAAGGCACTTTGCTATTTTTAATTAAACTCAATAATGATGCTAAACTACTTTCTGTAAGATTTGTATTCAGAAATACCATAAATGGAGAAAGTGAGTAGTGAGCACTATTTTTTAGACTCCAAGCACTAGAAATCAATTTTAATAACCTTTCCAAACTTAAGGAAATACTGCTTTGTGTGGATGTTTCTATGACTTCAGTAATATTAAGAATCTTGATTAAACTATCTATTTTGTCCAAAATGTTTTCACCCAGTATAAATTCTGTAAAATTGACATTTTTTAGCTTTTCTATGATTTGAAATGTTACTTGCTTTATAGTGCCAGCAGGGCAAAGTTCCGAGAGGCTTCCATTACTTTGATTTCCAGAAGGTTCTATAAAGGGTAATGCCTTAAGCCAAAATTCCCGGACAGTTTTCACAAATAAGGTTTTAGTATAGAACATCTCAAACACCTCTGAAAGAGCTGAATTCCAGTCCAATAAATCATGGATCACACAGGCTATTTTCCTGTTTATTTCCACATGTGAGTTTTCATTTAAACATTGTGAGTCTTCATCAGGGAGATGCAGGTGGAGAAGGTCAAGTATCCAGGCAATGGCTTGATAAAATGAAGAAGACGTGAATCTATGGATATCGCAGCCTTCTACGCTGGAGTTCTGCACAAAGCTGGACGTTGTGTGGTTCCAGCACCAAACCACAGGAAGGCATGTTAAGGCCTCTGAAACAACAGTCGGTTGGCTTGATATTAACTCAACGATATCCAGAAGAGTTTTTATCACAATAGCAAATTCTTCCTTGGTGATATTGAAAATGCTTATGTTGTGAAGAAGCGTGAAGTTATAGACATCCCTGAGACCTTCTGTGATGTTCTTATCCTTGACTCTCCGCAGGAGCCCCACCACGTGAGGAAGAGCATAGTACGCATCCACCACAGAGTTCACGACTTCTTTAGGAAGCAGGCGCGAGAGGCGCAGCAGATGACTAACACTCCAGGAATGTGAGCTATCTACAAATTTTTCCACCAAATCAGCAAGAGTATTGACCCCTAAATTGTCAATGCCTGATCTGCTGAGATTCTTAGAGAAATCCAGTAGACTTTCACTAATTTGTTCAAGCTGGTTTACTAAGAGTTCTATGTCTGCCTTCCTGAGAGAATGCATGAGAGATGCTACTTTCTTTAAAACTTGAGCATAGCCTGAATTGTGTGGAATATCGAAATGAACAGCCGGCATTAAGGAGTTGAACACATCCCTCATCACCTGAATACTAAGACCCAGAGCTTTCAGTATTTCATGTGGATCTACTTCTGATGAGTTGTGAAGATTGTGAGATAAGCTGAGAGCAAGGTAATTAGCTAAGTGGTAAATTGACCTGCTTAAACTGCTTATATCTTTTTCCTTTAGACTGGTAGAAAATACACTGAAAGTTGTTTTAGTGTTAGAAGAGGATTCATTTCGCAGGATATGAGGGAACACATCTCTTAGAAGTTTCTGCATTTCCTTCCCAAGTGCTATTACGTGCAGCCAAATATTTTGAAACTGGTCAGGAATTTCAGCTGTCACTTCTATGGGTCTTAGAAGTAATTCACTAAGATGCTTCCAGTTGGATTGGGAGGCAAACTCAAAATCTCTTGTTAAGTTGGTGACAGTCATCCTTACTTGCTTTGTGGAATCATTTAAAAGAGCTAATAAAATCTCAAATTTTGGTATCCTCTCTTTTTCCAACCCTGTAGTAAATATAATATTTAGAAAGTCAGCTATGTCTTTCAAGTAAATATTTACACAATTTACATCTGACTCATTCAAGGAACAAACAGGTTTCTTCTTATTTAGCACCCAAGTTAAAATGTTCAAGGCAGAGTTCATTTTGTTCTCCACATTCTTGAAACTTCCAAAAGAATGGTGAAGATGGCTTTGTGAGAAACTTGAGTTATACATGCCAAATAGACGGTTTACAATGTCTATCCATGCGGTGCATCCTTTCAGCCTGCTAACTGCATTCTCAGAGGAAAATGTGGAATTTAACATGGCAAGGATTTGTACTATCCTCTTTGAACTGTTTACATATACCAAGCTATCTTCTAAAATCAATGCAGTAACATCCTGGAAGACACCAGTGCATGACAACAAAGCCTGATCATGTGACACATTTCTAAGAAATAATATTATTTCTCTCAGCTCAGCCATGATACTTTCGGGATTTGCTCTATGGTTTGTGAGATAATTTGAAAGAAAGCCATCTATCAGATCTCCTCTTCTATCCACAGAGTCCGTGGCTTTGCTTAACGCAATGAAAACATCAAGCAGAGAATGTAAAATCTCACTGCTTATGTTTGTGTTCAAAGAAAATGTCTTCAGCTGGCACAGGGAGGTTTCCATGGTGAAAAACGATTTCTCTGCTTGGTCCAGATTAAGCAGTCCTACCATAGCTAATTCGTTACCTAATGCTACCCAAAGATTCTTGAGATCCAGGAGAGCAGCCCAGTCATGAAAGCCATTCTCCTGAGTTGTATTTTCAAACAAACTTAACATGAGTCTAGCAGCACGGTGGGTGGGAAATACTCCTTGACAGTTTTTAGAAACTTCCACATCGTTTTCCAGTTCATCTAAAAGCTGAGTGAGACCAACATGCATGGGAGTAAACATGTTCGGGTCAAGTTTAAACATCTGAGCAATGCTTCCGCAGATCTCAGTCCACATCTGAAGCCATGAAAGGGTGCAGTGAACAGCCGTGAAGTCACTGAACACGCTGCCATTTGCCGAGAGGTTTGAAAAACCTCGTGTCCACAGAAGAGGCAGTGAGGACCCCTCACCTCCTGAATAATTCACAGAAGAAATTGTTTCATTATCCAGAATGAAGCATTCGCTGACTAACAGGACTTCTGCTGAACCATTGGAGAGCTGATTCACAAACTGAAGCAAAGAAACACGGAAGCCTTCATCTACCGAAAGCAGCCGCTTAAGGCCTGTCAGAGTGGAGAGGATCACTCCCGACGTCTGGCCCTTTGTAGACAGCAGAGACTCGGCTTGGAGCTCTAAAAAGTTAAACATTGAAAGCAACTGCCGACAACAAGATGCTTCAGATATTCCCTGGAGAACCTCTGCTGTCTCAGATATAAGAGACAGAGCTTTACTGATGTTTTGGAAACTAAACTGCTTTATGATGTCCAAAATGCTTCTAGAGATTTGGTTAAGGTAAATTATCAGAGAGTCTCTATTGTGAACGTTCAAGAATTTATTAATATGTTGGTGAAATGAAGAATAGATCCTCAGAAGTGAGGCCACATCTTTGTCTTTGAAGATGTTTAGGTATATATGAGTCAAAATGGTAGCAACTTCGTGAGCTTGAGGTTCAGAAAGAGCCAAAAAAAGATCAGATGCATTCTGTATAGCATGTACTGTGTCCAGAGCAACAGAGACTTGCTCCTGTGTCAGAAAGTGAAATTCATAGAGACTGTTTATTATCATTTTGCTTAAATGTATAAAGTCTATGTTCATGGCTGGAGATTTAGGCCAGTCAAAATGGAGCAAGTGGGAGGAGTTAAAACTTTTGCTAAGAATCTTCTCATTTTCTGGAACAGAAAAATTTAACAGTATAGATGAGTTTTCTAATTTAGCTCTTTCTTCTTTGGAAAAGCCATAGAACCAGAATTGTAGACGTTCTGGATTCATTTCAAGAGGTTTTGATTCTACGAATCTCAAAATATTTTTGGCTTCCCTCCTCATCCAGTGATTTTGAAGAGTTTTCATTTTTTCAATAACCAGTTTGCCAAATTCCAAAAGTTTCTGAGCATCAGCATCCTGCAGGTCACTTGCTAAACTTTTTAAATGGTTTATCCACAGAACACTTCCAGTCAGAACACGCTGAGTGAAAAAAGAGAGGTTACGGGATTCAGGAACACCAGACGAGTCAGAAAGACTGCCCACTAATAATTCCTCCAAGACTTCCACAAATGAAAAGAGAGTGTTTGTCTGTCCCTCCTCAGCGGTGTGCAGCTTATTTTCTAGCACTAAAAGGTGCTTTGTGAGGTTTAAGGCCCTACAATATAAATAGAATTGTTTTACTATCAGAAATAAAAATTAATTCAACATATCAAACTTCTACGGAGTAACCAAAATTAAACATGTATGAGACAATACATTTCTTACTTGATGTTAAACTAATAGGAGCATTGATTGAGCTTATTTAGCTTTAAATGTGTTTTGTACAATAAAAAAGGATGTATTTTCAGTTATGCTCCCCTGTAAATTAATATGTATGGTCGTTAAATGTAAGTATGCTGTTTATGCCAGACAAATCCATTTCTTTTTATATTTCATTGATTTTTATTTTATGTATATGAGTGTATTGCCTGCATATATGTGAGTGCACCCATGTCATGCAATACCCACATAGGTCAGAAGGGGGAATGGGATTCCCTGGAACTGGCATAAGGACAGTTGTTAGCAGACATGTGGGTGCTGGGAACGGAACCCGGGGTCCTCTGAAAGAGCAGTCGGTGGTCTTAACAGCAGAGTTATCTCTTCAGTCCCAGACAAACTCATTTCTATATTTCATCTCAAAATATCTTGGGCTATAGAGATAGCTCAAGAAGTGGCATTTATCAGAAATCCTACCTGGGTGGTTTAAGAAAATTCTTTGCCCCCTGCCCCGCAAGAAGGCAATTCCAGGACTCCTTTATGTGAGGTGAGGAGTTTCCTATGTATGTGGAGGATTTTGCATTTGTTTTATTTCTGTTAATGGTCTTAGGTTTCATAAATAAATGGTTATTGCATATGTGATATCAAACTGTTTGAATCAAGCTCATAGATATTAAAGAATATATACATCTTATGATTAAAGTTTTCCTTCTTAATTTATTATTTTTATTTTATGTGTATGAGTGTATTTTCTGTGTGTATGTAAGTGCACCCGTGTCATGCAATGCCCTCAGAGATCAGAAGAGGGTGTTGGATATCCCTGGAACTGGAGTAATGGGCAATTGTTAGTTGCATTTTGGGTGCTGGGAACTGAACCCAGGTCTTCTGCAAGAGCAGTCAGTGCTACTAACCACTGAGTCATCTCTCCAGCCCACGATTAAGTTTTATTTATTTTTATTTTATGCGCATGAGTATGTTGCCTGCATGCGTGTAAGTGCACCCATATCATTCGGTGCCTGGAGAGGACAGAATAGGGCACTGGATCCCCTGGAACTGGAGTTACAGACAGTTGTTAGCTGCCATGTGGGTGCTGGATATAAACCCAGGTCTTCTGCAAGAGCAGTCAGTGCTGTTAACCACTGAGTCATCTCTCCAGCCCCAATTAAAGTTTTCTTATCTACAGATGATATTTAAATTAATACCTGAAATTTAAATCTTATAACTTACCTGGTGATAGAAGTTATTGGAAACTTCATTAAGTTATTGAAAAATACAAAATAGTTATGAATGATAACTTTCCAATCCAGGTTTTCTGCATAACAAGGAGAGTCCTCAGAGAAAGCTGAAAAGAAACAGACTATTAACAAGCTGGATTTACATGATAGATGAGTCTATTCAAGCAGATATCATAGCGGATCACCTAACACGTTTGAAACACATACTAACGGAGGTTTATAAATTCTCCATCTGATAGCCGCTTCCAATCATGGTGAAGCACTAATAGCCACTGAACAATGCAAAACACAGGTTCATGGAAGACAGAGGGCAAGAAAGGCAAGACCTACAATTATCCCCACTTGCTGCTTAAGACAGACTCTAGGACCCAGCACAGGATGAGGTAGCTTAGAGCTCAGTGGACATGCTGAGTCAGGATGAAGCTTAGGGTCTGACAGAAAGGACACCAGGGAGGACTCCATGGAGCAAGAGTATCAGCACATCCTTCCTTCTAGTACACATCTGAGACCAAATCTTACACATGAGGAACTGCTTGAAATTAGGAAGCTTCACCACAGAACATTAAAGATAAGTGTGCAGTGATCACAAGATAACAGGAATATACTCTATTGCTTACAGTCATATTGAAATAATTTATAATCCATCAGTTATCGAGTAGAGCAAGATAAAAGATTCTCACCATTAATAGCTAATCTCCAAAGCCAACCAGCATTTTGCCAGTACTGAATAACAAATCTTTGAAGAAGAGTGCCCAGGGGCTGGAGAGATGACTCAACAGTTAAGAGCACTGGCTGCTCTAGCAGAGGACCCGAGTTTGTTTCCCAGCACTCACGTGGTGGCTAACAACCATACATAACTTCAGTTCCAGAGGATTCAGCACTTTCTTTGGGCCTCTTCAGGTATTGCATGCATGTGGTACACTTGCATACATGCGGGGAAAACACTCATACACATAAAATTAAATAAATAATTTTTAAAGCAGAGGTGTCCAGCCTCTTGATCTTAGATTATAGTATTACCATCTCCAAATATATCATACTACATTCATAGCTATCCTGAGATTCATGCAGCCCACTGGTCACAGGCTGGACATACATGCTTTAAAATAATTCCAGTGCTAGGAGTGTGGCTTAGTTGGAGAGCATGTGACATGCACAAGGCCCAGTGGCGAGCTCCTGCGTTGAGATGGCAGGGAGCTGAAAAGACCTTAAAGAACTAGCAATACAGAGTAATTTGTTTCAGAAATAACTATAAGAATACAAAAATAAGAATCACAACATAAGAATCAAGTTTATAGCATTTGGCATCTAACCAAAAATTTCCAGACATAGAAAGACGGAAACGTGAAGAACAAAACAATTAGTCAAAACTGACAGAGACGGTGCAGCAAGCCGAGAAGAACGTGAAATTCACGAAGTGGTTTCTGTTATTCAATTTCTGCTCTGTTGTTTACACAATTCATTTGACAGGCAAAACTTGTCAGATTGGATATAAGACCTAGCATATGCTTCATATAATACACTTAAAATATGAAGACAAAAATAAAAAGGAAAGAAAAGCTATACAGCTCCCAATGTTTATTAATCAAAATAAAGTTATCAAACAAAGTAGAGGTCATGTGACAATATTATCATTTCATTATGATAAAGGCACCAACTAATCAGGAAGGCATGAGGATTCTAAACACATGTACAGTATAGCAGAATTCCAAAGCACATGAAACAAACACTAATGAAGTGCAAGGAGAAACGGACAAATCATGTTTTAGTTTGAAATGTCATATACATTGAGATAAAATATCACCAAAGATACAGAAGATTTTTACAATACTGTCAGCAATGTGAACTGCCTGATGTTCACAATCTGTGCCGCTCTTCAATATGGTATCTTCTTTAAGAGCACACGTGACATTTATGAAGAACTCTATTCTCTAAATCATAAAGCAAATCTCAATATGTTAACAAGACTATACTGACACAGTCAGCAGTTCACTGACTAAAATAGAATTATATTAGAAATAAGTGACAAACCCAATTGGAAAATTCCAAGTGTTTGAAAGCTAAATCATGCACTTGTAGATTACTAATGACTCAAAAAGAAACCAAGATGAAATTAGGGAGTGATGGAGATGCTCCCCTCTCTCAATTGTGATTTCATAGTTATATACATCAATATTATCAAATTATATATCTTAAGTATGCTGTATTTTGTTATGGGTTCTTAAGACAAAAATCTTTCTAATTGATGCAAGTAATTTCACCTCTTTAGTATCTGTTTCATAAGTAAAATCACACTGGACTTACACCCATTATGCTTTACCAAGTCTTTACTGAAATAACTGGGTAGTGTAAAATTTCCTGATGTCTATGGAGAAAAGAATCCAGAAAATTAAATCAGAGGCATGTGAGTAACATTGCATAAGAAAAAGGTTAATGCTATCAGAAAACAGAATACGCAAAAGAAGAAGATAAAATCCTTTGTAGTAAATTCCTTTGCAGTTGTTTGTGAGGCATTTCAATTCTGATGTTTATTTCACTGGGGGAAGGAAAAAAAATTAGGATGTATTGCATATGCATTCAATTTCTGCTAGGCAATATGTGTGTTATTAGCTTATATAATCTTAAAAACCACGTAAAATACAGATATACTGTATACATCAAGGATAAAAGTGATAACCTGGCTGACTCAAATCTGTCAGATGAAATATTTCATCCCAAGTCCGTCTTCTTCTAAAACCATACTATAGTACCAAACTCTGCCCATGCTAGATAAAACTATACTCTAAAAATATAATAGCACTGTAGTCAAATCTATTCACTAGACCACATCACATCTCCATTGTACGACATTCTCACCTATGTGCTATTTGGTTTTGTTACCTGTTTAAAGGAGGAAGAAGAACTAAGTAACAAGTACCCTAAAGATAAACAATAGCCGTGGAATGCTTTGCTGTTATTTGTGTTGCTATTTGGTAGTTTTCAAATGTTTGTGTGCTTACAAATTTCCTGGACATCTTAAAATGCACATTTTGACTAATTCTGTAGGTCTGAGGTAGGACCATGATCTGCATTTCCTCATAAGATGCCAGTTGCTTCTGGCAGTAGTGGAGGTGGTGGTTGGTGGTGCAGATACCACATTTTGATTTAACTGATTTATCTCAGAAGAGATATACATCCATATCAAGAGATTAAGGTCAGGGCTGGAAAGATGGCTCAGCAGCTAAGAGCACTGGCTGCTCTTGCAGAGGACTTGGTTCAATTCCTAATACCCACATGGTAGCTAATAACCATCCATCACTCTAATTCCATGGGACTTGATGCCCTCTTCTGACCTCCATGGGCATTGCATGATATGGGTACACTTACCCACATGCAGGCAATGCACTCATACACATAAAATTAAAATAATAATAATAATAATAATAATAATAATAATAATAATGTTTTAGAAAGAGGTGAAGTCCCCTGTGGGGAAGGCTGGTTCACTGTTTGGTCACCCTAGGTAAACCCAGTGAGGCTGGATTACTTCCTGGCCACCCTATAATGGAGCCTAGAAATACTGATTTACTACCTGGTCACCCTAAGTGGAGCCCAATGAGGCTGGCTTACCGTCTGGTCACCCTAGAGGGGGATCCCAGCAGGTGACAAGCACCCCTTCCACATAAAACTTCCCTTGAGCTAGTTAGTGCCTCATTCTTGCATAGGAATGGACTAAAGACATTTTCCATATAAAAGAGATAACCAGTACAGGGAGAAAAGGAGAAAAGGAGAAAAGGAGACTCCAACCATAATATAAAATGTGTATTCACATTATAAAATAAAGGACTATCTCATGGTGACAGAGTAGATGCACTAAGAACTGAAAGCTACGACTATCTGCAGAACCTGGATAGGTTCTCAGAAATTAATAAATAACAAATTTTAAAGTAAACGTGTTTTAAATAAAATTGAGAAAAGTTCTAGAAAATTGTTCTAAAAGATTAAAAAATTAATTATGTAAGAGGTAAAACTAATGGCTAACAGAAGTTCTAAAAAGTAAAGAAAAAGGTGGGTTTAAAGCTGAGAAAGAAATAATGTAAGAATATTTTCTGATGTGTTTATTATCAAGTAGAAAAAAACAGGGAGTATGCAGCATAATGCATCTTTTAAGTTCATGCTTACTTAAATATTTGAGAAATTTCAGGATACTGGAACTAAGAAATGAATCTTGACATTACCCATAAGAAGGAAAAAATTCCATAAAAAGGATTGGGAATCTTAATATAAATGGTTTGCTAGCAGAAACACAGGAATAAAGACTATGGACAAGAATCAGTGATGGAAAGGAAGGAAAAATGGTAAAGGAAAAAGCTAAGGTAGAGGATAACCAACCAGCCTAGGAGGACACTGCCAACAATACCACACATGGACAAAGTTCAGTTTTCACAGTGTGACCGGGAAGATCTGTCTGTCCTGTGGGATGCAGGTTCACAGTGAGATAGGTACTCTACAAAGACCTCTAAAGGCAGCAATTTGAAAGAAAGAAAACCAGAGAATAAATGATAAATTCCATTAAAAGGCCCAATTCCAAGATGCAGGAATTGTAAGGAGATGCTAACAACTCCAGTGAGGTATAACAGTATCAGGACACACAGGAGAGCCAGGAGAGATGGAAACCTACAACTGTCCCATAAGAGTGTAGAGAGTCACAAATGGGCATTTCACTACACTGGCTAGTCTGGCTTCAAAACAGAGGGTGTTTGGGGGAAGAAGGTTTAGATAGATAGATAGATAGATAGATAGATAGATAGATAGATAGATAGATAGATAGATAGTAGATGATAGATAGATAGATGATAGATAGATGGTAGATGGTAGATGATGGATGGATAGATAGATAGATGATAGATAGATAATAGATATGATAGATGATGATAGATGATAGATAGATAGATGATAAATATGATAGATGATGATGATTATGATAGATGATAGATAGATAGATAGATGATATAAGATAGATGATAGATACATAGATAGATAAATAGATGATAGATATAGATAGATAGATGATAGATAGATGGTAGATGATAGATGGATGGATAGATGATGATAGATAGATGATAGATAGATAGATAGATAGATAGAATGGAAAGATAAAGTGATAATCTACTAACTTAAGTAATACAGTAGATAGATACAAAGATA
The DNA here is from genome assembly GCF_000622305.1 of Nannospalax galili. Classification (NCBI taxonomy): domain Eukaryota; kingdom Metazoa; phylum Chordata; class Mammalia; order Rodentia; family Spalacidae; genus Nannospalax; species Nannospalax galili. Next base: position 3,304,344 of record NW_008352325.1, read on the forward strand.
TATACATAGATAGATGATAGATAGATAGATAGATAGATAGATAGATAGATGATATAGAGATAGACATAGACAGATATAGACATAGACATAGACGTAGACACAGAGATTTGCTGTCTGGTCCTGCTTCCTAGCACTTACACATATGCAGGCAATAAACTCATACACATAAAATAAAAATAATAAATAGAATTTTTTTTCAAAAAAGGACATGAAGTTGGGGGTGAATATGATCAAAATCCATTGTATGCATGTATAAAGATATTAATGAATTAATACAAATATTATATATTTTTTAAATAATCCATTGGCCAGAAGTCAAAGGAGAAGATTGGACTTAGGAATGGCATCTAAAGTGGGGACAGTCTGTGACCTTGAGCCTTTATCTGTGAAGTTTGACTCTGGACTCCAGGTAGACAGTACAGAATCCAAGAAAAGTAGTCAAATTGCTTGACTTAGAAAACCCTGGTAGCTGCTCAGAGCTCAGCAGACCACCAGAGAGTGCTGGGTTCTGGCCTCCCTCTGGCCTCCAACTACCAGAGGGCCTGAGAACCTAGGGGACAGCCTGAGAGCCCCCAGATCCTGCTTCTACCTGGTGGTGAGCTTCCCCTAATTGTGCCATACCATCCCCCTACCTGAGATTTTGTGAGGACCCGCCCAAGGCCCCAGGGTAGATCTGGCTTTGGTAGGCTAAGGCTGGGATCACAGCAGACCTCCAGAGAGTGCAGAGTTCTGGCGCCCCCTTTGGCCTCCCTCTGGCATAGGGTTGACAACGCACAGGACTGCCTGAGAGAGCCTGGATTTTGCCTCCACCTGGTGAAGGAAGCCTGAGTATGCCTGACTGGAACCTGAATTGGGCTTCTGTGGGTACCCCTGAATAGCTGATCTGAAGCCATCAGTTCCCTCCAAAATAAACCTGAGAGAACCTAAACCCTGTACCAACCAGCTTTACATAACCAACAAAGAAAGGATAATCTAGGCGCCTGGATAATACAAACAGAAGCATACTTCAACTTAATTCTCATATCAGAATCATAAACAACAAAAGAAATTCACATACCAAAACCACAACGAAAGAATAATAAAATGGAAAGCCCAAACACTATGTCCCCAGCAAAGCCCACCAATCCTGTGGAAGATTTCTACAAGGAGAACTCCCTAGAGATAATGCAGGACACTGAATTTAAAAGAACAGTCATAAACATGATCAAGGAATTCAATGAATTTAAAGAACACCGGAACAAACAAATCAAAGAGATAACAGAAGATAGGGATAAACTGCTGAATGAATTCACAAAAAAAGACAGAAACTTTGAAGAAAACTCAGGCAGAAATGAAGAAGGAAGTGCAAAACTCAATAAGCCAACTTGAAACAGGGGAAAGCCTCACCTCTAGAATGAATGAAATGGAAAACAGAATATCAACACTGGAGGATAAAGTGGAAAAATTGGACCCACTCAACCAAAGAGTATGGAAAATTTAAAAAAACACAGGAATGGGATATTCAAGAGATGTGGGACACCATGAAAAGACCAAATCTACGGATCATAGGAATAGAGGAAGGAGAAGAATTTCAGGTTAATGGTGTTGACCAGATCTTAAACAGGACTGTAGAAGAGAATTTCCCAAAAATCAAGGCAAGACACCCCCATACAAATACAGGAAGCACATAGAAGACCAAATAGACAGGATCAGAAAAGAAACTCCCCCACAACATATCATAGTAAAAACACTAAATGTACAGAACAAAGAGAGAATACTGAAAGCAGCAAAAGAAAAACAAGAAGTCACACACAAAGGAAAGCCCATCAGAATTACAGCTGACTTATCAATGCAAACTATGAAAGCCAGAAGAGCCTGGACCAAGGTATTTCCAGTTCTACATGACAATAGATGCCAGCCCAGCACACTATACTGAGCAAAAATCTCTATTATAGTTGAGGGGGGAAGAAAAATCATCCATGGCACAAATAGTATGAAAGAATACATGTCCACAAAACCAGCCCTTCAACAAATACTTGAAGCAATACAGAGAGCAGAGAGAGAAACAACTATACTTTGGGGCAACAAAAGAAAATAAAGATATAATCTAGGTAACACAAAATTACATGGAGAACACAAACAGCAATCAAAATGATGGCAACCAATACACACCTTTCAATAATAACCTTAAATATCAATGGACTAAACACCCCTGTCAAAAGACACAGGGTAAGTGGCTTAAGACACAAAATCCATCTCTTTGCTGTCTGCAAGAAACCCATCTCACCTACCCATCTCACCTTCAAGGACAGGCCCTATCTTATGGTGAAAGGATGGAAAAGAATATTCCAAACTAATAGCACTAAGAAACAAGCAGAGATTGCAATTCTAATATCTGACAAAATAGACTTCAAAGAAAAACTAATCAGAAGTGATAAGGAGGATCACTTCATTCTGATCAAAGGAACAATTAACCAAGAAGATACTATAACCTTTTACATGTATGCATCAAATTCTGGTGCACCTAGATTCGTAGGGGACTTCAATACCCCACTGTCTCCATTAGACAGGTCAATTGGACAAAGAATAAACAGAGAAACGTCTGAATAAATGATACCATATATCAAATGGACCTAACAGGTATCTTTTGATTACTCCACCCAAACACCAAAGAATACACTTTCTACTCAGCACATCATGGAAGTTTCTCAAAAATTGACCACATACTGGCCACAAAACAAACCTCAACAAATACAAAAATATTGAAATAATTCCAGGAATTCTATCAGACCACAAAGCAATAAAGCTCAAAATCAACACTGGACAAAGCTCTGGTCACTACATGAACTCACGGCAATTGAACAACACACTGTGAAACGAGTGGGTCAAAGAAGAAATTAAGAAAGAAATAAAAGAATTCCTGGAACTGGCCACAAAACAAACCTCAACAAATACAAAAATATTGAAATAATTCCAGGAATTCTATCAGACCACAAAGCAATAAAGCTCAAAATCAACACTGGACAAAGCTCTGGTCACTACATGAACTCACGGCAATTGAACAACACACTGTGAAACGAGTGGGTCAAAGAAGAAATTAAGAAAGAAATAAAAGAATTCCTGGAATTCAACGAATAGGACAATACAACACAACACAACCTCTGGGACACATTAAAAGCAGTCCTAAGAGGGAAATTTATAGCTCTAAGTGCCTACATTAAAAAATTAGGAGCCCAAATAAATGACCTAACACTGCAAC
>NW_008352325.1:3307687-3316023 GCF_000622305.1 Nannospalax galili
ACTAAACCAAGAAGAGATTAACAGCTTAAACAGACCCATAACACAAAAAGAAATTGAAACAGTAATACAAAACCTTCCAACTAAAAAAAGCCCAGGACCAGATGGATTTACTCAGAATTCTATCAGACATTTAAAGACGATCTACATCCAATACTACTTAATTTATTCTAAAAATAGAAATGGAGGGAAAATTTCCAAATTCCTTCTATGAAGCCAGCATCACTCTCATACCAAAGCCTGGTAAGGATACAACCAAAAAAGAAAACTATAGACCCATATCCTTAATGAACATAGATGCAAAAATTATGAAAAAAATACTTGCAAACCACATACAGACACACATCAAAAAGATCATTCACCATAATCAAGTAGGCTTTATCCCAGAGATGCAGGGATGGTTCAATATGTGCAAATCAATAAACATCATTAACCATATAAATGGACTCGAACACAAAAAACACAATGTCATCTCAATAGATACAGAAAAGGCTTTTGACAAAATTCAGCACGCATTTATGTTCAAAGTCCTAGAGGGAATTGGACTGGAGGGAACATACCTCAACATAATTAAAGCTATATACAACAAATCCACAGCCAACATCATTCTAAATGGAGAAAAATTGGAAGCATGCCCATTAAAATCAGGAACCAGACAAGAATGTCCACTATCTCCACTCCTTTTCAACACAGTGCTTGAAACTCATGCTAGAGCAATAAGACAAGAGAAGAAAATCCAACTAGTACTAATTGGGAAAGAAGCGGTCAAACTATCACTTTTTGCAGATGACATGATACTATACCTAAGAGATGCCAAAAGTTCCACCACAAAACTCCTAGAACTGATCAACACTTTCTGTATAGTGGCAGGTTATAAAATCAATCTACAAAAATCAGTAGCCTTTCTATATACCAATAACAAGTGATTGGAGAAAGAATACAGGGAACTGCTCCCATTCACAATTGCTACAAAAAAAAATAAAATATCTTGGAATAAATCTGATGAAAGACACCAAAGACCTCTACAATGAAAGTTTTAAATCATTAAAGAAAGAGACTGAGGAAAACACCAGCAGATGAAAGGACCTCCCATGCTCATGGACTGGAAGAGTTAATGTTGTTAAAATGACCATCCTACCAAAAGCAATATATAGATTCAATGCAATCACAATCAAAATCATAGGATGACATACTTCACAGAATTAGAAAAATGCATCCTTAAATTCCTATGGAGGCACAAAAGACCCTGGATAGCCAAAGCAACCCTGAGCACAAAGATCAATGCTGGGGGGATTACTATACCAGAACTAAAAGTATATTACTGAGCCATAGTCGTAAAAACAGCATGGTACTGCTACAAAAAGAGACACATAGATCAATGAAACATCATTGAAGAGCCAAACCTGAGGACATGTGATTTCAGCCACCTGATATTTGACCAAGGTGCCAAGAACACACAATGGAGGAAAGACAGCATCTTCAACAAATGGTGCTGACAAAACTGGATCTCTACCTGTAGAAGAATGAAAGTAGATCCTTATCTTTCACCTTGCACAAAAGTCAACTCCAAATGGATCAAAGACCTCAATGTGAAGAGAAAACCCACAGAATGAGAAAAAATCTTCACCAGTGACACATCTGACAGAGGTTTGACATCCAAAATATATAAAGAACTCAAAAAACAGACAACCGAGAAACCAAATGACCCAATCAAAAAATGGGCTAAAGATCTAAACAGAGAGTTCTCAAAAGAAGAAATAAAGATGGTTAAGAAACATCTCAAAAAGTGTTCAACGTCATTAGTAATTAGGGAAATGCAGATTAAAACCACCCTAAGGTATCGCCTTACCCCAATCAGACTGGCTAGGATCAAGAGAACAAAGGATACCAAATGCTGGAGAGGATGTGGAGAAAGGGGTGAACACTCATTCACTGCTGGTGGGATTGCAAACATGTGCAACCTCTGTGGAACACAGGGTGGAGAACTCTTAAAAAACTAAAAATGAACCTACCATATGACCTGGTTATACCACTCCTTGGCATATACCCAAAGGACTCATCCTATTATAGAGACACTTGTACAACCATGTTTGCTGCTGCTCTTTTCACAATAGCTAAGAGATGGAAGCAACCTAAATGCCCCTCAACTGATGAGTGGTTAGCAAAAATGTGGTATATTTACACAATGGAACCCTATTCAGCAGTAAAGAAAGATGAAATATTGAAATTTGCAGGTAAATGGATGGATCTAGAAACTGTTATACTAAGTGAAGTAACACAGACTCAGAAAAACAAACCATGTAAGTTCTCCTTCATATATGGCTCCTAACAACAAATCCTTTTAAATTCTAGGTCCTTTTAATAAGATGATGCTATACAGCAGTCCCTTCTGCATGAAATAACTACCATCATCATGACCTCCACTGAGCCTGATTGCTAAACATAGTCACAATTGGGGTTGTTGATGGTTGTGCTCATTCATTAAAAGGGTGCCAAGCAGGGTCACTGGACCCTCACCTGAGTATCCAGCCACTCTTCTCAGCCAACTAGTCCAGCCTTGGAAGACAAAAGAAAAATGAGGAAGAACCCAATAGAGGGATGCTTTTGGAAGTCCTTGCCAAGAAAATCCAATGGACTCTCATGAATATTTGAAAATTGCCCTGTTCTGACTTTTTTCTAATTCCCTGTCTAAAACTTGTAATGCTAATTACTCTTGTCTTTACTTCTCCTTCACATCTCCCATTCATGATTCAAGGACTTTCTTCTCCCCTTAGAGACAAGAGTTACACAATTTGGGGGTCTTTTAGATAGACCAACTGAAGGGGTAGTCCAATTGCCTCACCCTGCATCCCTGTTCAACATGGAAGAAGCCAGAGTGGTTGGATAATGCTTCGTAAAGCTATCCTACCTCACTGAAGGGGGCAAGCACCTCCATTCCTGCCATTTAAGACCCTTGACTTACCCAGCATACTGTTCTGGAAAGTTCCATGTATGTTCACATATCGAGCCACTTCACAAGACTTCCTGATGAGCCCTATTTGGAAGTGAAACATTTGCTCCAAGGACAATTGTGCTTTTTCAAGTATATGAAATATCCTGTAGCCAGAAGAATCAAGAGAAAATGAAAACTTACTAACGACCATATATAGTTATAAGGTAACAGATACAAACGCCTGGCAGACCACATAGAAAGAAATCAGAACCTTTGAAATAGCTCAATTAACATTGTTCATAAATTCCTCTACTCTGATTTGAAAAATGAGGGAAACTCATTTATGGTAATACATAAGAAAGAGTAAATCAAGGGGAAAGCAAGAGAAAAATAAAGAACACTGTATAAAACAGACTTAGAGGCAAGAAAAATACAGTCCGTGTTTGATATACTTGACTACAAACTTATTAGCTGCTGAGAGATGTGGTGACTGATCTAGATGCTCAAAAAACAGAAAGGATGCATGGGTCCTGAGAGCAGCTGTCCAGACAGAAATTCTGACTATGTAACAAACAACAGCCCCAATCGCATGCATACCTCAGGATGGTCATGAAAGTTTATGTGGATAGTTAAGGAAGCTGTTTCATGTGTTATAGTTTTTAGATGCTTTCTTATAATATTAATATGTTAATCTTAAAGTATATATCTTTCTGTGCTACCAGTAGAAGTAGAACACACGATGTTGAGCCATCATTGAGTAGCGGTTGAAAACCTGCCCATGTCCAAGCATTAGAAAGTTTTCCATCTGACACACACTTACACTGTGGAGACAAGTTGATGCTCACAGCTACCAGAAGAGGCACCATTCCCAGAAGGAGCATCAGCTCCTGGCTGCTGGAAGAGCCGAGAACAGGAAAGGCTCACTTCTGACAGCTGCATGTCAAGTTCCTGCCATCCTAAATGCCCTTCAGGTCCTGAAACTGGCAAGTCTGTGTGTCCTATAATGGCCTCTTGCAAACCACGCCCCTTACAAAGAAAAAGAAAACATCATTTTTCATGAATTAAGCCATTTAATGTGGGTACTTGAGATGCAGCCTACACAGTCAGTCTTAGTTATCAATGTTTCTACCTGACCTGCACTTCAAAGATGCCCTTTAGGATAATAATCCACTAGGGCACAGTTCTAAACCTGAACCTTTGTACAGACCCCCAAATAAAACCTTATCCAATAATAAAGTACAATACTTCATCTCCCACTTCATTAGGCACCTAATATATAAGGACTCAAGTATCATAGGCTTGTGTGGTGGTAGTTAGTCTCCCACATTTGATGGGGGAAAATTAATACAGTCTGCAAGAAATCAGACCTAGTAACTCCTCCCACAATCCCTTGATGCAGCACAGTGGGGTTGGACTCAGTGGTTAAGAACACTACTGACTGCTCTTGCACAGGACTCAGGTTCAGTTCCCAGCACCCACGTGGTGGCTAACAACCATCCGTAATTCTAGTTCTAGCAGATCTGACACCCTCTTCTCACCTCTGCAGGCACTGTATAACACTGGTGTACTTACACACATGTAGGCAAAACACTCATACACATACAAATAAAAATAAACAAATCAAAATAAATTAATGCAGGAGAATGACTCAGTCCTGTTATTTCTGAGCAGTTGTCACAAAATTTAAAAACTTTCATTGTTGCCTATTTTGGGAATCTTTAATTATCAGATAGCCCAGCTACCTGTGAATAGCCCAGCTGCCCTGCTGAGAAATCACAGGAGGTTGCTATAGAGAAAAGAGAAACCCTGAGACTCTGGTGTCCCTGCTGGGCATCCAAACTCCAGGTCCATCCAAACATCAGGCTGTGGCTATACAAAAAGTACCTGTAAGACCATCAGAACCCACCTGGCTGAGCCCATCAACCCCAGAGTCACAAGAGACCAGAGAGTATGCTTTTTCATCAACTGCTGAGCTTTGGAATGGTTTATTAGGACACGTCAGCTGACTTCTGTCAGAAGGACTATCAGGACTATCTCACATAGGTGAAGAAGAGTGCTAGCACCTGCAGCAGAGCCCACTGAGTCAATCCCAGCTCTACACGGGCTTTTCCTGTGCCTGAATAACTTCAAGCACACCTTTCTGTCTGCCTACTAGCCCCTCAGACTTCTCTTAGCCCCTCATTTAAGACTCAGACTCTTCTTTGGGAGAATTTCCAGATGCCAAGCTGCTGTGCACCTATGCCATCTGCTCCGCTCAGCCCAGAGAATGGCTTGTGTTCCTGCACTCTTTGGCATGTGGAGTGGATGCTGAGACAACATTAATGAGTTGAATCACACACACTTACCTCGGTTTTCATCTTGCTGGGACATCATTTCTATGAGCATGAATTTTATTAGTTTTAGTATTTTGCTAATTTCATTTCATAATGTATATAAGGAAGAATTTTTTTAAGAAACAAGTAATTCTGAGAGGGGCAAAAAGGAATGATAAAAATAAGAGTAATCTAATTTTTAGTTCTCAGTAAGAAAAATAGGTTCTAGGGGCTGGAGAGATGACTCAGCAATTAAAAGCATTGATTGCTCTTGCAGAGGACCTGGGTTCAATACCCAGCACCGACATGGCATCTAATAACTGTCCATAACTCCAGTTCATTCCCAGGGGATCCAATGCCCTCTTCTTACCTCTACAGGCATTGCATGATAATGGGGCACTTATATGCATGCATGCAATACACTCATACAAATAAAATAAAAATAAATAAAATTTATAAAAGAAAAATAGGAGGCAAACGACGTGGGAATCTTTCTAAACATTTTGGAGTCTGTGTGAATGCTCAACTTGATAGCAGAATCCTGGGCAGTGACAAGGAAAGAGCGTGAATTTCAAGACCCATGATCACTAAAAGCCACAGCTACAAACTGCTGCATGTTGACTGATGGCCAAAGTTCTCTCTCCACTCTTCTTCCCATATGCAACTAGAAACGAGGAGGGGTAAGAGACCAGGAAACCAGGGGAGCAGCTGTATATGTCTGGAACTTTGGGGTTCTCTAGAGGATGGGCAGGTAGGTTGTGAGGTTGTGGCAGGACGTGAGCACATCTACTCCCAAAGGTCAGATGGTTTGGGATTGATAGGCAGCCGCCACGCAGGAAGCAGTTACCTTTTAGTGATGCCAATACTTCCTTGGTAAAAAGTCCAGGTTTAATATCAGCATCTTCAGTGACTGAGTCCAAAGTATGAGCCCAGTTGGTGCTCTTGAAGGGATTGAATGGAGGATACTTACAGCGTCCTCCACTGCACGAAGCAGCTCTCTTAAAATACTGGTTCTGTTGAAGGAGGCAGGGTGACACAGCATTGCACAGAGACTACCCCAGATGCTGGAGTTCCCAGGATAGGGGGGACCCTCCTCACACAAGTGTCCATTCAGGCAAGTGGCAGAAGCATTCTTGGTCAACAACTGGAAAATTAATGAGAATGAAAAGAAGAGGGAAGTCTCAGTGATGTTCTCCGTGGAACCAAGAACTACGCAGCTACTCAACTATGCATAAAAATGTTAAAGTACAGCAAAAGGTGCTTCTAAACCTTGCCTTTTGTTCTCTTTTAATTTTCTAGAAAAATTCAGAACAGACATGAATACTGCATGAGCTTCTTGAAAGTTTTATGAAAATAGTGTGGGTGTAATCCTTGGCTGATTTACCTGCTTTAACCCCCAAAAGAAAGTATCTGCTTCATCAGGTCCAGTGGGTATAAAGCCCCTTGCTGAAGTCTCTAGGTGAGTGAGGATTTCTGCAAGATCAAAATTCTGGTTTACTCTTCACTGCTGGGTTAGACTTCTTCTTCAAGCCTGGGTTTTATGCATAGCCATGAAACAATCAACTGAATTCCAAAAATATGCATCTCAGTAAACTTGACCTGCTATTCAACATTTCATTATCTTGCTTAAAAAACAGGGAAAGTGATTGAATGCTACTTTATCCATTTTAAAGACTCACTATTACGGGGGTTTGACATGAAAGAGTTTTGCTTCTAAAACAACACCCCTCGTCACTTTTTTCTCTCTCATTTCCTCAGACAAGGGTTGAAGGAACAGTACCCACAGTCAATAGAAGTCAAAGAAGGGCATTCTGCAGCATCAGAAAGACCAAGATCTCACAAGGACACAGAAATATGAAGTGGGGGCAATCAGATGTGCTGATGCCCTTCTGCACAGGGCACCAGGGAGCATCTCCAGTCTGAGAGCAATGGAGCTGGTGTCAATGAGAAACTTAAACCATCCCAGGAAAGGGCTTGTCCCAGACCACACTGCAGACTTTGCTAAGCACATTGTACATCCTTCGCTGACAGCAGATGGCACGTCCAAAGTGATACGCCTCCTAGAGACTGAGACGCATAAGCATGTATATGGCACCAGGAGAACTCAGCTTGAAACTTTAGAAGCTCGTCAATCTGTTTACCAATAACTGTCTGGTTTCTCTTGATGAGTGCACCACAGCAGCAGGGCTGGTTTACCTTGGAGGAAACTCAAATCCTGGGCTACCAGGTTCCTGAGAGCAGCAAATAGCTGCAGCAGCCTCTTCAGAGCTGGTGCCGGGGGCAGGTCCTGCAGTACACACTGCAGCTTCCCCAGATGTTGGAATCTGAGTGCAAAAATAAATAAATGAAATGGAAATGGAAAACAAGCCAACACTCCAAATCCTGAAATGAAAGTTCATGCAAAGGAAAATGCCTCACTGCGTCAGGAATAGTGCTCACAGACTGACTGGAAAGCCCACTTCATCATCTAACTGGCTTCTTGACAAATTGCATTGCTGAGTGTGCTGTTGCAATGATTCTTTCAGGTATTAGATATAGAAACATTCTCTTTACCCCAGAAGAGCATAAAACAGGTGAGAATTTAGGATAAAGTATGAGTCGACATTTACAAATATTTGCATTGCTAGGAATGTTGGCTTACACCTGTCATCCCAGAACTTGGGAAGCTAGCATAGGATTGTGAGTTCTAGGCTGGTGTGAGATACACAGTAAGACCCACTTCTTGATGCCTTAAATCTTATAGTTATGAGGCACAGAAAATTAATCTGAGTTTCAAAATATTTAGATAGTGTACTAGTGGCATAAAGGACCCATCAAGGTAGTCCTAATTAAGACAAATTAAGAGTCTCCAAGACCAAAGGAAGAGCAACCGGTAAGGCTGCTTGACATCTACAGTCCCTGAAGATTACAGACTCAAAGCCATTCAACCTGGGGCTTGCTGCAAATGCTGTTCTATTTAAGATAACTGCCTTGAAAGCCTGGCAGAAAAATCAGGGGGGGTGGGGGGGGGGGCAACGTGCCTAGTACCAGCAGGCTGCTCCTGAATTCCTGCATAAATGGCTGGGGCAGACAGAAGAGGGAGGGGCTGCGGGGAG
>NW_008352325.1:3316174-3327466 GCF_000622305.1 Nannospalax galili
GCATAAATGGCTGGGGCTGCAAGAAGAGGCAGGGTCTCAGTGGATGATCTGTCTCAGGCCTCTTGTCTGTTAAGGTGGATGAGGTATGCTCAGATAGATACAGGAAACAACACTGAAGAAACATTGGAAAGGAAACGCATCCGAGAACTGAGAATGAGAGGAAGCCGAATTTGAAACAAGCGTGGGAGACCTAAGATCTAGATGTGGGTCACATTGAGCAGCAGCGCTGCCCTGAGCTGGCAAGTCCAGGCTTTCTGAGTCTTCATAAGAACGCAGTGCTCACCCATGAAAAGGACGGCTAGCCAAAGGGCAGTAGAATGAGAGATGTGTCTACGTAGTACCCAAGCAAAATGCTCCCCTGGCTGGAACCAGGTCCCAGCTACGAGCTCCTGGTCTGCATCTGGGCTGTCTCACCTCCTGTTTCTATCTGCTCCCTTCACAACAGGTCGCTATTGCTGGGTAAAGTGCAAGTTTGATAAATAGTGAGCTTAGTTCTGTAGCTGGTTTATGGTTGAAGCCAACCACTGCAGAGAATACAGAGAAGGGAGGAGAGTCCTGGCAATATTTCTCCTATAAGAAATTGGCTGGAAGGCTCACTCCCAGTCCAACACCCTGGATGCACCAACTCTCCTAACCCTGAAACCAAAAGGTAGCTTCTTGGCCCTGTAGGGGTCACTCAGTAGCCTATGGACCTGTCAGTGAAATAAACGCCTCAGTGTGCCTCACCCCCTCCCCCAAATGGTAGTGTCTTAAATTGAGCCTCCACGGGATGAAGCAGGGTTGGGTTACCCACGCTGAGACAGTCAACATCCTTGGTTACACTGAGGAGGAAGCAGATTTGACTCACAAAAAGAATTAGAAAGTGGGAGACAACTGTTTTATTTCACTCTCCACAGGGAAAAGACCATCCACCGTGTGGTGTGGAATCTGAATTCAGGCTGCCGAGTCTCTCCAAGCTCTGGCAAGCAAGGGCATTGCATGGCCACATCTATAACTAAAGAGACATGTGTGTTTGAAGGGTTAGGTCTTACTGGAGTGCCCAGAGACCACCCTGTGAATCTTTGGCTGCCCAAGATCTTTGCTACCCATCAGAGCATAGATGAAGAGCTCCCACAGCCCAGTCACCCAACTGACATGACTTGGATAAGAACAGACAAACCTCAAGACAGTAAAAGGGTCAATGGTAGCATCGAGTCTTGAGAAAGATGTGAAAAATTGTCTATGAAAACAGTATTAAAGACAAGCGTGATTTCCTGAACCAATGCTCATGATAAAAAAAAAAACAAGGAGTTTCCTGCTAAGGATGAATGTGAATCTTACAAAACCCAGCAGTAAGTGGTTGCTTGATTTAATAAAGAATTGATGCCAAGAAATAAAGACAGAACTTAAAAAGAGACAACACATACAACAGCAAAATCGCTGCCGTGGAGAAGGAAACGCTCGTCAGTGCTTCAGGAACCAGAGAGAAGCCAATCCCAATTACGATGGGAAAGGGCGCCATCAGAGAGAAAGCGGTCAGAGTTTTAACCACACACGTCCCTGTCGAATGGGACTCACGAATCTATAAAGAAGAAAAAGAGGAGGGAAAGGAGGAGGAAACAAAAGAAGGAAGTAGAAGGAAGAGAAGGAAGAGGCTCTAAAGGCAACAGAATGAATTAAAAGTATCTCAGAATCTTGCAGGTTAAAGGAGACATCTGGAATCCATGTAAGAAAATCAGTGAATCTCTGGAGAAGGGGGGAAATGGAAAGATGAAGGAAGGTTTAGGAGAGATCATCAGATATTGTGGCAGAGGTGAGGAGAATGTCCACTAAGTGTGGGACATTGTCTGTACAGGGGCTTCTGTCAATCTTTGGAGCAGCCTGGCAATGTGGGTAGACAAACTCTTCTTTAAAGTGGAGATATGAGGCCATTGGGCAGTTCAATATTTCTATCACACCAGTGGATTGATAACTAGAAAAAAAAGAACTCAGAGCTTTTCTGGTGATGCCATTACCAGACAGAATGCCCCAAGACCCAGAGAGGCTGGCAGAAGTAGTGGACTTGCTTGTCACCCAGGCAGCCATGGGGTGGCAGTTTTGCATTAGGTGTAGCATTAGTAGTGTCTAAATGGAAAAGGAGATTCCACAGGCCAGTTGCCCAGTGCACTCAGCAGGTAGACAGCAAAGCCAGACTGAACAGAGAGCTCAGCTGTCTAAGTCTGGTAGGTATAGTGCAATCTTTGTCTTCCTTAATCTCCAAATGAGCTAAGGACCAAGTGGATCTTCCTTGGATTTCACTCTTCTTGGGTGTCAGAGAACATGCAAGACCCTGGGCTAAAGGAGGCCTTTAAGTTTGTAAGATAAATGAGTTGACTTAGTGTGCTGTGTTTCTTACTGTTCATTGTATAACTGGTTCCTTATGTTTTCCAAGCCAACCAGCAAGGCAGCTTTCAAGACCCCAGGACAGTGTCCTGCACCTGGAGTTATTGATGTTCCTGTCCTCTGTCCAGCTCACTGTCTCAGGGCATCGCCACAGTTCCCGCTGTACATCTTCCTATAGCTTTTAAGGCACTGTGCTACCCATAGCTCTAACACCCCGAGACCCAGGGCACCTTCTAAGTCAATTAGGAAATAGAACCTTCAAAAGTAAGATCCTATGTCCTAACTGGACCCTAGAAAATGTGAAAGAGTTGGAAATGTTTAGAGATGCTAGTTGCTATGTAATCATAAAAACAACATGGCCTCATATGACATTTCAATTCCATTTTCACACTACACAGGCAGAATTCTATACCTTATGGTCTGAGCAACCTTTCTTGAGATAATATTTAAAAATTATATTGTTTTCTTCCAAGGAAAGCCTTAATTTGGGAGGATAATGGGATTCATATTAGTACAAACTGATACACACCACACACACACAGGCACTATAGACGCTCAACCATACACATATATACATGCACACACTGCATACAAACACATGTGTCACACACACCACACTCACAGACAACACATACATACCACAGACACTCAACCATATACATATATACATGCACACATACTGTACAAACACAAGTATCACATATATACACAAATACACACACACACACACACACTCAAAGTCAAACTGAAATACATTGTCCCTGGCACTTAAACAGAGTTCTGAAGCCATGTATTATATCTTAGCTGCAAACACATCCACAGTTGAAATTCTGAAGAGAGACGCGATTATGGCCAGATCCCTCACACCCCCATGCAAGATGATCTTTTAAACATTGTTAACTTCTACTGACTTTTTGCACAATGAACCCCTTCTCCTAGATTACCCGAAACCAGATGCACCTACTCCCTGTCTTATAAAATTGTTAAAGTTGGTCAGTCACTCAGAATTCCTGTTAGATGAGTGATGCACTTTTCAACCTCCCTGTAGTTTAGGGCTCTAAATATACTACCACTTTATAAAAATCTGTGGCACATTCCAGAAAGTTTGAATCCACTTTCCCAGATTTCAATCCTGTAGCACCTCCAAAATATAATTTTCTTTGTTCCTGGCTAGGGTGGTTTTATCCTGTAGGTTCACAGCACCTAAAGAAACACACTAAGGAAAATATCCAGTCTTGTAACACAATTAACCGTTTTGGTGAATTCATTCTGGTTATTTTTACTTTTTGGGTTAGGGTTTCCCTGTAGCCCCAGCTGTCCTGGAACTCTCTGTAAACCAGGTCGGCCTCAATCTCACAGAGATCTACCTGTTTCTGTCTCCCAAGTGCTGGTATTAAAGGTGTATGCCACCATACCCAGCACCAATTTCGGGTATTTAAAAATTGAAGAAATAAAAGTTCTACCTTTTGCCACTATTAAGATATGTCTGGGTCTATGTAAGCATTTCAAATAAATACAGTCTTTAAATACTAATTCGCAAAGCACCTCACATGTCAGAACCACTAAAAAGTGTGTGTTCATTCTAAAACAAAGCCAAAGACATAAACCTGAAAGCCTGGATGTTGACCTCTTCTCCGGTATTATCACTCTCCCAAAAGATTGTTTGTTTGTTTGTTTGTTTGGTTGGTTGGTTGGTTGGTTGGTTGGTTTGGTTTGCTGACTGCTGGCTTACTTAGTTGTTTTTTGAGACAAGTACTTCTCCTGCCTCTTGAGTACTGGTGTCACAGGTATGTACCACCATACCCAGATAACCCATTAGACTGTGTTACAAATCTGCATTCATGTCCAGATGACTACAGGGGTCTATCCTGCTGACAGTCAACAATAAAACCCTTGGCTTTTCTATGTGTTAACTTGGAATCCATTGTCTGGCTGTAGTTCACAGGATTTGTTTCTAACAGTATCATCAGGCATTCTAGTCAGTATGATCTAGTCTACTCAGTGCAAAAGAGAACCATGTTCCTTACATCTGTGGGAACAGATGGCTGTCTCCGGGGCCATCAGTTGCCAGGCTGTCATTTAGAAGAAGCAGGATGGTGTGCAAGGCTTCTGCCACCTTCCATGGCTCACTCTCTTCTTCCAGCTGGTTCTGCAGGGCCACCAGACTGTAGCTGGCACTCGCAAGCATATTCTGCAGTAGGCCACCCTGTTGCCACTGTTCAAACACCTGCCAAGGTAGAAACAAAGTATATTCTTGACACTGGAAATAGTGTACTTATTTAGGAAATAGTAACAGACCATTCTAAATAACAATTTTTAATTTTTGATAAATTGCAGTGTCATTACAATTGTATTATGATTCAATGTCTACTCCAAAATTAGAGATGGAAAACCTCAACAATGGACATGCAGCCTATTTGTTATCCTCTATTCTTTCTTTTGTTCCTCCAAAGAGAAATAAGAAAATGAGAGGCTAAAAATACACATTTCACTTAAAATCATCTAATTTGAAAATTGAATTAATACAGTTAAGATAGCTTAAGTACAATTATAAACTTGAAAATCTATGCCATTATTAATATGCATGCTCAGAATGTGACATGTCTGGGGATGATTCTCGAGGCAGCTGGTGCTCATGTCTCATGCAGTGTGAGAATACACATGATACAAAGGCGAGTAGACTAATGAGGGTTTAACCATCAACCCACGTGGCACATGAGGCAAGGCGTCTGGCTGAACACTTCAACTCGGCCACTTCAGAGCAGTCTCTTGGTCATTTCAGTGGTGGAGAAGTTAGATGCTATCAAGTGGACAATCACACAAACTTTTCTAAAGCTGTTTTACCCACTACTTGAGATTTTGATCTTTATCAGTCACACGTGTTTTTTGGGGGGTGGGGGAGTGGACAAAGATTTTAAGAGGATGAATTCTTCAAGTCAAAAAACAGGAGAGGGGATGTGACACTCGACAAAGAATGAGTGGTGTTGTGGTGGGAGTGTAGCCTGTTAGGAGCTAAAATATCTCAAGATACAGCTGTGAGCTGGCCAGGGCTTCTGCGAACTTCTTCAGCCCTCTGTTGATTGGAGTGTGCTGCCACACACTGGCACCTCTAAACAGTGCCCACACACACACACACTTTTATTCTGCCTTACATCTGAGGAGACAGTTTGCTTTTAAGTCACAATCATCACTTTTGCACGATGTTTCATGGGGGGGGGGGAAGGCACACATAAGGCACACACAAGGCACACTGAACATTTTCATATTCAGTCAAAGTGGCCCAAGGGATCTCAAATGTCAGCAACAGAGCACAGATCTAGGGACCTCTTCACTATTAGGCGTGTTTGTAAGCCTAGGTCATATTTTTTGGTGGCTTGTGCTGAAGATATGATGAGCTGAGGCTGTTGAACACATGTAAGAGTAGGGGCACACAATGACCAGATGTGGGTCAATCACAGAATTACGTGGGGAATGACATGCTGGCAAAGGCCTTCCTTTGCACAGAGCATCCAGATGCAGAACAGCACCTGTCCATAGAGTTTCAGCCAGCTGACCACATGGAGGAGATAGTTCTTGACTTCTGACCCCTTGTGGTGAGAGTCTGCACTGCAGCCTTTGCTTTCAGCTTCATCCTCAGCTTCAACCTCAGACGTGTTGGCCAAGACTAAGCATATCATCCTTTCTAGGAAACCGCCTGTAGGAATCTGGAAATGACAGGAAAAGAAATACTCAGAAGTAAAATCTTTTTTCCCTAGAATGTGTCTCTTCCAAAAGATAACGCCCCAGTCTTGCTGAAGTGAAAACTCACACATGTGCCTGTTTGAAGAAGCAAGAGGTGCTAAAGTACCACTTATAATGTCTGTGTGACATATCCCCAGGGTAAGGATATCTCCAGTAGGTAAGGAAGGAAATGGATCCTACTTTTTTAGGATCAGGCACAGACAATGGGAGCAGCTGTTTCTCTGGGAGGAAGATGGGGATAGGGGTAGGGAGGAGAGATTTGGTGTTGCAGATGAAATTAAGGTTCTAATCAACTGGCTGAATAGTGGATTATCCTGGATCATCAAGTGGGTCCAAAGAAACCACAAGATCCCTTAGGACCAGTAACAGTAAATGGAGGAGTTAGTGTCAGAGAGAAAGGACAAGGCCTATCGAGACATTGCTGGATTTACTGGGAGAAGAACCACAAGCAGGGAAAGTGGGCAGCCTCTAGAACGTGGGAAAGGCAAGAAAAGCGAGAAAAGCCCCAGAATACACCACTCCAAAATATACCTCTTTGACATGAGTTATTCTCAGCAAAAGGAGACTATGGCTAAAAATAAGCAGATATAGGAAAAGCTCCTGACCTTTGCCCTACCTATCAAAAAGCAGAGTATGAATTTCTTATTTCCATTTACACATATGATTAAGAAAATGCTTCCCGACCCCTCTGATCACCTAGAGGCTGTCCTGAGCATAAGATGCCCCAAATCTATCAGATTCTACCCTGTCCTGCCCATCACTTTCCTCCCCAAATAGAAACCCAAGCCCTTTTCCTGTGTTTAGACTACAGTGGTATCTCGGGCCCCAGTCATCTGGGGTCCTCCTTGGCCTGTTTTTCTTTGTCAACTCTCATGCATATCTATATCACTAAAATGGAGTTTTCTCTAGTTTATTTCTCTGTTATTTTAATTTGTGAGCCCAGCCACTAAACCTAGAAGGCTAAAGGAAAAAAAAAAAAGGAGTTTTATTCTTTGCTGCAGTATCTCTGGCAGATCCTCCAGAAGGAATGCAGTTCTGAAGATCCCCTGATTTTGGCTGCAGGGGACCATTCTGGACTTCTGACAGAAGTGTACAATAGTGGGTATGGGTTGTTTTCAGCCACAGCACTGGTTTTCTTGTGCTGTAACAGTGATGGATGCTTGTACACATTGTATGCAACAGTCACAGTGCTCTATGGATACACAGTGACCTTTCCTGATCATTTCCCTTTAGATCCTAATCTCAAAATATTTACCTTTCCAACAGGAAAGTCACACCTTTTTCCCTTGACTATTATTCTAACACAAGGAGAAAGCTGGGTCATGAAGGGGGGGAACTGGAGTAGAAGTCAGCCAACTGGGGCTTCATGAGAACAACAGCCATGGGAAATGCTGGGGACCAAAATCTCAAGTCTACCAGATGTACATGGTTCGTAAACCTGTCAGTTAATGAAATTTTGCCAGGTGGGAGACAGGAAGCCTACACCTGCTGGGTAGAACTGGTTTTTCAAATACTATGTCATCCCATGAGTCAGCCATAAATCACCTATCTAAACTCCCAAGATAAGAGTGCAGATCTGGGGTCCAAGAGAATAAAGCAATATTTTAAGTGTGGACAGTCTCAGTAGCAACAGTAACTGCATTTCCATGTATAAAGCACTATCTCAGTTCATTATCTGTTGCCTCAGGAGAATACCTGAGACTGGATGACGTATAAAGAACAGAGGTTCATATAGCTCAAGCATCTGGAGGCTGGCATGTGTAAGAACATAGCACTGGCAACGTTTTGGCATGGGATAGAGACTCATGTTTTATGGAAACATGACAACTGGTATTATATGATTAGACAAGGTAAGGGTACTAACTCAGGTCTCTCCTAAGAAACCCACCAGTGTCATCATGAAGTCGCTACCTTCATCTAATCCTAATTGCTCCCAGATGGTCTACCTCAAAGTACTAATAATATAGGAATTCATGTATGGACCAGCTTTTCCATATGTGAACTTTTGGGGACATACTCAAAGCACAGCTGTTCAGAAAGGGTCCTCACAGAGATGTGGGAAATCATAGGGAAGTTAGTTACATCCCACCCTAATATGTTTCAAGACTCCAAGAGGAGACACTGGTCTTCCCTAAACATAGAAGAAAAGCCCTATACCTAGAGGTGGGGCCAAAGCTGCAGGTGTGTGTTCTTATACCTGCTGTAAAGCAGAAGGGCCTCCAAATTGACTGGAACCATAGACGAGAGCTCTGCAGGCAAAAGACACCCACAGAGCCTCCGAAATATCCGTGTGAGCTGTGTCCTAAGGGTGAGCTGGTCTAAAACCTTTGTTTCACCTAGCTTAGAGCTGAAGCTCAGCTTTAGCACACCTACCTCCTCTAATCATAGTTTCTCTTTGCCTGGAAAATCTCCCAGACTGCCCGGCCTGCTTCCACTGAGACAACACTCTCCTGTCTAGAACCAACTAGCAGGTCTAGTTGGCAAACATCACTATAGCACCACCTTGCCTGGCTTCTTCCACTGCTGGTTCCCAGAATAATCAAGTTTACCTCACTTCCAAATTGCTGTTGAATGTTGATATAAAAATGATAAGGAAATAAAGGAACATCTAGAAAAATCCAAAGACAACTGGGACATGCTATACCTAAGGATCTCAGGGTTTAGCCGTGGAATTCTCCTGTCTAGACACTGTCTCCCACTGACACTGCCCTCTGACAACTGCCAGTGGTGCACAGTTGTCCCTCCTGCTCTATGCAGCATTGACTCCAGGACCCTCCAAGAATTCCACAAACCACAGATGCTCAAGTATCCTATTCAAAATGGCACAGTGTTGGCATACGACCTACAAAATTATATTTTAGCTCATCTCTGGACAACTTAAAATACCTAATAAAATTATTTTATGTTGTTGTTTAGGGTATAATGACCAGGAAATTAGCCTGTCCATTTTCAGCATAGACTAAAACTTCTTATCTGCAGTTGAGTGTGAAACACAGTAATGCAGAGGAATGACTCTACAGTCACTGTCAAGGATGCCCAGTGACCTGGCAAACACACAAGTGCGCATACCTCCTTCAGCTCAACTGAGTAATTCAGGATTCGCTCCATTTGAAGATCATCAAAACCGAACTGGGATTGAAGATCAGACCGGACTTGCTGTGGATCCCATACCATATTATTCAGGGACAGGTGATAAACTGACTCTGTGAACACATGTGATAACCATTGGTTATTTTGCTATTCAGCTGTGTCTACAGTAATTAAAAAATAATATCATTTTTACCACTAAAGTGACAGAAAATTGAATTATTTGGGCATCAAATAAGAACAGTGAGTGAAGGGCTGGAGAGATGACTCAACAGTTAAGGGCACTTAACTGCTCTTGTAGAGCATTCTGGTTCAGTTCTTATAAGTTTGACTTCTAAATTTGGCATAGTAAGACATTACAAGCAAATAATAATAATAATAGAGCAATACTCTGTCTCAATAAAACTCCCAGGGCCACTCCCCTTGCACTTTGAGGTCATTATTAAGTAAAATAAAAGTTACTTAATGGGAGCACTGCGATGTCGTGACTCATGACCTGATAACCATGAGGCTGCTAAGTGACTGATGTGCAGGCAGTGCATGCAGCATGGATACATGGGATGATTACTGGTCAAGGCAAAATGGAACAGGACAATGTGAGATTTCATCTCATTATTCAGAAGGTCATGATATTTAAAACTTATAAATTGGGTCTGGAGACACCACTCAGGAGTTAAGAGTGCTTGCTGCCGATCAGTTTGGTTTTCAGCACCCATATACTGGACAGCTCACTGTAACTCCAGCTCCAAAGGATCTAATGCCCTCTTCTGGCCTCTATTGGTACATATACCCACATAGAAACATGCACATACACATGAATAAAAATTAAAAATACGTCTTTGAAACTCATCAACTGCTTGTTTCTTGGAATCATCTGCTTAATATTTGGGTGCTGCAGTTGGCTGTGGGTAATTAAAACTACAAAACTTCTAAAACTGTTTCTCAAGTGACAATCAGACAACCAAATGAAAGTTGATGTATAGTCTTACTGCCTTGGTTTCATACTACTTCAATATTGAAAAATAGCTACATCTAACATCAAGGAGAAGGGTCCCTAATGTAAAATGCTGTGGAGACCTTAAAACCCTATTCCCAAAGTAAATGTCACAGCATTAAGTTTTTTTCAGCTGAAATAATTAAGACAGAAAGCCTACAACCTGCTCAAATAGACAGACAACAAACACCATGTAAGAGTGACACCCCAAAATGTAAGTCCCAAACTCTGAAGTCTAACAAAATCTCTGGGGAGCATGTCCTGGAAACACAACAGTGTATAAACTATTAGGGGAGCTGGATCCAACAAACCAGATGTAGAACTAGATCATTTTAGATCACAATTCTACAGTCAACTGCCATGTGCCTACATGTGCCAGCCACCTGCAAAACCGCCTCCACATGCATGGGCTCAGATAACCCTAAAGTGAATGCTGTGCCCTGAGCACTTCATACAAGGCCCAACCATGACATGTGGGGGGAAAAGGAGTCAAAGGGACTTCAGGAAGCTGTCGAAGATGAGGCAGATCCCAGAAATCCAAGAGTCTTGGCTTTAAGCCTTTGCAAGGCACCAATGGGGGGTGGGGTCGGGGGAGTTGGTTTCTAAGATCAAAAGTAGCCCTCATGGATGCTAAAGATGTGCTAGACTTTGAATTAAGCATTTCTCGAATTTAAGTGGCCAACAAACAGCACTGTAATTATCCCATTTTGAGGAAGAAAGAAGCAGATAGTCACCTGAAACCACACTCCCATAGAAACATGGCACTCACCCAAAGTTCCCCTGAGTCTAAATGCCAATCCCTGCTGCGCTCACAACATATTACAGTTAGGCACAGAATTCCAGAAAACAGCAGAAAAAAATAGTGCCATCAATCAACTAAAAAGTTTTTATAAAAAATTGTAATATTCTTAGGAAGCGAAGGGCAATATTGATTCTGAAATCCGTGGCTGAACAGTAGAGTATTCTGAACTTGTGAATTAGTCATTTTAATGAATGACATGATTAAACCAGGAGCACACACCCCACCACAGTCATCTCTTTCCTTTGTGCACTGGAATCTGCTCACTAGGCAAAAGTATTTTTCTTAGAGACAAGAGAAATGAAGACAC
>NW_008352325.1:3329526-3334499 GCF_000622305.1 Nannospalax galili
TTAGTCATTTTAATGAATGACATGATTAAACCAGGAGCACACCCCACCACAGTCATCTCTTTCCTTTGTGCACTGGAATCTGCTCACTAGGCAAAAGTATTTTTCTTAGAGACAAGAGAAATGAAGACACTGTTTAGTGCTCTCTAGATGCGTATTCTGAACTTGTGAATTAGTCATTTTAATGAATGACATGATTAAACCAGGAGCACACCCCACCACAGTCATCTCTTTCCTTTGTGCACTGGAATCTGCTCACTAGGCAAAAGTATTTTTCTTAGAGACAAGAGAAATGAAGACACTGTTTAGTGCTCTCTAGATGCATATTTTGAAGAAATATTTCTTAGCTCTGTGTTAAGTGGATAGAAAACTGCTTTAAATTACTTTCTTTAAAGTAATTATATTTCCAATTGTAAGGTAAGTTGAACTCTATAATTTGGATGATTTGTACAAATTTCCGCTTCCAAATGAGTTTGTTAAGACTGAGGTCACTGAGAATATTTCAATGAGGTGTTTTCATGCATCTCCTACCCCACCTCTAGGCTTTTGTTCTGAACATAAGAAATAATTTCTGGTGGAACTAAATTAACACAAAAATTGAGTTAAACTTTAATGGGCTATCAGTTTTCCTACAGAATACCCAAATAACCCCTTCCTCTCCACAGGGCTCTTCCTGTGTTGAGCCTCAAGCAACAAGTGGAATTTGAGGTGAAGGAAGACATCATGTTAGACTCTTCCACACAACAGGAGAAATGTGCTGGGACTATAGGGTTCTCAGTGCAACCAATACATTGTGTAGCTCAGGACACTAAGCCACCTAAAGTAAAAAGCCAATGAGAGGTTTGACTCCAGGCACCTGACCCCGGGACTTGTCTGCCTCCAGCCCTCCCCTTACAACAACCTCACAATCATCTTTCTATAGTGCATACCTGGATCTACTGCACCATTGAAAGATGTCTCGGCAATTAGGAGAGTGTACACTGCAGCAGAGAACTCAAGTACAGCTCCCCATACCCATATAAGGTGGATTACAATTGCCTCTAACTCCAGCTATAGAGAATCTGACACCATCAATTCTAATCTCTGTCAACACTGCACTAACAGTGATGTCAAAGACACACAGAGAGATACACACATATACGTATAATTAAAAATCAAAATAAAGTAAAAATTAAAAGACTAGATATATAAATAAGTGGTAGAGTACTTGACTTGCATATAAAAGTCCTATATTCAATCTCCAGAAAAAGACACGCAGATACACATATGTATGCAAGACACACATAAATACAGACACACAGAGATATGTATATAGACACACACACACATTGATACACACAGACACATAGGCACACACACATGCATACAGACACAGACACATACATACACACAGACACAAACAAACACAGACATACATACAGACACACATGCATACATACACATACACATAGACACACACACACAAGAGGAATCTTTTCCTACCTAGCTCATAAAGAGTCCAGTGTGAGTAAGAATGACTTGGGTAGATGGATGGTTACTTTGGTGGATTAGCGATAATGGAGTGAGTGTGTGTGGAAGTGAACTGAATGATAGGTACATGGTTAAATGGGCGGACAGATGAACAGACAAATAGATGGGTAGATGGGTGGATGAATGGTCAGGTGGACAGATGGATGGGAGACAAATTCTAACTTCACTGTTTTTTCACTGCATTTCCCTTAGAGAAAGAAACAAAAGAAAAGAGAAGCAGATATTTAAAAGCAAAATATTAATACCATTGACAGCTTAAGAAATAATGTCTCAAATCAAGAAAAGGGTGGAGGTACCCTGAATGGGGATGCATATTAAGTATACATTAGCATGCCTTCCCTCAGTAACCTCACTGCTTTTCAGATCTTCCCTTCTAGTAGGAACTTAGAGAAATGAAAGGTCAAATTCACAGAACCAACAAGTGGCCTAAACTTAAGGGACAGTTTAGAAGTTAAGGAATTTCAAAATCAATTGTTTTAAATATAAATATTAGCCTTGGTAGTGGCTGTGATCGCAGCAGACCACTAAAGAGTGTCTGTTTTGGCCTCCCTCTGGCATAGAGGATGAAAACCCAGCAGACCACCTGAAAGGCCTAAAATCACCCCACCCCCTTAGGGAACTTCCAAAGTTTGCTCTGAGCTCTCACTAGTAGAAGTCCAAACCTTAGAAGGAAGCCTGTGTGTATCTGACTGGAACCTGACTTGGGCTAATGAGGGTGCTCCTGAGAGCTGATCTGAAGCCATCAGTTCCCTCCAAAATAAAACCTGAGAAAACCTGAAACCTGGACCAACCAGCTTTACATAACCAATTAGAAAAAGACCAAGGCACACCGATAATATAAACAAACAAACTTCAACTTAATTCTCATATCACAACCACAAACAACAAAAGATTTTCACATGCCAAAATCACAACAAAAGAAAAATAAAATGGAAAGCCAAAACAATATGTCCCCACCAAACTCCACCAGTCATGAAGAAGAGGTCTACAAGGAGAACTCCCTAGAGATAACCCACAACACAGAATTTAAAAGAACAATCATAAACAGGCTCAGGGAATCCAAAAAATTTAAAGAACACACAAACAAACAAATCAAAGAACTAAAAGAAGATATGGAT
Organism: Nannospalax galili; assembly: GCF_000622305.1. Taxonomy (NCBI): domain Eukaryota; kingdom Metazoa; phylum Chordata; class Mammalia; order Rodentia; family Spalacidae; genus Nannospalax; species Nannospalax galili. Next base: position 3,332,172 of record NW_008352325.1, read on the forward strand.
AAACTTCTAAATGAATTCACAAAAGAGATAGAAACATTGAAGAAAACTCGGGCAGAAATGAAGAAGGAAGTGCAAAACTCAATAAGCCAACTTGAAAGAACAGGGGAAAGCCTCACCTCTAGAATGAATGAAATGGAAAATAGAATATCAACACTAGAGGATAAATTTGAAGAATTGGACCACTCAAGCAAATATGAAAAATGTCTTTTTCACACAGGAATGGAATATGCAAGAGATGTGAGACACCATGAAAAGGCCAAATCTATATATCATAGGCATAGAGGAAGGAGAAGAATTTCAGGTTAATGGTATTGACCAGATCTTAAACAGGATTATAGAAGAGAATTTCCCAAAATTAAGGAAAGATATCCTCGTACAGATATGGGAAGCACATAGAACATCAAAGAGACAGGATCCGAAAAGAAACTCCCCACAACATAAAAACACAAAATGTACACAACAAAGAGAGAATACTGAAAACAGCAAAGGAAAAACAAGTCACATATAAAGGAAAGCCCATCAGAATTACAGCTAAGTTATCAATGCAAGGCAAACTATGAAAGCCAGAAGAGCCTGGATCAAGTTATTTCCAGTTCAACATGACAATAGATGCCAGCCCAGAATACTTTACCCAGCAAAAATGTCTATTATAGTTGAGAGGGGAAAGAAAAGTCTTCCATGACATGAACAGCCTGAAAGAATACATGTCCACAAAACCAGCCCTGCAAAGAACACTTGAAGCAATACAGAGAGCAGAGAGAGAAACAACTATACCCCAGAGGCAACAAAAGAAAATAAATAAAGCTGTAATTGGGGAAACGCAAAATTAGACAAAGAACAGAAACAGCAATCAAAATGGTGGCAACCAATACACATTTTCAATAACAACCTTAAATATCAATAGACTGAACTCCCCAGTCAAAAGACACAGGCTAAGAAAGAAACAAAATCTATCTGTTTGCTGTCTGTAAGAAACCCAGCTCACCTTCAAGGAAAGGCATTACCTTAAGGTAAAAAGATGGAAAAGAATATTCCAAGCAAATAGCACTAAGAAACAAGCAGGGGTTGCAATTCTAATATCTGACAAAACAGATTTCAAAGTAAAGCTAATCAGAAGAGCCTAAGGAGGGTCACTTCATTCTGATCAAAGGAACAGTTAACCAAGAAGATATTACAATCCTTAACATATATGCACCAAACTCTGGTGCACCCAAATTCATAAAAACAACACTAAAGGATTTTAAGACACAGATTCACCCCAACTCAGTAATAGCAGGGGACTTCAATACCTGTCTGCATTAGAAAGGTCAACTGGACAAAGAATAAACAGATGTCTGAATTAAATGATAACATACTTCAAATGGACCTAATAAACATCTTCCAACTATTCCACCCAAGCACCAAAGAATACACTTTCTACTCAGCACCCTATGGATCTTTTTCAAAAATTGACCACATACTGGGCCACAAAACAAACCTCAAGAAATATTTTAAAAATTGAAATAATTCCATGCACTCTATTGAACCACAATGCAATAAAGCTCAAAATCAACACTGGACAAAGCTCTAGTCACTACACGAACTCATGGTGATTGAACAACACAATCCTAAACAATGAGTGGGTCAAAGAACAAATTAAGAAATAAAAGCATTCCTGGAATTCAACAAAAATGGCAATACAATGCAGCACAACCTCTGGAACACTCTAAAAGCAGTCCTAAGAGGGGAGTTTATAGCTCTAAGTGCCTACATTAAAAAATTAGAAAGAGCCCAAATAAATGACCTAACACTGCAACTCAAGATGCTGGAAAGGCAAGAAGAAATGAAACTCAAACCCAGCAGAAGAGAAGAAATGCCAAAAATCAGAGAAGAAATTAATGAAATAGAAACAAAGAAAACAATACAAAGAATCAATGAATCTAAGAGGTGGTTCTTTGAAAAGCTAAACAAGATAGACAGGACCTTAGCCCAGTTAAACAAAAGAAAGAGCAAATCCAAATCAACAAAATCAGAGATGAAAGGGGAAACATCACAACAGACACCCAAAAGATCCAGACCATTATAAGGGAATATTTTAAAAACCTATACTCTACTAAATTTGAAAAATCTAAAAGAAGTGGACGGATATCTAAAATCATGGGAACCACCAAAGCTAAAGCAAGAAGAGATCAACAGTTTAAACAGACCAAAATATGTAAGGAAATCAAAACAATAATACAAAGCCTCCCAACTAAAAAAAGCTCAGGTCCAGATGGATTTACAGCAGAATTCTACCATACATTTAAAGAAGACCTCCAACCAATACGACTTAAATTATTCAAAACAATA
>NW_008352325.1:3334549-3335237 GCF_000622305.1 Nannospalax galili
AGCCTGGTCTACATAGTGAGTTCCAGGACAGCTGGGGCTATAGGGAGACCCTGTCTCAAAAAGACAAAAAAAGAAAAAAAGAAAACTATAGACTTGCAAACCATATGCAGATGTACATCAAAAAGATCATTCACCATGATCAAGTAGGCTTTATTCCAGAGATGCAGGGATGGTTCAATATATGCAAGTCAATAAACGTCATTAATCATATAAATGGACTCAAAGACAAAAACCACATCGTCATCTCAGTAGATGCAGAAAAGGTTTTTGACAAAATTCAGCATGCATTTATGTTCAAATTCCTAGAGGGAAATGGACTGGAGGGAACATACCTCAACCTGATTAAAGCTATATACAACAAACCCACAGACAATATCATTCTAAATGGGGAAAAACTGGAAGCATTCCCATTAAAATCAGGAACCAGACAAGGACGTCTACTATCTCCACTCCTTTTCAACATAGTGCTTGAAACTCTTGCTAGAGTAATAAGACACGAGAAGGAAATTAAAGGAGTGCAAATTGGAAGAGAAGAGGTCAAACTATTACTTTTTGCAGATGATCTTCCTAGAACCGATCAACACTTTCAGTACAGAGGCAGGTTATAAAATCAATCTACAAAAATCAGTAGCCTGTGTAAATACCAATAATAAGCAATTGGAGAAAGAATACAGGGAAATGCTCCCAT
>NW_008352325.1:3335441-3347477 GCF_000622305.1 Nannospalax galili
AGCTGAAAAAAATATCTTGGAATAAACCTGACCAAAGACAGTAAAGGCCTCTACAATGAAAATTTTAAATCTTTAAAGAAAAAGATTGAGGAAGACATCAGTAGATGGAAGGACCGCCCATGCTCATGGATTGGAAGAATTAATATTGTAAAAATGACCATCCTACCAAAAGCAATATATAGATTCAATGCAATCACAATCAAAATCCCATGACATACTTCATGGAATTAGAAAAAAAACATTATTAAATTCATATGGAAGCACGAAGACCCCAAATAGCCAAAGCAACCCTGAGCACAAAGAGCAATGCTGGGGGATTACTATACCCGATCTCAAAATATACTACAGAGCTGTAGTCATAAAAACAGCATTGTACTGGCACAAAAATAGACACATAGATCAGTGGAACATCACTGAAGATCCAAACCCGAGTACACGCAGTTTCAGCCACCTGATATTTGACAAAGGTTCCAAGAACACACAATGGAGGAAAGGCAGCATCTTCAACAAATGGTGCTGGCAAATCTGGGTCTCCACCTGTAGAAGAATGAAACTATATCCTTATCTTTCACCTTGCATAAAAGTCAACTTCAAATGAATCAAAGACCTCAATGTGAAGCTGGAAACCCTGAAACTATTAGAACAAAATATTGGCAGTAACTAACAGGATATAGGTGTTGGAAAGGGTTTTCTAAATCAGATAGAAGTTGCTCAGGAATTAAGGTCAGCAATCAACAAATGGGACCTCATTAAACTAAAAAGCTTCTGTACAGCAAAAGAAACAGTCAAAAAAGTGAAGAGAAAATCCACAGAATGGGAAAAAATCTTCACCAGTGACATATCTGACAGAGGTTTAACATCCAGAATATATAAAGAACACAAAAAACAAAGAAGCGAGAAACCAAATGACCCAATGAAAAGATGGGCTAAAGATTTAAACAGAGAGTTCTCAACAGCAGAAATAAAGATGGCTAAGAAGCATCTCAAAAAGTGTTCAACATCATTAATAATTAGGGAAATGCAAATTAAAACCACCCTAAGGTATTACCTTAACCCAACCAGACTGGCTAAGATCAAGAGAACAAATGCTACCAAATGCTGGTAAGGATGTGGAGAAAGGGGGACGCTCATTTACTGCTGGCGGGATTGCAAACTCATGCAACCTCTATTGAAAACAGTGTGGAGAACTCTTTAAAAAAGACTAAAAATGAACCTACCATATGACCCTGTTATACCACTCCTTGGCATATACCCAAAGGATCCATCCTATTTCAGAGAAACTTCTACAACCATGTTTGTTGCTGCTCTTTTCACAATAGCTAAGAGATGGAAGCAACCAAAGCACCCCTCAGCTGATGAGTGGTTAACAAAAATGTGGTATGTTTATGTTTACACATTTCAATAAAATGGAGTTCTGTGCAAAAGTCAAAAAAAGTGAAATAATAAAATTTGCAGGTAAATGGATGGATCTATTAACTGTTACACTAAGTGAAGCAACAGACTCAGAAAAACAAAAGACATATGTTCTCCCTCATTTGTGGACCCTAGCACCAAATCCTTTTAAATTCTCTGTCCTTTAATAAGATGATGCTATACAGCAGTCTCTTCTGCATGAAATAACTACCATCATTCCTGACTTCAGCAGTGCTTGATTTTGACATTGTAACAATTGGGCTTGTTGTCAGTTGTGCTCCTTCACTAAAAGAGGAGCAAGCAGGGTCGTGGGACCCTCACCGGAGTATCCAGCCACTCTTCCCAGCCAACTCTATGTAATTTGGCCCTAATCAGACATGGTCTCCTGGATTAGGGGAGTGCTAAAGTATACAATCTGGGGAAGGCTAGGAAGAGAAGGCTTGACCCACGCTGGGTAAAGACTTATCAGGTCATTCATACACCTCAGCAGCCCCTCAGTTATCTCAGTAAACAAGCTCAGTAAATTCATCGGTTCCCCAGTAAACCATTAATCAAACATTGGTTTGACACTAGAACCTTAAAAGGAATAAGCATTGCTTAGCATCCCCAGAAAAAGAACTCTCACAACAGATGGGAAATTTATTTGTTAATGTTATTATGTCTCATAATTACTTTAAAAAAGAAAATGAGAATATAAAAGATGTTAAAAAGTATATGGGAATGGAGGTATTTTCCAAAATAGAGAAAATGAGAAAGCCTAAACAAGTAAGGAAGGTCTATGTAGGCTTGTTGTGATATATAAAGGATAAGACAAAAATAGTATACATATAATCTTAAAATTTCTAAGGTCATAGTTTAGTCAACTAGTTTAAGGAACAAAATATTTATCTAGTCAATGTTTATCTGAGAACATTTGGTTTTTTACCCAAGCTTTATCTATATAGCACATGGTAATTAAAAGTACCAAACTGGTAGAACTAACCTTATTGGAAGTTTAACAACTATACTTTGAGGCCTATACTAATGTGGTCAGAGGGACTTAAAGGACAGTTTTTGCCCCTTGCCCTCCAAGGTTAACTTAGTTCCAGGGGACTATGGAACATCTCTCCATATGTCCTGTAACTATGATGAGTCACCTGTCCTCTCATTCAGAGAGGCCATGGAGACTCCACAAGATGGACTTGAACCAGTGTCCGGTCTACAGAGAGGAGGGTCAACTCAGAGGAAACATTTCCTCCATGCTTCCAAATGAAGCCAGCCATGGTCAAACAGGACCTTTGACTTATCTTCACATAGATGGAACTGGCGAAAGAAAGGAGCAAGAGGCTCCTCCCAAGCCCATGTGACCCCCGAGGAACAGATCTTCAAATGACCTTAAGTGTAAATATAAATTGATTTATTTGGGCAAACTGTATGGTCCTAAACACCCCAAAAGGAAAGTATAACCAAAGACTAAAGTCATCAGTATATTTCTTTAAGAGGTCAAGGGATTACACTTCTCAGAAATTAGTCTTAAGTCCATATAAAAAGTTATTTAGACAATTATTTCTCATTGTTGATTTTGTTTCAAATCAGAAAGTGCTGCTCATATGTAAGAGGTCAAATCTTGGTCTGCAATATTGTGGTGCCCACCTGTAGCTAAGGGAGACAACCTGCTATTGTTCTAAAATGATGGCTAAATTTGTTTTCTCCCCCTATGTAGAAGCCTTTGAGAGGGAACTGACACTGATTCTAACCACGCCAATAGCTATCAAAATGCCTGAAAGCAAATCCTGAATCCATCACTCTCCAGTCCAGCCTTGGCAGACAAAAGAAAAATGATGAGGATCCCAAAAGAGGGATGTTTTTGGAAGTTCTTGTCAAGAAATTTCAATGGACTCTCATATGAACATTTGAAAATTGCCCTGTTCTGGCTTTTTTCTAGTTCCCTGTCTAGAACTTGTAATGCTAACTACTCTTGCCTTGGCTTCTCCTTCACGTCTCCTATTTACCAGTCAAGGACTTTCTTTTCCCCCTACAGATAAGAGTTAAGAAATTTGGGAGTCTTTTAGATAGACCCACTGAAGGAGTACCCCAACTGCTTCACCTTGCATTCCTGCTCAGCATGGAAGAAGCCAGAGCAGTCCCAATTCCCTATCTGAAAGTTGGGTAACCTCTTCAGAAGATGGTGTGAAGAATAGGAGGTAGGAATTGGCTAGTCAGTTAGTGTAAAAGGACCCCAAAGAAAAGTAGCCAGTTTCTTGGCTAAAAGTCAAAATATCCTTGGGCCTCTTAGCAACATACTCCATTCCAAAGGTGAAAAATGTCAAGTATTTGGGAGCTCTTATCTAATCCTTAAAAGATTTTAGGGTTACCTCTTTAGAGGGGGAATGTAAGAGTAGCAAAAAGCCCCATTAAAAAAAGAAGAAGGCTGGGCGTGGTGGCGCACACCTTAATCCCAGCACTTGGGAGGCAGAGGCAGGTGGATCTTTGTGAGTTCAAGGCCAGCCTGGTCTACATAGTGAGTTCCAGGACAGCTGGGACTACAGGGAGACCCTGTCTCGAAAAGACCAAAAAAAAAAAGAAGAAGAAGAAGAAAGAGTACATGAAGTTATCAGAAAAAAGTAATGGGGAGATATGGGAGGAGTTGGAGGGGAGGGAGTGGGCATGGATTTGATCAAAACACCGTATATGCTTATATGTCTGTATGAAATTCTCAATAAATTATTAAAATATATATTATTCTTATAAACAATAACAGCAGAATTTCAACAGTGATAGAAAGTCAAAGTCAGTCTTGAGCACCAAATTTTCATCCTATTTCTATCTTTTATTAACAGAAACAATGTGCTTCTGGTTAATATTTTAACTGATCACTTCTTTGAAGAGCCCCAGGGGTCTATGCTGACTAACACATTGGAGAGTGGAATATCCACAATACAGCAACAGCACTCGCTCCCCTCACCATTGATGACTGCTCTGTGCTGCTGCAGAAACTTCAGTGTCGAGATGGTCACGTTCAGCACAGGTTTAGAAAGCTGGGGGAAGGTCTGGTGGAGTGGCAGCCAGTCTAAATCTCCCAGAGATGTTAATGAACTAGAATCAAAGCAAAACCAAGCAGTGTGAGGTGGTATTCAGTCAAAGATCAGGAACTCCAAATGTGCTAAGGTCACATTGACCAGACCCCATCCCGACTCCAAAGCTGGAACATTACCATTAGCATTTCACTTGGCTTTAAGATGACTCTCACTGCCTGGGAAGAGACCAAGCAGCAGTGAGCACCTCTCTTGAAATACCCTCAGGGAGTGACGTTTCACACACACCCCTAATTGGGGTGACTTTACCACAGGCACTATTTTATGCCCAGCCTTGGGTCTTTCTGGCCCTCTTAGGCAATTGCCAAAGCCAGCCAGAAGACAGAACTTGAAAGAGGGGTGGACAGTCAGCTTGACTGCCTCAGGTTCCCATATCCATCTAAAACAGAGAGATTGCCCTACACTGTTTCAGACATGGATCCGAACAAGTCAGGGGTCAATTGGTGGTTTTCAAACTGTTTCACAAACTAAGAGCTTTGCACAGAGGGAGTCTATAGATAAATGGTATTCATTCCATTCTTGAAATATCAATATTTTACAAAGAATTAAATCTATAAGTCAGAAAACATCTTCGGCTAAAGCAGAGACATAGTTACAGTTCAGCAACGGAGGCCAGGACAGCCACACACTGTGGCTACAAATAGATCCTTTCCCTGTAGTTTCTCACTTGGGAAAATCTCTTGTGGCAACTTTATGCATTGAAAGGACTCCCAAGATTGTAAGATGCGTCACTGGAAAGCGGTATGGCTCACAAGTACCCATTACGAGGGACAGATGTTCTTGGTGTGGCACAGCCAATGCAGAGGGAGAACTGAAATCCATGCTGAAGATGGCATGTCAGCCACTGTCGTCGGCACGTTCTCGTTTCAAATTGGTCCTCTCTAAGCAACCTGACTTCTCACTGTCCACTGTGAATATATTCAGGGTTCAGAGCAACGGTAGAGAGGGAGGCCACCAACTGTGTTCAAGTAGTTACACTAACAAATGTCAGAACACATTCATCCTTCCACATCAGGACATCTTCATAACAACTAAACAGTCCTAGCCAAAGCTCAGAGCTCTGACCCTCAGAGGAGCTGAGCTCCAGCACATGGGTTTGGGTAAGTGCCCACCCCAGCCCCAGCCCCAGTTAGGTCTGCTCTTCAAGGGGCTCCAGTGTGTATGTGGTTAAGTTAAAAATCTGAAAAGAAAAAAACTCCTACTGATAAAATGAGTTCATATGAGTTGAACTAGAAAAATTTAATTTTTAAAAAGCACTAGTTAAAAAGTGGAAAGCCCACCATGCAAAGTTCTCCCAAATGTGCCCCCAGGAACATGGAGTCAAATATACCATATCAATTAATGTCCAACTTGCTGATTTACATCAGAAAAGCACTGAGCTTATCAAGGCTGTATGATGCCTTTGGTATTTGGTAATTAGTACAATTATTAGTTAAAATTATTATATTTATGCCACTTGTTTAATGGCAAAAATCTTATAAACAACCACAAGTCTAATGTTGATTATGAAGTAAATTATTACATATGCTAGTTCACCAAATAGTATTACATAGTTATTTGAAATAACCATTGGAAGACTGTAGGAATCAATGAATGTTAATAAGATATTAATCTCTTTTGTTTTTGTTTTTGGGTTTGATTTTTTTTTTTTTTTTTTTTTTTTTTTTTGTTTTTTTTTTTTTTTTTTTTTTTTTTGGTCTTTTTGAGACAGGGTCTCCTTGTAACCTGGAACTCACTATGTAGACCAGTCTGGCCTTGAACTCACAGAGATCTGACTGCCTCTGCCTTCTGAGTCCTGGGATCTAAGGCGCCACCATGGGCGCCCCAAGATACTGTTAACTTTTTAAAAGTTGAACATGCTCTAAACAGCACCACTGCATCCAGGTAAGTTGTGCACACTGATGGATGGGGACAAAGGCTGAGGTATAAGCAAGAACTCCAGGGGTTTCAGGGGATGATAGCGGGGATATCTTTCTTTTACCACATAATTACTCAATGGTACGTGTTTTCCTACTAAAACTTTGGAGGCCAATATCTTAATTGCTTAAATTTTTCTTTCACTTACTTCAAAACTGCCTGGAGAAAATGTACCACAACATGTATAGTGTCTTCCAAGTGAGCACTGGGTACGTGTAGTCTGGGCAGTGAAACTAGAAAATCCCAAACATGAGATTGCTTGTGGAGGCTTTCCAATTTTGATAGCACGTCTTCAGCTTTATTGAGATCCATCTGATGGAAAAATCAATACCAAAATTTGTCCTCTTTTACTGATTAACTGAAGGGGAGGCAGACAGACGAGATGCTTCAAACATGTAAAAAACTCATGCCAACATGCCACTATGTTGAAAAAACAAGATTTTGAAATTGTTGTTAGGTTGCTTTTATTTCAAATGTTCTGAAAATATGGAAAATTTCATAAGTCTAAAATCAAGTATAAAAACATCAAACAGGAGCTGGAGAGATGGCTCTGTGATTACAAGCACTCGCTGATCTTGCAGAGGCCCCAGGTTTGATTCCCAGCACCTACATGGTGGCTCACAACATCTGTAACTTCAGTTCCAGGAGATCCAACTCCCTCTATTGGCTGCCTCCTCAGGCACCAGTCTCCCATGTGGTATACTTACATATATGCAGGCAAAACACACACATAAAATAAAAATAAATAAATCTTTAAAAAAATAAAAATAGAGGGCCAGAGAGATGGCTCAGTGGTTAAAAACACTGGTTGTTCTTGCAGAAGACCCGGGTTCGAATCCCAGCACCCACATGGCAGCTAACAACTGTCTGTACCTCCAGTCTAGGGGGATCCAACAGCCTCTTCTGACTTCCTTGGGCATTGCACAACATGGGTGCACTTACCTATATGTAGGCAATACATTCATACACATAAAGTAAAATAAACAAATAAATATAGATATTTGTGCCTCACAGTCATATTTTGTGATATGATTGTGTATTCTGCTTTTCATAGTTCACATAACAATCTTTTTCCGTGTTGGTTCTAGATTTTATGAAGCAGGCTATCAACATTTACTTACCCTAGGTCTGGATATTAAAATTATCCATCATTATAAATGAGCATTTTTATGTATTAAAGTTTTTAGTATTGTAAGCAAAACTGTTAGAACAATTACTGGTGGAAATGGTATAAGTTGCTTTTCAAAAGTTAAGATGTTAGTTTTCCACTCTCACAAGCCACCTGCCTTTGTTTCCGTGTAGGATCACAAGGACCAAAAGGTTACAATCCTGACCTGAACTGGTACTTTATCATCTATTTAAGCTTAAATTCTTCAGTTATTTGAAAAACTGAGTCTGCCTGAACATATCCACCTGTTGCCCTGGTGTATTAGAAAACTTGGAGTTGTGGTGGGTGTCTGATGATGCCAGGCTTGTGATCCTCCTGTGCTGGTGTTTTTATTTAATGGAATCACTGGCATTCCTGCTCCATTCAGATGTATTAATTGGCCCTTACTGTTAAGCTTTTCTTCTAATGGTTTTACTACATATTCTTTTCTCCGGAATGCTTTAGACCCTTCTGAGAACTGGGCAATTTCCAGTATACATGCCACTGTGAACACAATGCCACTGAAAATGACTGAACTGTGAGCACCTAGTGGGTAGTGTGACTGAGGAACTTAGGCCTTCTAATCTTGATACTACTGATGTCTGGCCAGGTGAGACAGCCTGTCATTGAAGGATGCTTAGTAGCATCTCTGCCTCAGCTCACCAGAGACCAAGCATGGCCTTTCCCACCCCCAGGTATGACAGCCCCAAACTATGTCCAGATAATGACAAGTCACCCCATTGGTAACGAGGGCATTAACTGAAAGTCCTGTACTTAAAGTTAGTCAAAGGTCATGTGCTAAAACTAATCCCACCTGACTTGAGTTCAGTTGACTTGATTCCATCTTCCTAGAAATTCTATCTTTCAATTTATGTATTGGGTAAATTTATCTCTATAGAATCCCATCCCTGCACAATTGTTGCTAAAAATCAAGTAAGTCAGAAAAAGTTCTTGAAAATACATATTAAATTAAAAACAGAACAGCAATAGTTATGTCTGTTGTCAATTCTGGTGGAGATACTTACTGTTAAAAAACTGGAACCATACAAAGAATCTAAAATAAAGCAGATTTAACAGATCAGGTCAGTGGCCCCAAAGCACGTGTTCAGAGGCCATTTCAGTCTATGAGTGAAAGCAGGATCAGAGCTGGAAGACAAAGGCTCCAAACAGAAGACTGGCTATGAAGAAAACCATTACTGCCACATTCCAAATCACACGCTGTTAATTTACCAGAAAAAAATTAGAAAACCAATTTTCAATCACTTTCCTACCGGTATCGTGGGGTTTTATTGCCAGTCTCTGGCACGGAGGTATGCCTGTAACCCCAGCACTTGGGAAAGCAGAGGTAGGAAAGTCAGCCTGGTCTATGTAGTGAGTTCTGGGCCAGCCAGAGCTACATAGCAAGACCCTGTCTCAAACAGCAACAACAACAAAAGCAAAAGACCCCACAGAGGTGGAGGGAAAGAGAAATGAAATTATGACTTTTCAGATTTTTTAATTATGCTGTGGGAATTAACTGAGATTTAACAAACTGAAAATACACTCCATCTCAAAACAGTAATTCTTCTTTCAATGGTATTTGAAAAACTGCGTTTGAAAATCAAAAAAAAAAAAAGAAAAAAAAAAGAAAAAGTTACTTTGTTTTTTAAGACAGGGTCTGAATTCAAGGCCTAGACTGACCTTGAATTCATAACCCCACAAGTATTGGGATGAGAGATGTGAATCCTCAGTCCTCCCAGCTTTGAAAACAAATCTTATAAAAATAAATGTCCCCATGGTAGGGCCCAATAGGACTCCTTCATCTGCTGTTTGAAGCACACCTGCCTTTTTATACACGTGGGGCTCACCAGGAAACAAAGGAAGCCAGAGCCGCCCTGTCCTGCCCATCACAGAGAAAGGAGATGCCTTCTCTCCAGAAATAGCAAGTTATGCCAGCACCTCTGAGGAGCTCATTCCTGGTTCTCCCATTTATTGGAACATCCTTCATGAAGAGAAAGAGGGGTGGAGAGATAAAGACAGATACAAGGAAAAAGTTGAGTTGAATGTTTAGGGTTGCCAGATTTACCAAATGAAAACAAACGATACCCATTTAAATTCGAATTTAAGATTTTTTAAAAATATCTCATTTTTATTTTCATATTTTTTATGTGTTTGAACGTGTTGCTTGCATGATGTAAGTGCACTCATGTCATGCAATGCCTGTGGAAGAGAGCATCAGGTCCGCTGGAACTGGAGTTATGGACAGTTGTTAGCTGCCATGTGGGCACTGGGAACTGAACCCAGGTCTTCTGCAAGAGCAGCCAGCGCTCTTAACCACTGAGCCATCTCTCCAGCCCCTGAATTTCAGATTTTTAAAAACACTCTTTTGTAATATATATATATATATATATATGAACAACATATATTTGAGAAGTAATTGTTTTAATTGACTATCCTAATTTCAATTGATGGGTAGCTCTTAAAAAGGGAAGGATCGCCAGGCGTGGTGGTACATGCCTTTAGTCCCAACACTCAGGAGGCAGAGACAGGGGGATCTCTGTGAGTTCAAAGCCAGCCTAGTTTACATAATGAGTTCCAGGCCAGCTGGGGCTACAGGGAGGTTGTGTCTCAAAAAGACCAAAAACAAAACAAAACAAAAAGGGAAAGATCAGTGTAGCCCTCAGTTTAGCAAAGCTGGTCACAGGCAGAGACAGGCCATAAGGCCATATGAAGACGACAGTTGGCTCCTCCCTCAGTGATGCACACCTTACTTGTAAAATGAGCTCTAAATCTATACTCACTCTAACTTTCTCTATGATCGCTTTATAAGAGGACTCCAGGCCTCTTATAATGTAGATATGTTTCATAATGAACAGAAATTACCTTAGTTTACAGAATAGCTCACTTCACTAACCCCAAAGACTTCTTGTCAAAGCAAGCTAATTATGTGAGAGCAGACTTGAAGTGTTAGTAGCCAGCCAGGCATGGAACATACCTCGCAGTGCTAGGGAAGGCTGAAGAAGGAGCATCCTGAGTTCCAGGCCAGTCTACAGCCAGTCCCTGTCTCAAATACATAAATAAATAAACTAGACCTGGTGGTACAGGCCTGCAATCCCAGCTCTGGTGTGGATGAGTCAGGAGATTGACAGCTTCAAGGACAACCTGGACTACAGTGTGAGTTTGAGGCCAACCTGGGAAACTTGAGATTCTGTCTCAAAGCACAAAGCCAGGTACAATAGCTCAAGGTCATCTCAACTACATAGTGAGTTCAGGAGCAGCCTGGAACAGATGAGACCTAGTCTCAAAAACAAAACAAAAAATATCCAAGTATGGTGGCGCATGCCTTTAATCCTAGCACTTAGGAGGACCAGGCAGGCAGAGCTCTGTGAGTTTTGAGACTAACCTGGTCGACATAGTGAGACTCTGTCTCAAAAAATAAATAAAAATAAATAAATAAATTAAGTAAAAAGAAGGCTGGGGATATAGCTCAGTGGTAGAGCACTTGCCTAGCCAGCAGGAGGCACTGAGGTGAATCTCCAGTAAGCCTTAATTAAATCAATATGTTAGTGGCATAGGAAAGACCAAAGTAAATCTACAAGGTTGAAAAGAATCTGAATGTGTCTAGCAAAGGCATAGCCAGGCCTCAAACATAGGAAGAGGACATGGACAAGGACAGCTATAGAAGAAAAAGGAGGGTGGACAGAACCTCACCAAAGTACCCAAGCCAGGTGGGCCACAGTCTGATGATAGGTGCCTTCCCTGGGAGGAGGGGAAATGCATTCTCACCCCCCACAGCAGTCCACAGTGGCTGCCTCACCCAGCAGAGGGTGTGCCTTCCCTCAGCCCTCTAAGGGGAACGTGGTGCCTTGAGGGTTCTCAGCCTCCCCTGGGGCTCTGCCCAAACTGACAGCACCTCAGTTACACGAGGTTTACATACCTGGGGTTTCAGATCTTTTCATCCAAGTTTTTTGTAAGTTTTTTGCCTTGTCCATCGTTTCATAAATTTCCTCAGCCAGGTCCTGTATTTCTTTTAAAAAGGCCAAGCTACTGGCCTTCTTGTGGCCAGCCGCAGTTTGGACCCTAGATGAACTTCAGAGACACAGAATAAATACCACAGCCAGAGAATTCTACGGCCATCACGTTCCCCTGTGGTTTAAAGGTTCTGGATACTAGATACCAAATGATCTTCAGTTAAACATTCGCAGGCTTACACACACACCACCCACCCTGGAGAGCCCTTGACTGTCATCCAAAATGGAAATTATCACTAAAATATGCAAACTTAAGATTATAAAGTTATTATTCTTGTTCTCTTTATTATCTGTAAAGCTCAAATCTTTATATAGGCATTAGTCATTGGGTCTTAAACACCCAAAAAGAAAGTATAACCAAAAACTAATGGGGTCAATAAAATTTTTTAAGAGTCCGTATGTATAGCTAAAGGCTACATAACAAGAAACAATGCCAGACAGGAGATACCTTCCTTTGAGTTATTGGCCAGTGTGG
>NW_008352325.1:3347520-3353075 GCF_000622305.1 Nannospalax galili
AATGAACAGCAGACCCCAATCTTAGCTAAAGGAATATTGGCAACTGATTGCTGCTAGGTGAGGAACAGCTGATCTTCCTAAAACAAGGATTCTAGACAAGCTGACTATGATTCAGAAGACAGACAAGCACTGGGGAGTGGCTGGGGGCACCAACAACACAGTAACAGGGATGACAGAGTATATGGGCTCCAGTGTGTGGGAGGGGAGAGGCTATGGGAGGGTGCCATTTGGGAAGTGGGTATGTAGATGAATAAGATTGTGTGGGATGTTCTGTATGATATACATGTAAAAAATTCAACAAATAAATGAGTTTTGAGGAGGAAGCATAAAAATTTATTTCATGTTAATTAGTAGAGGTGATAAACATTACCATTGAAATCTACCTGAAGACTTTATACCGACTTTATATCCATGCTCAGGTGCCAAGGATCTGGGTGTAACCGACTGTGACTAGTAATAATCACATACACAGAGATTAAAGTCACGTGTGCAAACATCTAAGCGTTAAAAATGTAGGACACAG
This sequence comes from Nannospalax galili, assembly GCF_000622305.1. Lineage (NCBI taxonomy): Eukaryota > Metazoa > Chordata > Mammalia > Rodentia > Spalacidae > Nannospalax > Nannospalax galili. The sequence goes on from NW_008352325.1 coordinate 3,348,044, forward strand.
CATATTTTAAAACGAAATGGAGATCTTCTTTAAAGGTTAAAAAGTCATTGAATTGTATGCCTTGCAGGGTGTATACTGAGTTCAGAATCGTATGAATGTATTAATTCAACTGTGAACCTAAAAATTTTGAAAGAGATGTATCCTTGCTCTGGAATGTGTTGCTGAATATGTTAAAGCTGTAATGAAATGCTTCTTCTAATCATGTGGTTATTAAATTTAAAAAAAATTAAAAAAAAACACAGGGGTCCTGGAAATGTAATCTTGCACAAGGGTCCAGAGTAAGTGACAGATAGCCCAGGAAGTCTGGTAACTAGGTGCCTCGTGAGTACCTCCTCCCACTGGCTCCCACCCAGTAGTTGCTGGGAATCTGCCTCATCCAAGCCTCACAGCACTGGTCCACAGGCTAACCCAATGTTGTAGGAAGGACAGTCTGCTGTTCTAACTAGCAAATGATAAGATTCCTATACTTGTCATAATATTATAAATATCATGAATGGATTTTTTGTTTTTACAAGACAAGCCCAGGCCAGCCTTGAACCCACAATCTTCCTGAGTTCTGAGATTACAGGTATATACAACCATGCCCCACAAAGAATTTTTTTTCTAGAAAATGGGAAAATATTCACATAACCTTGGATATCAGCACTGTTTACCTGCTCACAGCAAATCTCAAATTTAGTAAGAATTTATTTTACTCAGTAAAATTACTGATTTAGAATAAAGTAGAATTGAGGCTTTTAATCTTTTGATTTCTTTTTAAAAATTAGAGAACTTTGAAAATATATTAACAATAGTCAACATTTAATGAAAGAATACCAAAGCTTGCCTGATGGAAAATTATTCCACAATTTTCTGAAAGCTTGTTAAAATAACTAAGTACCCAAATAATTTTAGCTTATCTGAAAGGGGAAAGCATAAAATTGAGGGGAATTTTTCCTGATTTCAAATTACAGAACTTTTCGAGGCTTTTAATCTTTTGTTTTCTTTTTAAAAATTAGAGAACTTTGAAAATACATTAACAATAGTCAACATTTAATGAAAGAATACCAAAGCTTGCCTGATGGAAAGTCCCTTCCACAAACACTGTCATTCAATTCTCAAAACCTACAGGGAAATCAACAAACAATGAATAATTGAGCCTCACTTGGGCCAGAGCATATTCAGAGAGGAAGAAATGAGGGATTGCTAAACACATCAGGGAGTGCTCTGGGAGGGGGGATTCCTGAGGACCAAAGAAATCCCAGCACTCTGAGAGATTGGGGAAGGGCCACTTCCTCCTTCCTGAGTCTAGTTCTTCATTTAGGACTCAACCGTGCAATGCCTGGCCTTGCTGAAGTTCACACACACACACACACACACACACACACACACACACACACATACACACATGCACCATTCCTGTGTTAAATATTTTATAAGGCTGACTGATTAAAACTCTGTGATTGTGGAGAGTTACATTGTTGTAGATCCAGAGCCAAATTATCCTGGGCAATTTTTAGTCCCCTTAATTCATTGCCCACCCCTGAGTCTGTATCTAACGTAATATTCCTTCAACTATCAGGTAAAACCTTTGGAATGTATTAACTTGCAAACCACTAGCTTCCACCAACCCCAAAACTAAGAATGTCATCAGATAGATTCACAGACCTAGAGCAATTTCCCCTCTTTGCCCCACTACCTGAGGACCCCAGCTATACATTTGGAAAACGCCTTGATTTATGACTTCCTTTTGTTTTGTGGCTATAAAAAGTTCATGTAACATCTGTCACCCACAATGAAACGTATTATTGAGGGTCACCTTGTGAGAGACTAAATCCATAATAAGCAGACAGGGCCACTAATAATTTTTTAAATGGCATACTTTCTGCTTCTTAGTTTGAGACAAAGGCCTGGTGACCCCTGCCATTGTCAATGTAAGCCACCAGCAGAGGAACCACAGCTAGTGGGAGACTAGAATGGATCACCCAGCTGTGCAACCTCCCAAGTTTGTAATTTGGAAGCAACCAAAAGCAAATGAAGATGGAAGATTTATCTAGATTTTTCTTAACACAGTCACTTTGAAAGATCAACAATTTTTCCAAAATTCTAAGCAACATTGCCACACAACCTAAGGAATGTCTTTGAAAGACAAAAAAATGTGCCTGTACATACATATACACATATACATATGTGCACATACATATAAGTATACAGAAATACATATACCATACATGCACACACTGCACACATACACATGCATACATACACACACATACAGATATGAACACACCACACACATACATACAATATATGCACAACACATATACATACACATAGCATATATATACCACACACATACACATACACATATATACACACCACACACATAGACATACACATACATCCATATACACACATACACAGACATACACACATACACACTCACATGCAACTGTAAGCTTTATAAATTCTGTAATATGAACTGCCCAAAATATTCAATCTGTAGAGAAAAAAATGTAGGTAATCGAATGCCCAGGCCTAAGGGTAGAGGAGATTGGGAGAAATAAGGAATGGGTGCTGTGGAGACAGATGTTTCTTTTTAGGGTGATGAAAAAAAATGTAATTGATTATGATGCTCAATTTCAGTTGTGATTTACAACTCTGTGAATGTCTCAAAACTATTGGGCTATATACTTTAAATGAGTCAGTCATATGGTGGTGTGAATTAATTCCCAATACACTTTTTTTCCTAAAAGTATTAGGCCAGGCGTGGTGGCACATGCCTTTAGTCCCAGCACTCGGGAAGCAGAGACACGTGGATCTCTGTGAGTTCTAGGCCAGCCTGGTCTACATGGTGAGTTCCAGGACAGCTGGGACTACAGGGAGACTCTGTCTCAAAAAGACCAAAAAAAGAAATGTGTACTAACAATCCAATTTTCTTCACATTTGCTTTGTAGAAATAAATAGCTGGTTTGAAATTTTATGCAAAGGTTTATATATCATCACCTCATTTAATCTCACAAAATGTTTATGAAGTTGTTGTAACTTCCCCTTAATAAAATGAATGAACATAGAAAAGAAAATTTATGTGAACTCCGTAAGACCTACAAGAGTCAAAGTAACTTTGAAAAGAACAAAGTTGAACTTACAGTAACTTCAGGGCTTTCTCTGCCCTGTTGTCCTTGAGGACACTGACCTGAAGAGTCAGAAAGGACAGTGAAACAGGACAAACCAAAACAGGAACGACACGCCATCATTAGATCAGCTGAGATCTCTTTTTAATGGACAAAAAGATAAGAAAGTTCATCCTATACAAAGGAAAAGAAGTGGTCAAGAAAAACTACTCCCATGCAAATCCAGACAGCAAAGTTTCCAGAAAGACTTTAATTCGACCATGTGAAATGAAGAGAACTAAAGGGAATATGTCTAAAAAAACTAAAGGTAAGTATATTAGGTGTCTGGGCCACCACAGCCAAATGCTATGCACTAGATGTCTTAATAAGAATATCTTTTCTCACTGTTCTGGAGGCTGGAGGACTGTTATCAGAGTATTAGGTTATCAGAGCTCAGAGATAGGAAGGAGCATCTTCCTGGCATGCAGATGGTCTTTCTTCACTGTGTCCTAATATAACAGAGAGCGTGCTCTGGGTCTCTCTTGTAACTTTAATTAATTCCTTAAAGAACCTGTCGTTGATACAGTCACATAGGCAGTTAGGACTTCAACAGCTGAATTATGGGATAGCACAACTCAGCACCTCAAAATTCAAGTTCTTCTCTTCTGTAAATTATACGAATTCTATCCCAACAGTACCCAAAGTCTTAACTCATTTCCATGTCAGTTCTGAAGTCTAAAGTACAAGGCCTTAGCTAAACAGCAGCTAAAGCAAATATGTGTTTCTTAGACTCTTTTTGAAGACTCCAGCTAGAGAATCCCCTGCAAAGGTGGCCGCACCACAGAGGCAGTGGTTAGGGCCATCTTAGACCAGAGAAAGCAGAGAAGTGGCCACACCCTTTGAAACCTTGGAGGAATCAGCCCTGCTTCCTGGTTTTGTAGAGGTCAGTTGATTTTTAATAAAGGTACAAATGCATTTTTATGTGGATGGGAAAAATAATATAACAATAAATTTGGAAAAAAAATAACAGGTAATATATCTGATTGACATGGGGGAGAAATTACGAAAAGCCTATGTTGAATGAAGACTATAGCATGACCACAGATTAAGTACAGCTCTAATCAGAATGGACTCTCGGGCTCTCCACCAAAACACCAAAAGAGGTTTGGAAATATATTCCTTTAAAGCTACCTTTCCTCAGTGAGGAAGTGACTGGGCAGCGTAGGAGTTGCTGCTGGGTGCAATGTTGGAAAGACTGTCCACAGTACAGCCTGGGAAGATAGGCACAGACAACAGGAGAACAGAGGCTGAAGGTGCCCCAGAAGATTTTGAGGAAGAGGAGGGGGTAGTGATGTCCTAGAAGGGTCCAAGGTGGAGTGGACCCATAAGCACAGAAGAAACCCTCCTTCTCTCCACTTCCAATGTGTCCTTAAAGCAAAGTCTTTCTTGAAATAAGGGTTAAATTCAAGCTGTATTCAATAAAGTCTGCTTGGGTTCTTCATTGTCTTGTTTTGTTTTAGGCTAGGTTGAGTTGGGTTAGGTTGAGTTGGGTTAGGTTAGGTTGGGTTGAGTTGGGTTATTTTGGTTTGGTTTTATTTGCTTTTGGTTGAGACAGAGCACCTCATATAGTACAAGCTGGTCTCGCTCTCTCTGTAACAAAGGATGACCTTGAATTCCTGGTCTGTCTGTGTCCACCTTTCAAATGCAAGGATTACAGGGTGTGACACCATAACTGGCAACATAGATAGGTAGATAGATGATAGATAAACAGATGATGGATAGATAGATGATAGATAGATAGATATATAGATAGATGATAGATAGATGGATGGATAGATAGATGGTGATGGATAGATAGATGATAGATAGATAGATAGATAGATAGATAGATAGATGATAGATAGATAGATAGATAGATAGATAGATGATAGATAGATAAA
>NW_008352325.1:3353172-3356289 GCF_000622305.1 Nannospalax galili
TGATAGATAGATAGATGATAGATGATAGATAGATAGATAGATAGATGATAGGTAGGTAGATAGATAGATAGATGGATAGATAGATAGATAGATAGATAGATAGATAGATAGATAGATAGATGATAAATATGAGAGAGAGAAAATTTCTTTCTTTGTGGGGCAGTAGTAGAGATTGAACTTAGGGCCTCATTCATGTTTGATAAATGAACTCAGACCCCACCAACACCTTTTTTCAATAGGGTCTCACTATTTGGCCCTGGCTAGCCTAGAACCCTCTATGTAGCTCAGGCTATCCTGTAACCCGCTATTCTCCTGCGTCAGCCTCCCAAGTGCTGGGATTATAGACTTGTGCCACCATGGCCATCTATGAAGACTGCTTTGGATGAAGAAAGACAATTCGGTTACTCAGAAATAAACTGGGCCCCAGAACAGACAATCCTATGAAGCCAGCACTACAAAATCTGGAAGACAAGAGTGAAGAGCTGAAAGCTGAGGCAACACAGGTGATTATCAAACAAGACAGAGCAGACATCAGTAGAGACCTTGGGAGAAAAGACATACTTCAGAATGGAGAAAAATCCATTGATGAGCATGATGTGAATAGTTGAAATATCTGGAAAGTATTCTGAGTTTTTTTAATTGTGTGTATATGTGATGTCTGTGTGTAGGTGTGTGAACTTCAGTGCTGTGTCCATGGAGGCCAGAAGAAGGTGTTGGATCCCCTGAATCTGGAATTACAGGCAGATTTGAACGAGAAGATACAGATGCTGGGAACTAAACTGTGGTCCTCTGCAAGAGCAGTCAGTGTTCTTAAGTCCTGGACCATCTCTCCAGTTCTAAAACGTTTTTAAAATTCTAAGCAGAAACTGAGAATGAAAGCCTAAACAGACAACCTAGCAGAAGTGCACAGTGAGCTCCCCTAGGGGAAGAGCAAGGAACATTCCAGCAACGCTGTGTCAGAGCATGTGACCATGACGGAGCATTTCAAGTTTGCTCTTATTCAGTTTGTTTTGTTTTGAAGTAGGAGCAGTCCCTAACACTCCATGGGAATGGCCCCTTAATCTGCTGTTGCTAATAACAGGGGCCTTTGCTCTGTAATCTTCTGGTTACAGCAGAAGGGAAGTTCTCTGACAAAGCCAGGAATGAGGAAACTGGTTTTCATAATCAGATCCCACAGCAGAAGGTACCAAGAGGTTCCACCCAAGGTAAGCTTTTCCCAGAGGATTAAAAAAAAAAGGTCGTAGAAATTCATGATGTCTAACTAACCTTGAAATGAAAACATGTTTTCAGAACCAAGAGAAGTACTACAAAAATAATGAGTGAGAAGTATTTATTTTTTATCTTGAGCTTCAACTGAATTCACACCTGAAGCCATACGAGAAACAAATAAGAATGGCTGTGGGGAGAAAGTCTGAAAGCTGAGGCAGCCTTGCCCTTGTCTTTCTGTCCCAGTTCCCTCTTTCCTTACTCTTCGAGTTGCTCTTTTTTTCACTTCATCTTACATTTCCGACACCTCTAGTTGGGTGCTCCTAGACACTGAGAACCATTTTAGTTTTGGTTCTTCCATTCTTAGTAATTCTGAATTTATGCAGCTGACTGGTTTTGAGAATGTGCTCTGTAGAACTCCTGTAAGGTTAACTTTCTAATCCCTGTGCTTCTCCAACCTGGAATGTGAGTGTTAAAATGGAGAAGCACACACAAGACAAGTTATGTCCTGAGATCAAAAGCTTTCTACAGACCTTCAGAGACCAACGAACAGCATGCTTCTCAAAGTAGTCAATGAAATAGGAGGGAAAGGAATTCTTCCAAACTCTTTACAAAGCTATTAGTATCCGGATGTCAAAATCAGACAGCAATTCAACAAAAATATAAAACCGTGGACCAATTTCCAGAATGAATATAAATGGAAAAATTCTCAACAGAATACTTGTAAACCAAATTTGAGACTATATCAGATCATTCACCAAGATTAAGTTGGTATTATTCTAGGGATGCAGGTTCAAGGTATGTAAATCAGTAAATGTAATACATCACATAGACTCCAGGACAGAAGTCACACAGTTATCTTAATAGATGTAGAAAACGCCTTTGACTAAATCTAACATCTCTCCATGACAAAAGTTCTGAAGAAACTCGGAAGAGAAGGAACATATCCCAACAGAATAAAGGTTACATGTGACAGACCTATAGCCATATTTTACTAAATGGGGAAACTCAAAGCATAGCCACTAAAATCAGGAACAAGATGAAAGTGTTTTTCTCCCATTTTATTAAGTATAATACTGGAGGTCTTGAGATAAAAGAAGCAAATAAAAAGGGTTACAAATAGGAAAGGAAGAGGTCAAAGTATCCTTGTTTGCAAATGATGCAATCTATATATGATACCCTAAAGACTCCACCAGAAAACTCTTAGTTTCACTTTCAGCAAAGTGGCAGGCTAATTAACATTAAAAAATCAGTAGGATTTCTATTTACTGATGATAAAAATACTGAGAAAGGAATTAAGGAATTGGGGAAGCAATCCCATTCACAAAAAAATAAATAAAATAAAAATAAAAGGACCTGGAAAACTCTTAACCAAGGAAGCAAAGACCTCTACAATGAAAACTTTAAGACCTTCAGGAGAAATTAAAGAAGACTCTAGACACCGGAAAGACCTCTCATACTCATGGATTAGAAGAATCAGTGTCATAAAAGTGCCTCTTAAAACAGAGACCTCTGGATAGGCTGACTAGATTCACCAGAAGGGCAAGTAATGGGGAATGGCTGGGGGTGCTGACAACACAGCAGACAGTAGTAAGGATATCAGAGTATAAGGACTCTAGTCAGGGGAGGGAGGCTATGGGAGGGTGCTACCTGGGAAGTGGGTGTATAAATAAATTTTTTTTAAAAAAGAAAAAATTTGATTCTTCAAAGCATAAAAATTTGCTCCTTAATAATTAGTAGATGTGAAAAACATTACCATTGAAATCTACCTGGTGATTTTATATCCATGCTCAGGTGCTAAGGATCTCAGAAAGTAACCAACTGTGGCTCGTAATAATCAGATACATAGAGATTAGAGACACGTGCAAACATCTAAGTGTTAGTAGCATTAAAAATGAGTTTTTCTGTAGG
>NW_008352325.1:3356527-3368419 GCF_000622305.1 Nannospalax galili
GAAAAAATTAGTTGTTTAATTTTTTTTTTAAAAGTAGGCATCCTACCAAAAGCAATCTATACAGTTAAGGTAATCCCCACAGAAATCAAATTGCTATTCTTTACAGAAATAGAAAAAATAATCTTAAACTCATTTGGAAACATGAAAGGTCTCAGACAGCCAAAGCAATACTATGCTGAAAAGATAAATAAGGCAGGAGGTATCACTATACCTTATTTCATGTAGGTCAATGGGACAGAATACAAGACCCAGATATAAACCCATGCGGCTACAAGCACCTAATTTTTGACAAAGATGTCACAATTACTGACTGGAGAAAGACAACCTTTTAACAAATAGTTCTGGGAAAACTGGATAGCCACATGTAGAAGAATAAAATTACAGTCTTACCTCTTGCCCTGCACCCAAAACAATTCTCAATGGACCAAGGACCTTAACATAAAACCTGGAACTCTGAAACTAATAAAGAAATAAGTAGGGAAAATATTTGAAGATAAGATGTAGATAAATAATCTTCTGAATAAGGTGCAGTTGCTCAGGCTATAAGGCCAAGAATCAATGGGATCTCATGAAATTAAAAGACTTCTGCACAGCAAAAGAAGCTTTAAAGAAATTTAACACATTTTAAAATAAAGAATAAAGAGGTTTAAAAAAAAAAAGAAGAGGAAGCTGTCACGTGATTGAAGAAGCAGCCCACAGAACAAGAGAAACTCTTTGCAGCTACATGTCTGGCAGAGGGTTAGTATCTAGGAATACACACACACAAAAAAAAAAAACAACCCAAAAAGTGGACTAAGGAACTGAATAGTTCTTAAAGTAGAAATACAAATGCCTAATAAATACTTTTTTGAAATGTTCGATATCCTTAACTGTCAGGAAAATGTAAAATAAAGTTACTTTGAGATTCCATCTCACCCAATCAGAATAACGATCATAAAATTTAAAAGTGGCAACAAATGTTGTGTAGGATGGGGGGAAAGAAGATTCTTTATTCATTGTTGATAGGAATGTAAATTGGTTCAGTCACTGTGGAAATCGGCATAAAGAATTCTCAAAAAGTTAAGAATAGGAACTGGAGAGATTGCCCAGTGATTAAGAAAGCTGGGTGCTCTGGCAGAGGACCTGGGTTTAGTTCTCAACACTGGCATGTTGGCTAACAAGGGTCCTTAACTCCAGTTCCAGGAGATCTGACACCCTCTTCTGGCCTCTGTGGGCATTACATGACATAGGTGCACTTATATACATGCAGACAAAACACTCATACACATAAAATAAGAATAAATAAATCAGAAAAAATTTAAAGTTAAAAATAGAATTACAATATGGTCCAGCTATACCATTCCTGGGCATATACCCAAAGGGCTCTATATCCTACTCAGAAATACTTGCTCCTCTATGTTTATTGTTGTTCTATTGAAAATAAAAAGGAAATGGAATCAGTCTAGATATCTATAAACAGATAAATGAGAAATAAAAATGTGGTACATAGAATTTGATGGGCTTTAAAAGAAGAGAACACAGAGTCAGGTAGGTCGTGAGGTGTGAGGGGATCTGATAGAAGGGGAGAGTGCTGAATGTGATCAAAATACACTGAGTGAAATTGTCAAGAATTATTAGAATATTATTAACAATCTATTGTGTACATGGATGAAAATCTCATCAAATAAATAAAAATATTTTTAAATGAAAAAATGTGATACCTATACATAATGGAATTTTATTCTTCCATAAATACAAATGAAGTTGTCAGGAAAATATTGCATTAAATGAGGTAACTGAAGATCAGAAAGACAAACACATTAAGTTGTCCTTCATATGCAGGTCTTAGCTTCTAATTTTTATGTATGTGTATTTATGTAAGAGTGAATATAGGTTGATTCTAGGAAAATAGAAAAGAGCATGTAAGTGGGGGAGTGTTGGGGACCTCTGTTGTGTAAAGTAGAAGTTTCTTCATGTCTGGATAGCTCACGAGCTCGGAGCCATATGCAGAGCCTCCTTTCACAGCAGGGTGTCTTCCCGGCATTTTTCCTGACTCCTTTGTGAAGTAGCAGCCACAGGAATGTAGCCTCCGGCTCTGTAACTATTAGGCTTTCCTGTGTGATTTTCAAGCAGTTTGACAGCCTGGCGGGAGCCCATTTCCACACGCAAATGAGGCATCCCCAAAGTACCTATTAGCTGAAGCTTTTACCACTACCCCCACGGTATAAAGTTCCCTGATTCCCCTCAATAATTGAAGGAGCTGGATCACTCTGGTACACTGAGGCTTGGAGCCACGCAGAGCCATTAAATAAAGAGCTGTAACACTGAGTCTGACTGAGCTGAGTCTTGTCTCACTGCCTACGATCCAGCCTTCCCGGGAAGAGCTGTCTTTCCATCACCGACTCACAGATCCCAGCTTTAGCCGCCCTCACACTCTCCCGCGTGATCCAGCGGCCGGTGGATTTCGCATCTTGAGGAAAGTGCAGGGGTGAAATTAGGGTGGGACTCGGCTGGGCAAAGCCCCAGCAGCAGAGAGCCATGGAAGACGCAGGGAAGCAGCGCAGGAGCAGATACCCATGCACTCCACGCCTGGCGCCCAGCGCGCCCCATAGGGAGGAAGAAAAGATTTGAGATACAGGGCTGGGAGGGTAATAAAGTACATTTAAAATTAAAGTGGAAAGGAGAATATCTTGGTGGTAGAAGTTTAAATGGGTGTCCACGCCTGGCGCCCAGCGCGCCCCATAGGGAGGGAGAAAATATTTGAGATACAGGGCTGGGAGGGTAATAAAGCACATATAAAATTAAAGTGGAAAGGAGAATATCTTGGTGGTAGAAGTTTAAATGGGTGTGGGGCAGCAATATAGAGGATGGTAACAGGTGGGCTCATCAAAACTAAGTATGTATGAAAATGCCATAAGGAAGCCTGTTAATGTGTCAGCTGATTAAAGAATAAAATAAAACACCACAAAAATGTTTTATGCTTCAGTATGGTGGCATACACCTGTAATCTTAGCACTCAGGAGACTTAGGGAGGAGGCTCATGAGCTGGAGGTCAACGTTAACTACGTAGGAAGACCCGTTCTCAAAAAAAAAAACAATATAAGGTTGGAAAGATGGCTCAGTAGGTAATAGCTGTTCTTGTAGAGGATTAGGTTTGGTTCCAAGTACCTACATGATGGCTAACAAGTCTTCTTAATTCCAGTTCCAGGGGATCTGATGCCCTCTTCTAGCCTCCACAGGCATTGCGCACACATGGTATACTTACATACATGCAAGTAAATACTCATACATGTAGGAAGACCCGTTCTCAAAAAAAACAAAAAAAAACAAAAAAAACAATATAAGGCTGGAAAGATGGCTTAGTAGGTAATAGCTGTTCTTGTAGAGGATTAGGTTTGGTTCCAAGTACCTACATGATGGCTAACAAGTCTTCTTAATTCCAGTTCCAGGGGATCTGATGCCCTCTTCTAGCCTCCACAGGCATTGCGCACACATGGTATACTTACATACATGCAAGTAAATACTCATACATGTAAAATAAAAATAGATAATTCTGGGGGCTGGAGCGATGGCTCAGAGGTTAAGAGCACTGACTGTTCTTACAGAGGACCCGGGTTTGAATCCCAGCACCCAGATGGCACCTATGAACCATCCTTAACTCCAGTTCCAGGGAAATCAGACACCCTCTTCTGACTTCTACAGCATTGCCAGACACGGGTACACTTACATACATGCAGGCAATACACTCATACACTCATACACATAAAATTAAAATACTAAATAACCACTGAGCCATCTCTCCAGGCCATAAATATTTTTAAATGAAATAAATAAATAAATCTTTTAAAAGTAAAACAAAACAAGAGGCTGATGAGATAGCTTAGTGGGTGAAGCAGTTTGGCACAGTTTGAAAATCTAAGTTCATTCCCTAGAACCCACATAATAGAAGGAGAAAACCAACTCCCTCAAGTTGTCTTCCAACCTCCTCATGCACACCACAGTATATACACATACACACATATGCATATATCTACACACACTCATGAGAGATGGTTTGAATGAAAATGTCCCCTATAGGGGCTGGCTAAGCAGTTAAGAGCACTGACTGCTCTTGCAGAGGACCGGGTTCAATTCCCAGCACCTACATGGCAGCTATGAACCATCCTTAACTCCAGTTCCAGGGGAATCCGAAGCCGTTTTCTGACCTCTGCAGCACTGCATGATTCGGGTACACTCACATACATGCAGGCAATACACTCACACACATTAAAAAAATAATAATAATTTTTTTTAATTTTTTAAAAAATTTAAAAAAGAGCTGGTCATGGTGGCGCACGCATGTAGTCCCAGCACTTGGGAGGCAGAGGCAGGCGGATCTCTGAGTTCAAGGCCAGTCTGGTCTACATAGTGAGTTCCAGGACAGCTGGGGCCACAGGGAGACCCTGCTTCAAAAAGACAAAAAAAATAAAAAAGAAAAAGAAAAGAAAATGTCCCCTATAGGCTCCAAGTATTTAGACATTTGTCCCCAGTTGGTGGGGCTGTTTTGGGAGGTCTTAGAAGGTGTGGCTATGCTGGAGGAAGGACGTCACCGGGGGTGGGCTTAGAGAGTTCTTAGACCTTGCCTGATTTCAAGTTACTCTCTTGCTTCCTATACCTGCTTGAAGATGTAAAGCTTAGCTTCCGCTCCTCTGCCAGCTGCCTCTGCGGCCATGCCTCCCCATCACAATGGACTCTCGCCCCTTGGAACAATAGCTCAAATAAATTCTTCCTTCTATAAGTTGCTTTGGTCAGTGTTTCTATCACAGCAACAGAAAAGTGACAAATACAACATGCAAAGTCAATGTTGAAAAAAATCGTTTTAAACCTGTAACAGGAACATCCATTCAGCTAAGAGTTTATTAGAACTCCCTTTGGTCTAACATTTGTTTCTAAGCCTGCCCCTAGGCTAGATATCCTCTGTATTTTATCCTTAATATTCACAATTGAGATAGGTGGGTGAGAAACGCTGGGTGCGAAGAACTACACCACAGAACCAGAAGACGCTGAAGCCAGGCTGCTTTGCTTCCTGATCTACAAAAATTTATTCTACTTTCATGTTCTCTCAACTCCCCGCTCTGAGTAAAGCACAGGTGTGAGACCTGAAACAAAAGTGGCAGTAACTCATGGCCTCAAGCACTTCCCTGGGAAGTCACAGCTCTAAATTTTCTTTCTGTGCATGAAAGGAGGTGGGGGATTGAGCCTGGATGGTCATAGAGGGCCTCAGGGTTATGATGTATACTACTTCATAGAATGCCTCTAGTTTTATATCTCAGAAAAGCAAGCATCTGAACGTTTGTTTCCCCCACCATGTCTTTATGTTGAGATCTGCCCCTAAGATAACAGGACATGGGGAGATTAGGCCATAAGGGTGGAGACTTTGTGAATAGGATTCCTGTTTTTATAAATTGGTGTCCAGGGAGACCACCTTGCACTTTCCAAGTCTTGAACTTTCCAGTGGCCAAAACTGTAATAAATAAATATGTATTCCTTATGCATTTCTTTCTTTCTTTCTTTTTGATTCTTTTGAGGCGGGGTCTCCCTGTAGCCCCAGCTGGTGACCTGGAACTTGCTATGTAGACCAAGCAGGCCTTGATCTCACAGAGATCTGCCTGCCTCTGACTCCTGAGTGCTGGGATTAAAGGCATGCATGCCCATCCCATGTATTTATTATAAGCTATCCAGTTGAGGCTATTTTGCTATATAGACAGCACTATTTTTATTATTATTATTATTATTATTATACTAGTTACATCCAAAATTATCTAGAAACATTCTGCTTAAAATTGAAAAATAAACATCTTTTGTTGATTTTTTCCAACATTTTATTATTATTTTTTGCTTTTTATTTTTGAGAATTTTATATGTATTATCTTTGTATTATTTTCATCCTTCTCAGCCCCCATCCAGCTCCTCCCATGTTCCCCCACTCTCTCAATTTTTGTCTTCTTCTTTGATTATTATTACATATACATGCATATATTTATAAATATATGTGTGTGTGTATATATATATATAAAATACACTGAGTCCACTTAGTGATGTTAATGTGTACCTGTGTTTAGGGCTGCCTACTTGGGACTAGATAACCTCTCAAGGAGTTAGTCTCTAGAGAAAATTGATTCTCCCTCCCTTAGCATCCATTGATTTCCTGTAGCTCTTCATCTTAACACAGCACCCTGTAAAATTTTCCACATCCACACTGATGTGTCAACTGGTTTTATCATTATGCAGATCTTGTTAGATTACCATACTGTAGAAGATTCCATGGTTGTAGCTTCCATAACATGTCTAAAATGCATTAACAAGCAGTAGGTGTGCTGTCCCTCTGGCACTTACACTCTTTCTGCTCAGCCCCCTTCCATGACGTCCCCTGAGGCCTTAAGTATAGAGGTTACATTGCAGATGTGTCACTTAGGGCTGGGCACCTCCCAGACATGTATTCTCTGCATTTGACCAGTTCTGAAACTTTGGAATAGTCTCCACCTGTTACAAGAAGCTGCTTTGGTGAGTGGTGAGAGCTATTTCTCAGGCTAGTCCTGAGCTCAAGCCAAACATTTTTTGTTTTAACATTAACTTCATGTTTAAAAATCCTTAATTATTAAATGGCAGCAAGTATAAACAAAATAAACTCCACATTGTTCAACCTGTTAAAACTCAAAATGCACAATCAACTAGTCTCCTTTTCCCATTCTTTTTTCTATCTGAGAAGTTTCTGGAACATTCTGGATTCTCCAAGTTAAGTCTCTTCATTTTGATTCTTGTCACCTTAACGAACTCCTACTCTTCTTCTCTTGATTATCAATACCAATTAATACCTCATTACAGATCAGCACTGTCATAACCTGAGGAGGCACCTTAACACTATCATGCAGTCCACGGTAGGTGGTAGTGCAAAGAGGAAAGAGCTGATGGCCACTCTTTTCATTTCATCACAACTTCACACAGGATCCTGGCCAATCTATAGCACAGTAAAAAAAAAAGAAAAGAAAAGTCTAATAGGTAGCTCCCAAATTACTCATTTTGCAAGTATATCAAAATGAAAAAGGACTAAGCAAGTAATTTTGGACTCAGTTTCACTGCAGGAAATAATTATGTGCTGATGCAATTTGTTCATAGGTATTTAGCATGCTGTAATCTTGAATACTGTGAATCTCAAATACACTGGATGCTAACCATCATTAGGAGCCATTATCATGTGAATCTGAGCAATAAAACTTATTTGTGTATCTCTCTGAAGTGTAGACTGTAGACCTCTACTATCCCTGACACATCACAAATTACTAAGCCTGCACAGAAAGCACATGAAATTGTGAGCGTTGGGGGTTGCGGGAGGTTGGGGAAGAGTATGTCATCATCCCAGGAATTCCAGAAAGGATGTTTGAATTTCTCATACCGAAAAGAATGATCCTTGGAACTCTCAAAGCTGATGTTCCTGCAACTTGACCCAGTGTTACAAAGGAGGCTTTGAACAAAGGGGAGAACGCCCTGGTTTGGCAGATCCCGGGCTTGCAGGTAACCTAGACACAGATTTAAGGAAGAAATTAGTTTAGACGCTTGAATCATGATCCATAACATTAGCGGAGGAGCCACTTGAGAAACACAAAACCGCTGACGCCTTGCACCTCCTCCCGGTGTGTCCACCAAGCTGCTGAACTGCTGTCACTCTCCCCATGTTTCTCTAGCTTTCCTCTTCAGAGTGGTCACTGCTCTGTTACACAGCCAAGCTTCCAGCACAGCTCTCTGCAAATCAGCGGTGAGTGGGACCAATAAGAAAGCAAGCTTCTTTGCATCTCAAGTTAAAAATGAGGAGTTTTTAAGTTTGGACAAAAGCTTTCAGGCCAGCTTCTATTTTTCAATGTTTAAGCGTAATTTCTAAATACCATAAAATACAAAAAGCAGGGCTGGAGAGATGGCTCAGCAGTAAAGAACACTGACCGTTCTTGCAGAAGACCCAGGTTCAATTCCCAGCGCCCACATGGCAGCTAACAACTGTCTGTAACTACAGTTCCAGGGGATCCGACAGCCTCTTCTGTCCTCCGTGGGCATTGCACGACATGGGTGCACTTACCTTCATGCAGGCATAACACTCATATACATAAAATAAAAATAATAAATAAAATATTTTTTTCAAAAATGTGTTTCTGCACTACTACAGTCAAAACCTTTGAGGAAAAATATTGCTATACTAAGCCAATACTCCATCAATAAAATACTGATGAAATGTGCACCAATCAAATCTACTCTTTACATATGCAGGTGGACGGGAGTGTGGGGACTATAATAATGGAAAGCAACCTGGAAGTCACTGATCTGTGTGCTGTAGCTGATCAAACCCTTCCCCCTGATGCCTGCCTTGGTGTTACATAATCTCCCTCACTCACACTTGAAGACCCACTATGCCCAGCGTTCGGGCATTGCTTTTTGTTTGTCTGCTTTATTTTGTTTGCACACAGAAGACGTTCACCAAATATTTGATGACTAAATTGATAAACAAACAACGATTAAATGGCTAAATGAACAGGTTTGATGCTCAAGGAAAGATAGAATTTATTTATTTATTTATTTATTTATTTGGTCTTTTTGAGACAGAGTGTCCCTGCAGCCCCAGCTGTCCTAGAACTTACTATGTAGACCAGCCTGGCCTCTATCTCACAAATATTTACCTGCACCTGCCTCCTGAGTGCTGGGATTAAAGGCATGTAACACGGTGCCCAGCTGGGAAGATGAAATTTTAGCATAGATAAGAAAGAGTTCTAGGAGGTCATAGAGAGATCTGGAGTAATATACCAGTAATAGTAATTTCTCAGGGTACAGAGGCAGGCAGATCACTGTGAGTTCAAGACAAGCCTGGTCTACATAGTGAGTTCTGGGCCAACTTGTACTACATAGCGAGACCCTGTCCCATCTCCCAAAAAGATTCATTCCTCTAGAAGGTTCTGTATCCTAACTCAAGAACACATCAGAATGGAAGCCATCCCAGTGTGTATTTGGTCGGTTGGAGGTTAAGTTCTCTAGCCTTGAACACAATTGTTCCTGTGTGAAGCCCCTCCCACTACATTCTAATAGATTCCCCCCCCCAAGCAAGGTCTATTAGGGTATAAAAGGCCCATGATACATATTTGTTGAATGAATAAATAAAAATATATAATAATAAAAAATAAAAAAGAATCCTGACAAAGCTTTTCAGCTCTTCCTACTTAAAGTCTTAGTGGCTTCAGCATTTTCTGCAATATACAACACAGTCCCCAAACATCACAAATGAGTCATCAGGGTCATTCCTTTCTCTATATGAAAAACACAAATATTACTAACAAATTCTAACATTTAATATAATCACTTATTCAAGTAAAACTTGCAAAGTCAAACACATTGAGCATTTCAAGTAGCATAGTCAGAAACAAAACACACCGTTTCTCAAAAGGTGTGACTGTTGAGCATTCAAATCAGACATACAAAATGATCTGACTGGCCATGTTTCTGGAGCGCAATAAGTTATCAGTAGGTCTGTTAGGGAATTACCATCATCACAATCTCTACCACTGCCATCTCCACCATGGCCATCGCCACTATAAGAATTATGTTGGTAAAATGAAATGCAGCTCTCTTTATCTCTGCTTCTAGCTCTTCACAAATGTAAAATTGTTTCTATTACCAGGTCCAAATGGATTCAGTTCAGTTCAGAGGATAAGTCTGTTTGACTAACCAAACATCTGTGAATGTCATTCATAAGAGGCAAAGAAAACAAAATTGCCTCTTGTTGGCACACACCTCAAGTACAGTGCTGTTGTCATGACAGAACATGAATTATTTAGTATTGATAAAGAACAGATTTGTAATCCCAAAACTGTATTCAGAATGAAACTTACAACTATCTCTATGTCTAGGAGGTTCTTGAAAACGAAGTACTATCAGAATCATGAACAAGATGCATGGCCAGAAGAATTCAGCGAGGGACAGGACCTGGAAAATGTACAAGACAAAAGTTTGGAATAAATTTCAAAGCATTAGACTATTTCCCTTTCTTGAAGGATGGTAGACAACCAGGTCTGGGTTGCTTTGTAGGAAGTCACTGTTATCCCTATCTGCCATGAACATGCTATGTCAGAACAGATGGACACATTTGTGTCTTTCTACAATGTCAGAATTTATTGAATAACAAATTCACATGATAAAATGGTTTCATTGCCAAACAGTTCCACTTTCCTTGATAACTAGCCAAGACAAACACAAATTCTTTTGCTCCAATCTTTATTACTCAGATCACGCAATACACATCACACCGTGAATATTTCTCTATGCGTGTATATATGTAGGATACAGATGGCTAAAAATATGTTAAATAAATCCCAACAGAGTTCAAGGAATTTCGAAGAGGCCTGAGAGGCAGAAGCTGATAAGGATTTATAAAGAGTCTCCACAGGGACTAGGATAAAAAACCAGACTGAGTCTTCTGAGATGACAATGACAATGACGACGATGATGGTGATGATGATGGTGATGCTATCACTGCTGCCACCTTATAGGCAAGCTTCAGGGTCAGAATTGAGCTGTGGAAGTGTGGCATAGGATTTTGGAGACTGTGTAAGCAAAGACTAAGACTAGGTCCAGAAAGATGGGCAGGTGGATGGATGGACAGCAATCGAGCAAGCCACATCAACAGCAGCGACTGAGCCAAGCTGGAGACCCTGAGACTGTCAGAAGTTCTCTGCCTTTTGGTCTCTTCACACACACACATACACACACATACACACACACAGAGTGGTTCTGTGACACATTCACTGGGTGGTCAGATGACAGGTTGGTGGAGCTGTCATCCACTTTATAGGGTCCAGGTAAGGAAGTTATATTCTGTAGATGTTCAGACCTGAAAGTAACCATGGACACGGGGAATGCTTATTTCAAAGGTAGCAGAAGGCTCAGCACCTCCAGGGCAAGAGCCCTGAGTGCCCTTTTGCTTTTCCTTTTATTGGTCTTGCAAAAAGAAATTACTGCATGTGAAGCAGAAGCACAGTACGTGATTACTCACAGGACACAAACGTTTTCCCAGCTACTTTTCCCCAGTTACTATCTAGGCACAAAGTCCTGCTATGGCTACTGACTATCTTCAAGGACATCCTAGGCTTTGGAATAACAAGCTCAAAATGGTGTCGGTCAGTGTGCCAGTGGACACCACCACACGGCTCCTTGTGTGCAACAAACTTCGTGTCATTCCTCCAACTGACTTGTGATCTTCCAAAGCAGCTTGCCCAGTTAACTCTCTTTAGTTAACCCAATCTCTTCTCTTTATACTATTTGGTTCCCTTCAATACTCCTTCCTCTGTCTGGTGCATCCAGTAAATTCTCAGGTCTGGTTTTCCTGATACAACTTAAATATACCCATTTATTCCTACAGCCTCAATTTACTTTGATAAAGTTATAGGTGGCACCCTTTCTACATTTAGAAATAGTTGTTAATCAGTCTGTGCCCTGTAGGTGGTGGTAGACTGGTGGTGCTGTCTACATGCCCAACAAGGTGCAGAGTCATAGGCTTCTGTATTTGTACTCAAAATGTAGTCAGAGGCTGCATGTAAAATGGAGTCTCTCAGGGCAAGGCACTTTCTGAGAAGCCAGTGTTTTACACAGTATAGAATAACTTAGGGCAAGGCACAACCTGCTCTCAACACTGTGTGTCTCCTAGGGCAACCAGTGGGGCAAGGCCTGAGAGGATCCCTGGCTCATTTGTCACCAGATCCAAATCCATGACTGTGTCAGCTTGACTTTCTCAAGAGACCTGAACTCTGTCCCTTTCCCTTTCACAGATACATTTTTTTTGTAGATTGCAGAACTGTCATTAAAGAAGATGGAGAAATAAATCACTTCACCCTATTGCATACG
>NW_008352325.1:3374075-3374680 GCF_000622305.1 Nannospalax galili
AAAGAAAATCAAGGACCCATGTTGTAGTGCACACTTTTAATCCCAGCACTCCTGAGGCAGAGACAGGTGGATCTGTAATTTCAAGACCAGCCTGGTCTGCACAGTGAGATCTTGTTTCAGAAAACAAACAAGCAATAAAAAGGAATCAACAGCTCAATCAATGGAAGAAACTTGCTATTTAATATACTGTGCCATATAATTGGTTTTCCTGAGAGTGGCATGGCAAGACAGAGATGGAGGAGATCCCTGCCATGACATGATACGAAATTCTAAATGGGAGAATCTTTAAGAATGTTTGGGAGAAAACACAGGGTATCATGTTTGTGTCTTAAGAGACAAAAAAATCCTTAAATTTAAAAATTAAGCTATATTAAAATGTCATCTACGGGAGCTGGAAGATGACTCAGTTGTTAAGAGCACTGGCTGTTCTTGTAGAACACCTGGGTTCAAATCCCAGCACCCACATGGCAGCTAACAACCATCTGTAACTCCAGTTCCCCAGGCTCCGATGCCTCTTCTGTCCTCCATGGGCACTGCACAACACAGGTACACACGTACACACACATGCAGGCATGACACTCATATACATAAAATAAAAATAAATA
>NW_008352325.1:3375171-3375453 GCF_000622305.1 Nannospalax galili
CAGAGCTGCTCATTGGTTTCTTTAATATTTTACTTATTATTTTTATTTTATGTGAATGAGTGTATGACCTGCATGTGTGTAAGTGCACCCGTTCTGTACAATGCCTGAGGAGATCAGAAGAAGGCATTGGATCCCCTGGAACTGGAGTTTTTCTTTAATATTTTACTTATTATTTTTATTTTATGTGTATGAGTGCATGACCTGCATGTGTGTAAGTGCACCCATTCTGTGCAATGCCTGAGGAGATCAGAAGAAGGCATTGGATCCCCTGGAACTGGAGTT
>NW_008352325.1:3377060-3379247 GCF_000622305.1 Nannospalax galili
CAGTGCCTAGCTCTGTGCCACTCAGCTCCACACCGCACAGCTCTGTGCCGTGGCTCAGGCCCTGCCATACCACATCCCTCCCACAGCACACCTATAGTCACCACTAGCTTTTGCCCATGCCTCAGGGGCCAGCGGTCTCACCCCAGGTCCATAAGTGCCAGGACATTTTGTCCTTGAGTAAGCCCGGCCATTGCCCGTTCCCCACGCCCGCCACTGCGCATTCCTGGCGGCTCTCGACTTCCATCCCAAGATGACTCCCAGAAGCATGCTGCACACTATGGACATGCCAAGCAATGCCTGCAAGCAATCAGAGAGCCCCTAGCCACGTGGCTTGTGAGAGTATGGAACATGGGAGCAAACAACATCAGTCTAAGTTCTTTAGAAGTGTCACAGCTGAGTTATATAACCACCCATCCATCCATGTGATATAGGCTGTTCAACCTAGGCCAATGCAGTGGGGAGCAGTCCTTAATGGGATGGTTGGTTGGAAGCATTAAAGATACCTGGTCATCAATAAGGGAGACTAACATGATTAGCAGGGGCCAGAGGACTATACAGGAAGGGCAGGCAATACTGACAGAACTAGGTATGAGAAAAGCAATATATGATGGCCCAGTTCACTGGGCCAGATAAGATTGTGTTCACCAGAGATATGAAGGAAACTTAATTCAACTGGGACCTTGAGAATGGTATGGGGCTTTAATGGTTTTACTAAGCCCTTTATTGGGACAGGATCTTCGTAAAGTGAGGCAGGCTTTGGCAAATCTAAAGGATTCTGACCAGCATGTAAAACGTATCTGTAAAATAACAGAACACCCTATAAGAGATATAAAAAAGACCAGACTAAAGAAACGGTCCACTTGGGTTACTTGAAGACAGATGTAGCAAGACTACGCAAACCCGAATTCCCAGAGAAAAAAACTGATATAAAACCAAATTCAGTACTAAGGCATTTCTGGAAGGCTTTGTCAAACCCAAATTCCCAGAGAAAAAAAAACTGATATAAAACCAAATTCAGTACTAAGGCATTTCTGGAAGGCTTTAAAATAAGAACAGTTTACAAAAGGCATTCAAAGAATAAAAACTGTCCCGGGGGTGGTTAAGAATCCCCAAGGATTAAATAAGATGCATTTCTCTTCTCATAAAGGCTATACTAGTGGTGGAAGCAGTTTTTCCCATCAAGTTCTCCCCCAGCAGCCAGATATGGTCAATGGGAAGATGATAGATGTGGCTACAGTCAGAAGGCAGACCCAGAGCCTGCCTGACTCAGGGAACAAACAAGTGCAGTAGGGACCCTGACTGAGGGAACAAACAAGTGCAGTGGGGACAGGAGAAGCCCCCTGCCTCCTTAGCCCAGTGCAGGGTCAGGCAACTGGAGCCAACACCTGTAAGTGTATCAAGAATAAAAAAAAGTACAAAGAGACTCCATGTAAAATCCCCCCAGTGCAAAATGACTCCAAAGGGATAACTAAAAATAATAAAGAGCTAACCAAATTAATGCCTTGTACCCGTGCTATGGTACCTAACGAGGAACTATGGAGAAAACAGTTAATACGAATGGACAAAACCTTTCCATGCTATGTGAGACCTTATCTATGAGTGATTTAATATATAACGTTAACCTTCCTTCAAGTATTTTACAGATGTAAAAGCCATTTGAAAGATACCTGAAGAAGCAAAGGCCAGCTATGACAAAACCTTTCCATGCTATGTGAGACCTTATCTATGAGTGATTTAATATATAACATTAACCTTCCTTCAAGTATTTTACAGATGTAAAAGCCATTTGAAATATACCTGAAGAAGCAAAGGCCAGTGATTTAATATATAACATTAACCTTCCTTCAAGTATTTTACAGATGTAAAAGCCATTTGAAATATACCTGAAGAAGCAAAGGCCAGCTATAGCTATAAGATTCTTGGGAGTTTTATAGCTGAGTAAGATGAAGACAGAGACTCCCAAACTATACAACTGTTAAGAAAATCTACAGTACCAGGGGGTACCAGGGGTGGGTTGCCCCCCCCATGAGCTGTTGATCAGAGAGCTCCTAGAGGTCCTCAAATTCACCAAGGCTATTGCCATTAACGTCGGTTGTACACTAGAAGGTTGGTAAGGCCATGTTGCTGAAGACACCACATATTGTGAGCGTGGGAGAAGAAGAAGAGATGGAACTGAGACTAAGCCAC
>NW_008352325.1:3379422-3392422 GCF_000622305.1 Nannospalax galili
GAACTGACAAATTTCTAATTGGATAAGGCCCACTCCTGAGATGGAACACACATCTGGTGCTGTAGACCAGGCCATACCAGCCCTAGTGGGGAAACCATCACAAGTATACTGTTTAATAAATATCCTACTGGGCTATCTTCTAGGCATCTGTATTTACATTCATGTTTGTTTAAATGTGTCTACTTCCTTCCATTTGTCTTTATAGTAGAAGAAACACCACTGAGATAGATCAATGGCCATGGCTTAAAGACAAATAATGAGGAGGCCCAAGAAATCACTATCTCACCATGATACAAGAGAGATCGCCCTACATTTGTCACACCCTCCAAGGCTCAGGGACCTTAGAGGAAGATTGGAGGAAAGATTATAAGAGTGGAGGAAAGGGGTAGAGTGGGTTCCCCAGGGGTTCTGGTTCCTCCAAGGGGCAGGGCCTACCATGGAGAATGGACTGCAGAGGGGCTGCTGGGAGTCATCTTGGGATGGAAGTCGAGAGCTGCCAGGAATGTGCAGTGGCGGGCATGGGGAACGGGCAATGGCCGGGCTTACTCAAGGACAGAATGTCCTGGCACTTATGGACCTGGGGTGAGACCGCTGGCTCCTGAGTCATGGGCAAAAGCTAGTGGTGACTATAGGTGTGCTGTGGGAGGGATGTGGTATGGCAGGCTCTGAGCCACGGCACAGAGCTGTGCGGTGTGGAGCTGAGTGGCACAGAGCTAGGCACTGGGTGCTCATTTCTTTGTAAGTTACTCCCCTCCTCCCCCCACAATAATAATAAATGCACATAAAGATATGTTATATGGTTTGCCTGACAGCACAAGAGACCCAGAGAGAACTCTGGCAACAGCTCCCAAGTCCAAAACATCCTGAACACCAACGTGGCATCATCAGTTGAAAACTGAGCACTATGAAACTTGATTTCAGGTATGAAATTATTATAATGTATGACAATGCTTTCAAGCTATGCAAATACATGTCCACAGAACTTGAATGAATTGTATTTACATGGGTTCTAGCCCCAAGATATCATTATGTATGTGAAAATACTCCAAAATCTGGAAATTGTCTGAAATCTGAAGCCCTTCTGGCCCAGGTATTTTGGATACCTGAAGCTTTGAGTTGAAATGAACCCCTGAATTGGATTCTTTACAGGATTCAGAGATGAAGAAAACCAAGCCCTTCACTGGGCTTTCTCACATGATATTGGGGTGTTTCCAAGCTCTGTATCATCTGTGCAGAGCCTCATGAGGACCAGCGAGATAACATTGCAACTGGATGATACCTGGGAAGCCTTAACCTAATTACTTTTCCTGGTATCCTTAACCTAACTTGTGGTGGCACCTGGACAAGTGCTTAGGCTTGCAGAATAAACAAGCAATTTTCTACCTCACTTGTACAAACAACCCTCCAGACTGAGTCTAAATCCATTTTAAATCCCCAGCCTGGCTTATGCAGCCTGTGGCATTGGTTACGGTGGGGAAACTATGAAGGAGAAAATGTTTTGGTACAAAAATAAAATTGACAATAAATTAAAAAAGAAAAAGGCCCCTTCAGGGAAGCAACTCCTCACGAGACCCCATTGACTGGTAGTAAGTTCAGAATGCCAAGGACCAGAAGCAAATCATATAATTAGTTTGTTGCCCTGGACTGTGAAAACAAAGACCTTTGCAAAAACTGTGAAGTTCTACTGTATCTCTTTAGGGCAGTCTGGGCCTCCAGTGTCAACCTTTCAGGAGCAGGGACTTTCCCAGAAGTATTTTGTGGTCTTTGTTGTTGTTACTACAGGAAAGCTAGTCCAGTGTTCACAGGAGTTCAAACAAGCCAGAGAAGGTTGAGGCTGGGGCCACCTATAATTGCAGGTGACCTGCTACTTTTTCAGCGCACACCCAGCTGGGGCGTACCAAGATCCTTCAACTGAAGCCCAAAGCTCCTCCCCAAGATAAACCTTTGTAATGTTAGTTGGACTCTGAGGGGAAAAAAAAGCAGGCAATCTTTTTTCTTTCCCTCTTTTAATTTTTATTTTTTTAGGAGACTATTAAAAAACAATTGACTGTCTTTCAATATTCATTTGTTAAACATTTAGTTAGCATACTTTGTCAAACATTAAGCTAAAGTCTCTGGCATTAGAAAAAACAAACAAGGAATATTTCTTCCTGATTTCCCCGAATGAGAGAAGCAGATAAAGGACACTGCTTTGAACCCAGAAGAAGATGCACACAGGTACAAAAAGATTCTGGAAGTCAGAGGAGCAATCTGTCTCTAAATTGCAAATGTGATTACCCTAACCAAGGACTCCCACTTTGGTAAATTTCATTAAGAAAAATATTAAAGAAGTTCTACAATATTTTCAAAGTTATTTCAGCACTGTTTTAGTCAGAAAAATAAATTGCAACTTAGCACCAGTCCTTAGCAGATCGATAGGCCACATCCTATTCAGTGAAGCATCTTTAAGCCTCCCATTATTGTGGTCAGAGTTAGAATGCATGAGCTGGCGGAGACAGGAGGAGTCCCCACGTGACTAGTTCCTCCAAGGGGCAGGGTCTGCTGTGGAGAATGGACTGTGCAGAGTGAGTCCGCAAAGGAGGGGCTTGTGGTCCCATCTTAGGACAGAAGTGGGAATGGGCATGGGGAACATGCAGCAGCCAGGCGTGCTCAAGGACAGAATGGCCTGAAACTTATGGACCTGGGGTAAGACCGCTGGCCCGTGAGGCGTGGGCAAATGCTAGTGGTGACTATGGGCCTGCACTGGAAGGGATGTGGTATGGCGGGCTCTGAGCTGTGGCGCAGAGCAGGGCTGTCCGGAGCTGAGCCGTGTGGAGCTAGGCACTGGATGTTCCTTCTGTTGTAAGTCACTCCCCTCCTTCCCCCACGATAATAATAAATGTACATAATGATATGTTATATGGTTTGCCTGATTGCACAAGAGACCCCAAGAGAACTCTGGTGACAGGAAGTCACACCTTTTCAGTCACAGCTGAGTCCAGTGAGCAGATGGGAGGCCGTAGCACACAGGCTGTGTCCGGGGTACCAAATCTTACAACCACTGGGACACTGTGTCCTCCAAGAAAATACCAGTAAGTGAGGAAAGAAGGGAACTGGGAGGACCATCTCTGCACAAGTTCCTGCTCACACTGAATGGGAGTCTAACCAACATGTCAGCTGGACTAGCTTTCAAGTCAAATGGTTCTGAAACTTGTTTGGTGAATAAATATATTCGAAACAAAGAAAATTCTGAGAGATTCACCTGCCTCTTCTTCCTGAGTGCTGGGATTAGAGGAGTGGACCACCAAGTCTGGTGATTTTTTTTTTTTTTTTTTTTTTGTTGGTCTTTTTGAAACAGGGTCTCCCTGTGGCCCCAGCTGACCTGGAACTTGCTATGTAGACCAGGCTGGCCTTGCCTGTTCTTTCTGTGTGCTTGGATTAAACATATGTGCCAACATGCCCAGCTCTGGATTATTTTTTAAAAGAATAAATTGAAATTTTTTACACAGCACTCCAAAGTATTCAATAGGAAGACAAAAGTCTAAAATTAATTTAATTTTATAAGAAGCACAAGAATAGACACTAGCAACCAAACTGATGGGAAGAAAGTAGAACCCTATTTTTGAAAACATGAGACACATTTCATAGAAAAGGAAAAGATGGCTTAAGATACACAAAATCAATATGAATAATAAAAATATACAGAAAATAGAATAAAACAGAGAAATACTTGTATGTAATCCCCAATCCTATAATTATTGATTGCAAAAGAAATTGCCAGACAATTCACACAAGGGAAAGTAGATATGGAAGAAAGTTTGTTCTTATACAAACCCTTTGAAATAGAAAACTAAATAAACTCTAGTATGCCACTGTACGTGGAATAAATCTGTGAGCACAAACCATACAGGGCATAAGAACCCCAAACTGATTTCAGTGAAGCTGCAGTGGTTACCACTGCCCTCAGAGCTTTGCCCTGCTGCCCAGGAATCACAAGAAGAGGCCCAGAAAGTCTGCCAACAAAGACAAGGACGCAGTAAAAAAGTGTTGGGAGAAAGCCAAAAAGAAGTGGTCCAAAGGCAAAGTTTAGGACAAGCCCACCAGCCTGTTTGACAAAGCCATGTATGACAAACTATAAGGATGTTCCATAACCTTACCATCCCAGATTCACGACTCCCTAGCCAGCACAGCCTTCAGGAGCTCAGTAGCAAAGGACTTAGCAAACTGGTTTCAAAGCACAGAACCCAAGTAATTTACACCACAAAGAGGTAGAAATGCCACAGCTGCTGGTGCAGATTCGTGGACAGATCTAAAACTGGATATGCTGACAGGCATCATGTGACCTGTGTGTCCCCACTAAAAAGATGCTGGTCAGAAGGCAGCACAAACCACAGCAGTCAGTAATAATTCAAGTTGATTTCTGGCTCAGCCACATTACTATTCAGAATTTCTTCAAAGGTTACTGAAAGCATGTGTAGCATTTAGGTAATGTTTAAAACAACATTCAAGGGGCTGGAGAGATGGCTCAGCAGTTGGCAGTGCTTGCTGCTCTTCCAGAGGACCAATATTCAGTTCCCAACATACACATTAGGCAGCTCACAACCACGTGTAACTCCAGCTCCAAGGGATCTGACGCACACATACAAACATCCCGACACATACATACACATATACACAATTTTAAAAAAAATAGGTATTTTTTAAAATATGTCAGCTGGGCTGGCATGGTGGTGCACGCCTTTAATCCCAGTACTCTGGAGGCAGAGGCAGGTGGATCTCTGTGAGTTCAAGGCCAGCTTGATCTACATAGTGAGTTCCAGGTCAGCTGGGGCTACAGGGAGACCCTGTCTCAAAAAAGACTAATAATAATAATAACAAAATATGTCAAAAGAGTGGAAAGCTAGAATCTATGCCTGGAAACAAGGGTACGCCCCCACAGCAGAACTGTTAAGACGAGTACTCCAGCTCTACCTGGGACTCAGAGCTCCGACCACCCCATACCAGTGTGTGCTGTGGATGCAGAATTCAAGGCTGTAATAGAGGCCACATGCAAGGCTGAATGCAGCCAGTAGCTCCTGACAGCTCACCATGTGAAGAGCATCACACACAGCTTTGGTATGCCTAGTCACCTAGCTCAAGTTGCTTGGGGCATTTTGTCTTGCTTCACCCACTTTGGTCTTCATCAGGTATATTCAACGAGTGTTCATTCAGTACCGTTCATGGGAGGAAGCAGGAAGGGCCTGCCTAAGCTCTGCTTCAAACACAGTCAGGTCTCTCGCCGTGCACCCCACCGTTTCCCCTCAAGCATGTCAGCACTGGGTACTTCCCCTCTCTGGCCTCAGTTTTCTGCATCTATGAAATGGGAAAAAGTGTTCTAAGGATCTAAGGCTGAGGTTCATGACCAGCTGGGAGAGAGAGAAATATCCTGGGTGCCATCTGGGCCTGGGTGATGTGACAGAAGAGTGGGTGACAACAGCCGGAGCAGAGGGAAACGCAGCCCCAGGGAGCACAGCTTAATTGGCTTCTACCACAAGCCTTTTGTGGCAGCTCCTCTGACTACGCTCAGCCACAGCTCAATGACTATGCCAAGAGCCTTCTGCTGCCTCCCTCTCATCCCAAAGAAATGGTCACTTTCCAGATAGGTGAGTACCAATGCACATAAGCACAACTGTCCCCAGAGCTCCAGACCCTAGGCTAAAGGACATGTTAGTAAGGCCCACAGACCAGACAGCATTCCTGTCCACACTGGAGCAACTCAGTGCCTGGCATAGGACAGCCGTGGTTGACCCACACAATGCATTCCCTGGGCAAGACCTCTGGCTAAGCTGATAGCAGGTACCCAGTAAAGGAAACACACCCAGGAGACATGAATGGGAGAAAAAGAGAGTACACACAAAGGGGGAAGTATGGAGCTGACCCCAGACAAAGGTCTCCATGAAAGGGGACTCTGCAGTCCCAAGGTGGCAAAGTAAATGTGTACTTCAATCTGGCTGGTTCCTCAATAAACAGCCTCCCACAGAACCTCATAGAAACAAGCCTGGAGGTTTCCTTTGCCTCTGACCACTTGAGATATTTTAAGTCTGATGATGTTTTTGCCAACTATTCTTGTCCTTGAAAAGTCTAGGCTTAGTCAGTCAGATGTAGTGGTGGGTATTTTGGATCCCAGGTTGAGGTAGAATCATGAATTCGAGGCTAGCCTGAGCTGTAGGGTGAGATCTTTTATCTCCAGCAAAGTCCACAGGCAGAGCCAGGGAAGCCCAGGCATTCAGGGGGCCTTTGTCATCTGTGCTCTACAGAAGCCTCCATCCTGCATGATGTCTAGACCCAGTCTTCAGGTGATCAGTCGCTATCTTCTCTCCAAGATGTTGATTAGTCCAGTGTGAGTAACAAAGAGACTCAGTTAAGTTTTGTTTTTGTTTCTCTTCTTTTCCCTCTGGCAAATAACCAAATAGGGAAATGAGGAATCCAGATGCCTAGTATTTGAAATGCAGTTATTTCTCATACAGTTAGATACTTGAAGATTTTTAAGATTTGGGCCATGGCCCGGGACACAAAGGATACCCACAGGGGAACCAAGCTGCCTGAGACCCTCCCTTTATGCAGGCATTCCCTTTCTGCCCTTCTGCCCTTCAAGGTTGTTTTCCTGTACAGTAGTTGGTGTATTTACTTGTGCTCTGAGAAAAGGGATAGGAGGAAAAGAAAGCTAAAGTTAAAGGATTAGAATCAAATTAAGATCAAGCAGACCTGAGAAAGGCCTGTGATACCCCGACTGTGAATAGGAAAAAGGAAAACAAAGAGCACATGCCAATGCCAAGTTCTCAATGCATAAAAGCATGATTGCTTCTCAGTAATTAGATTCTACTTTGTTTTCCCAGGGTCACTGAGACATACCCAAATGACCTACAGTAGCCTCACAATGGCCCGACAGTTTCCTCTTCAGAGTCAGGAACAGGTGTGTCCCAGCACCCAGGACAGCCCAAGCCTATGCCAGGACCTCACGGGTGCCTTTTAATGGTCTTATCTACCCACATAGAAACCAGATTAGTCTCCAATTGTGTCGAGTCCTCAGTCAGAGCTTCAAGCTATCACAAGGTATCCAGATCTGAACATAGGTGGCTATGATGCTGTCCATGGGAAATGGGCAACTTCCTTATAGCTTCTGGGAACCATTAGAGTGGTACAATGGCAAGCACACCACTCTGAGAACCCTCACTTCTCAATCCAGTCTTATTCAGCAGGGCCTGCATATGCATCTATGTGAATTTTGTGTCTCTTAGGATAGCCAGCTGCTGAGGGACAGGGCAGAAAGATCAGAGGTTTATCAGCAAGTTCCCACTCAGCAGTGCCCCACTTCTGACTGACTGCGTGCCCATGAGAATGCCCTGAGCTGGGATCGCCAGAATGGAACACAACACTCTTGTGGCTTCTGGCTAGTACTAGCATGCCAAGGAAAACAGGACTAGCCACTGTCATGATAGCCATCAAGGGCTAAGCAGAGACTAGTGGGCTCCAATCAACGTCTCCAGCAACTCCTGGACAATGATGGACAAACCAAAATCTGAGCAGGATCAGACCACTGGTCTTGCACCGGAGTCATGTGGCCCAGGCCTTTCCATGACAGCATTCTGATAGCCAGAGTTTATTTTGGCCTGCAGTTCCAGAAGATACAGTCCATCATAGCATGGCAGCAGGAGCAGGAGGTGTCTGGTCACATCGCAGCCACAGCCAGGAACCAGAAAGCAACAAATGCTGGTGCCCAGCTCACTTCCTCCTTCTTATTTGGTCCATGGAACCCTACATTTAGGGCGAGTCTTCCCACTCCAATTATCCTAACCTAGATAATCGCTCACAAGCACACCAGAGATGTATTTCCATGGTGATTCTAAATCCCATCAAGTTGGCAATCAAGATAAACGATCACACTTAGTGTGATCACACGTGTATTTTCATGGTATTTTCTTATTGTTATATTTTTTAAGTCATAAGTAGTGACTTCAATGGTTATATAGTAAGAATAAAAGGAAAATACAAATACATAAATTCATGTGGAAAACCCTGGCTCCAACCACTGGCTATGGCAGTACTGAGGAATTTGCATTGGTTGTATCCACAGATGCTACTGAGGGCATCATCCACTCTATTCAACTTTCTCTGAATCAAGATGCTTTGACCTTGATCCAGTGCTCAGCCCTAAATGGGACACCTATGTCACAACCTCTCCTCCAAAGGCTCAGGGATCACTGCAGAAGACAGGGCAGAAAGACTGTAAGAACCAGAGGCAGTGGATAAATACAAGGAAACCATGTTATATTCCCACATAGGGTAGTCACACATATGAACCCATAACACTTACAACAGCATGCACAAGACCTGTGCAAACCCAAGTCAGACAAAAACGTGGCATGAAGGGGGAAGTTTGGCAAGAAGCCTCAGCTCTACCTGAGGATCTATTAGCCATTAATAGCTACTGGGAGAAGGAGACTCAGTTTTCCTTACTGGTGTGTTACTTGGTAGGTTATCCAAACTCCAAGGGGTAGACCCACAGCTAAGAGCATTTTGGAAACACAAGTTAGACTCAATAGGCCTTTAAAAAATACAAGACAAATAATCATGGAGGACATGAAGTCTAGGGTGATGGATAGTAACATAGGAGTGTAGAGGAGGGAAGGGTTCTAAATACGAACATAATACATTGTGTGAAATTCTCAAATCAATAAAATGTTTTCAAATGTTGGACTTTAGTGTTAAATGAAAACAGAGAGGTCTATGATTTTAACAATGCAAAATATTTGTATTTTATATGCCATAAAAGTAGCAGATGAAATAGTACAGTGGAATTGCGGGTGTTTTTCAAATTACTTCTCCATCGTTAAATACTGCTTATATGATAAATTAAAAATCAAGAGTTATAAAATGAGTGACATTAAAATAAATATAAAAGTAAACATCTGTCTAAACAATTTTTCCAAGAGCAGTAGAATCTCAGCCATTGTGAGGATGGGCATTTTTCTTTGAGATTTCCATAACAGATGCTTTTAAAGGAGTTACAGGGGCTGGAAAGATGGCTTAGCAGGTAAGAGCATTTATTATTCTTATAAAGGACCTCACATCAGACATCTCACAACCACCTGTAACTCCAGATCCAGGGTGTCCAACACCCTCCTCTGACCTCTGTAAGTACACACACACACACACACACACACACACACACACACACACACACATGCACACACACAATATAAAAAATAAGCCTTTAAAAACAAAATTAAATAAAAGAATTATAATCATAAAATAATAAAATGAAGGGTTTTTTTAAAGGAAATGTAAAACATAAGCTTCCTTCAACTTGTGAACAGAGCTAGGTTCTTATTCACTAAGTAAACATTTAATTGAGGCTGTTTCTTCATTCTGTCAGACTTGCTTGCTCCCATCTATGCCAACATTTTATTTCCATAATGTAAAAACTAAGAATTTACAGGTCATCCTTGGAGAGCAGGTGACAGCTAAGGAAAGTAGTTCAGTTTAAGACATTCACGCAGAGGAACCTGTCCTCAATATTTCCACTACAATTGATTTAGAGACGTAAACGCATTGCCATACTGTCACTGCTGGGGTACTGCTCTAACTTGATTGTGCAAGCTGGAAACCTAGAGCTCTCATTGCCTCTCACAGCCCATAGGTGACTGAGGCATACTTTTCCACCATATCCTGTCCTACACCCTGGAAACAGAAAACAGCTTCCTCTCAAATGCTGAGCCCCATTGTGAGCACATCACACACTAACCATTCAGGTCTCGCAACCCCATAGGAAAGAAATCTAGCTAAGAAATATTCCTAAGGAAGTCAACTAGTAAATGGAAAAGGCCAGTCCAGATGTTCTGAATGCTGTACTAACCCCTGTCCTTTCAACTCTGTTGTGTTGTAAACAGTGCCATGATAGATAGCCTTGCACAACACCATCTCCCATTTGGACACAGTCATCTATGGGATACATCTTCCAAAATGGGTTCATATAATGTTCAATTACATATTTGGTTGATTTTTTTTCACGACTGATTGTGGCCCCTTGAGGGCAGGGCCACACTTGTCCCCCCGCAGAGAATCCATGAACAAGTACATTATTCCTTCCTTTCCCATTCAGCCACCAATGCTTTATTTTTATTGTCTTATATTATTATTATTCTTTAAGGCAGTGCCTCATGCAGCCCAGGCTGACCTTGAACTCACTATATAGCTGAGGATAACCTTGAACTCCTGATCCTCTTGCTTCTATTTCTCAAGTACTGAGATTCCAAGTGTGCATCATCATGTCCAATTCAACCAAGGTTAGGGAGACACCTCTTGTGTGCCAGGCACTGTTCTGGGTGCTGGGGAACAGACTGTGAACAACTAGAAAAATACTTCACTCTCCTGAATGGTACACAATAATGCAGGGCCCACAGGCAATTAACAAGTAAATCTGCTGTGCGTTATTATAGATGATAAATGCTGAAGAGGAAAATAAAATGAAAAAGAATGGGGTACGGGGGTTACTGTGTTAAATAAGCACACACACAGACACACACAGACACACAGACACACACACACACACACACACACACACACACACACACACACAAAGCAGGGGCAGAATGTTTCTGTTGAAGACATTTCCCCCACAGCAGTGTGTATTGTGAAAACGTAAAAAACTCAGAGCACAAAGAAGTTAGGAAATCTCAATTACTTCCCCAGCACTGGGCTACTGAAGTTCATGAATTCATGTACTTAAAAGAGAAAGAATGGTTGGGAGCATGGGAAGCCAGCTTCCTGTGGAACACTGTTTCACAGGAAGGAAGATATGTTTGCATGTTTACATGTTAATGAAATCCACTGTTCTTAAAAGGAACACCACAGCCAGCTACACCGAGTTCATCAAAAGCATGTGTTTCACCTGTTCATTCCTGGTGTCAAAACTTATCAAATTCTCAACTGAGACAGTTCAGATCCTGGTGTCCCAGTATGTCTATTGCCATGCCACACTGAATGTGCCCGATCTCCTCTGATGTTGCAGAACAAAGAAAGCCTCCCTTAACACTTGCTTCATTGTGAGAAGGGAAGCAAGATACGCTGGTCAAGGAGTCAGCCAAATGAAATTCAGTTTCAGTCACTAGCCTTCTTCAGATAGAGGACTTGTGCCATAGACTCACTGCTGAGGAGGGTGTATCTCTAGCTCTGACGCTGACCGGGGAATAAAAGATTGTTCATCACAACAATACTTCATTAAAATACACACTTTCAGGATTTTTTTTACTTATATGTTTGCACAAGTTTGGTTTGAGAGACTACAATTTCCTCAGGAAAACTGAGCTGCTGTAAATTGATTACAGTTCTAAAAAAGATGTGCATTAACACAAAAGATAGGATATCAGAGACCAATACTGAGTGGGTAAGTCATGTGAAGTCTGTTCTTAGCCCTCAGCTTTTAGAATCCGTCCCTGTAATAATGATGTTTGTGCATTAAACCTTTTAATGCCTTGTCTCTTAAGCCAGAATATTTGTAGGTGTTTTTACAACAAATGCCCCAAATACCAATTTTTCAAACTCTACTTCTTACTTTATTTCTAAATTAATTAGCCTTTTTCTGATAAGCCTTTTCCTACCTTAATAAGGCAATAGACAGGTCATGAGAGTTCGGCCATGTTAGCCCATAGGACAGGTTTTGGTGGGAAATGACCCTGCAGGACATTGGCACCTGACAGGAGGCAAGGCACTCAAGATCAGACCCTGGTCTCTGCAATCCTCCCTCCCAGGAACCCTCTGGAAAACCAGGACACTCACCGGGTGCCGCAGTCTACAGAGCCAGTTCTTCCACAGCAGGGCTTGGAATTGGCGCCCAGCATGCCCCATGCCTGCTGCTTGCTGCTCGGGTCAGGAAGTCAGCTTGCAGGGCCAGTGCTTATATTTGTAGGCTTCAGTGGAGGCATGTGGCCTATTAGTCAATGCTAACAAATTGAGTGATGCAAGAGAGATTACTGGTGACTTGTATAAGGCAGGCATCAAATGTCCCCTCCTGCTTTGCATCTGCTGAGAAATCTTATCTTTTCACAAGTTGTGCAGTGTTGGGGAGGGTTGTTCTCCAAGAGGCTGCCCTGGGGAGCATGCCCATCATTTCCAAGACCCCACACAAAGCTGCATGCCAGAGAAAGGAGCCCACAGTTTCCACTGACTTGCCTTTCTCCCTGATTTAAGTGGATTCCGTCTTTTTCCTCCTCTTTGCCCAAGATATTTCCAATTTGGCAATCCTGCGGCAGAAATTTGGAGAAGAGTAAGGTGGAATGGAAGCCTGTAGGTCCACTTTGCTGCTGGGCCGCTACTCCGTACTCTGGCCTCACTCCTGGATGGATCTCTCCAAGTTCAGGCAAACAACAAGCAACTCTCTGGATGCTGACAGCTACTCAGTGAGCCTAGGGTTGTTTCTGAGCACAGTGTTACCCCTGCACACTTGTGTTTGTGCTCCTGGGTGTGAGTGTGTGTGTGTGAGTGTGTGTGTGTGTGTGTGTGTGTGTGTGTTGTGTACCTTTGGATGCCTGAGGATAACCCTGGATGTCATTCCTCAGAAATGCCACCTACTTTATATTTGAGACAGAGCCTCCCATTGCCCTGCACCTCGTACCTTAGACTGACAGGTTACGGCCTCTCCAGTATTGAGTTCTTGTAAACACATGACACAATGCTCAAGTTTTGATATAGGTTCTTAAGACTGAACTCATCCATGTATTTTACTGACTAAGCTCTCTCCCTAGACCCGCTTGTGTTTCTTTAACCAGCTGACTTCTGGGTGGGTGGTGGCCAGGGCCTCCTGAGTTCCTTCCCCCGCACACACACACACCCTGTTGTGGTCAGGACATCAGGCAATACAGTCTTGTGGTCTTCCATTTCATAAAGCAATTTTCACAAGCTCTGAATATTCTACAAATGGCTTTTGCAACAGGAAAGAGAAACATAGGTGTCAGCCATTGACTCAATTATTTTATTATTTTTT
>NW_008352325.1:3392462-3397424 GCF_000622305.1 Nannospalax galili
TTGTGCAATGCCCGCAGAGGTCAGAAGAGGCTGTCGGATACCCTGGGACTGGAGTTATGAACAGTTGTTAGTTGCCATGTGGGTGCTGGGATTCAAACCTGGGTCTTCTGCAAGAACAGTCAGTGTTCTTAACCACTGAGCCATCTCTCCAGCTCTTATTTTAATTTATTTTTTAAAATTGTTTTTTTGTTGTTGTTGTTGTTGTTATCTGGCATATAGTTGGCAGTACTAAACCAAAGCCCTTTATTTGTCACAGTGGAGCCCAGCACATGTGAGTTCATCTGATCCTCTCAGGTCATCTTTCTTGGCCTTGGATCCTCAGTGACCCTGCAGGGTCAACCAAGATTCACAACTGTGGTTGTCTTTGCAACAAGAGTGTAAGAACAAGAGTGTCCATCACAGATGGTTGCCATGCTTTTTTAAATTTTAATAAAAGGAGCAAACCCGTGCTATGAGAGTCCTACTTTACTTTCAAGTCAGCTTCTGAATTGCTTCTGAATTGTTAGGCTTCCCAGAGAAAGCTAGTATGTGATGGGTTGGCAGAATGACTCATACATTCATGGAAGTTGAGAAAACCCTGAAATTCAAAGGTGAATCAGCAAGTCAGAGACACAAGAGAGCCAATGGTGCAGTTCCTGTCCCAGAACCAGCAAGTTCAAGACACAGGGAGACACAGAGTATGGTGCTCATACCTGTAAACCCAGCATTTAAGATGCTGAAACAGGGGGATGACTGTGAGTTCCAGGCCAGCCTGAACTAAAGTAAGACCCTGTCTTTAAAAAAAGACCCAGAAAAACTGACATTTCACATCTGAAAAAAAGCTGATGTCTCAGTATAAAGATCATCAAACAAGAGGACTTCTCTTACACAAGATACAGCTCTTTTGTTCTATTCAGTCTTTGATTGATGAGTTAAGGCCCATCTGTGGGGAATCAAGGCCATGAGGGCCTGTTTATGTTTAGACAACATGGCGCTGATATGGATTTCCAGCATGGGCCAAGACAGCTAATGCTAGACATCCAGAAGGGCTATGAGTCAGCACAAAATGGCTGACACTTGCTCTCTGGGAACCCCAAAAGTTAACAGTGATGTCATCTTGTATATAACAAGTTTTGGCAAGAAGCCACCTTTGTGAAATTCTCTATAAAAAGTCCTTGGGAGCAAGGACACTTGCTTTTGCACAGTGTACACCTGCTCAGCCTGAGCGCCCTTGCCCAGAGAAAATAAAGCCTGTTAAATTTGCCAGCCTCTTCATGAATTGTCTTTAACCTCCCAGCTTCATGTGACCCTCTGTTCCTGGCTTCTGAACTCGACTTTCACACCATCTCCATGAAGAAGGCCCATGTGCTGCACTCATCCAACCTACTGAAATGTTAATCTCATCCAAGGACCCTCATAGACATCTCCAAGTGTCTGGGGACCCTGAGGTCCAATCAGTAGAATTAGCCACGGCAAGTCCACGCTGCACTCGTACACATCTCAAACCAAACTTAATTTCCAAATAAAGACAATAATGATATTCTACCTCACATGACACAACTATTCTGCCTGCTACCATAAACCTAGCAGCCCCTTCCCCAGAAAAAGAGCTAAAATCTCAGAGTGATTTAAATCTTTTCCTTGACATTCCATAACTTAAATAGTATGATTTAATTGCATCTTTTGTTGCATGATAAGGTGATAAGAAAGGATAGAGCCTTGATAGTTGCTATAGAGCTGTGATATTTGTAATTGTATATTGATATCCCATAACTTGAATTCTGTGATGTAATTGTGCTTCATGTTGAATGATAATGTGGAATGGGAAAAGATATTTTCTATACATTCAGATTCCTAACAAAATAAGACAATACTCAAGTTAGCTCCAATCCTGACATCTATAACTAGTCATGTAGTCAGAGCTGGTTGGTATTGATGCCACTCTCTTCTGCTGCCTATTAGAGATCTCTTTCCCTTTAAGAAGCACTTCTACTTGCGCCTTTTACCAGGCAGGGTGACACGCTCCTTGATTTTGCTAATGGGCCGGGCTATTAGCAGGCTTGCTTTGATTGGATGGTTATCACTCTCCATCCACTTCATTCACAGGGAATAGTAATAAGGAGAGATGCCCTAGGCAGTCATTATATTCCAGGCACCCTCTTCCTTACTGCCACTCTGGTGTAGTTTAACTTTGCAGTTACATGACAGCAACTCTGACCACCTTGTCTCTGCTGCCACTTGGCCTATGCTCTTTTAAATTCAGCTACTTCCACTGCATTTTGAGTTTGTCTGTGTGAGTGGCTATGCTTCCCACTGGCCTATAGAAAACAGCAACCGCAGAGCTCCCACAGCCCCAATGTCCATTTCCACACAGGCTCCCTGGATTTCTGTCTTCATTAACTAGGCGATATGAACTGTTCTCTGAAATGAAGCATACTTTATGGGCTGCTTTATTTTACCTCACCTTGAAGGGTCTGCTGGGACTTAAACACAGTTATTGGTCTAGAGGAAAAGAGGGAGGGTGAAGGGTGGCTTCTGAGGAGAAGCAGCATGGTCTTACTTGGCTCTGCCTCCCATGAGGTCATTACAGTGCCCTGAGGCAACCTAGGGTTAATCCACTGAAAGGTGGAAGGAAATGTACTATTGCTTGAGAAAGACTTCATCTACTGGCAAAGAAAACGCATCACAATTCAGGGACCCAGTGTCCCCTGCCTCATTGCAGCGGTCCCATTTCCACTCTCAGACTCCTACGGCTTTCTAGCCACTGTTCACACTTTATCAGAAAGGCAGGGGTTCTGTTTGCATTGTACTGCAGCCAGCTGCAAGACGATTTTGAAGTTTTATTTACAGCAATCTCAGACCCGTGGATTCAGAAGAGAAGGGTCTCTTTAAGGGAACAGAAGAGGTTTTCAGGACACATATGCAACACTTGAACTGGGGATATAGTCCCTGAATTTGCTCATTTCTTTTTCCACTCTGTATAGTGTCATTAGGAATAAGCAGATAATATTTATATTCTCATTAGCTTAACAGAAAAGAGAAAGTATGAAATACAGTCAAAGACCCTCTTTGTAGACATTTGATGAAGAGTCTATGGTGATCTGTGCACCACTATTACCAGCTGGTGCCAGGGACTGTTCCTATTCTCTCTTTACCATTGAAATGCATTCATTAGCATTTTTAAGTCTAATCAGATTAGAGAGCCAATTCTACAAACCCCAAAATTTAGTTAGAAAATCTGTATGTAAAATTATATTCTTCTAGAGTTATCCTCAATGTGGAAACCTGTATTAGTCCGAATTCTCAGGAGACACAAAAGCATATATAGATATATCAGCATATCTATGTCTGTGTCTACATCTACATCCATTGAGATAAAATAGACAATAGATATATGATGAGAGATAGATGATGAGAAATAGATAGATATAAGTAGATAATAGTTTTTTTTAAATATTGTATTTATTTTTATTTTATGTGTATGAGTATATTGCCTGCATGTGTAAACATGCACCTGTGTCAAACAACACCCAAAGAGTCAGAAGAGGGCGTTGGATTCCCCTGGAACTGGAGTTACTGATGGTTATTAGCTGCCATGTGGATGCTGGGAATGGAACCCAGGCCCTCTGCAAGAGCAGCCAGTGCTCTTAACTGCTGAGCCATCTCTCTGGCCTCGATAGATAATACTTGTAACTGTCAACTTGACATTGGAACACCTGGGAATGGAGTCTCAATGGAAGATTGTCTAGAGGAGGTTGGCATGTGAGAATGTCTGTTGGCAACTGTCTTAATTATGTTAATTGAAGTGGGAGCACCCACTCACTATGGGTGAGTGGTGGCCTGGCTCATGAGGGTTCAAAATGTTGAGAGACATGTGGACAGTGGTGACTGGGCTCATGAGACCTCAGAGAACCATTCATATAATGTTTTGGTCAAGAATTGTCTTCATTCCGGCCATAGTCCTAAGAATTTGACTGAAGCTGAATTTAAAAATAGTGGACTGAATGCATGAAATCCAGTGGGGGTGAGGGAAATGGTACCGATGGGGAAGGGGTATAATTAAGATATTGTGTATAAAATGCACATTTTAATTAAAAGGGGCTGGAGAGATGATTCAAAGTTAAAAGCACTGGCTCCTCTTACAGAGGACCTGGGTTCAATTCCCAGCATCCACATGGCAGCTAACAACAGTCTGTAACTCCAATTCCAGGAGAATCCAACACTCTCTCCTGACCTCTGCAGGCATCGCATGACACAGGTACACTTGCAGGCATGCAGGCAGCACATTCATACACATAAAATGAAAATAATAAATAACATTATTTATTTATAATAAATAAATAATGGACTACCAGGTGTGGTGACACATGCCTTTAATCCCAGCACTAAGGGAGGCAGAGGCAGGCAGATCTCTGTGAGATCAAGGCCAGCCTGGTCTATATAGTGAGTTCCAAGCCAGCTGGGACTACAGAGAGACCCTGTCTCAAAAAAAACCCCACAAAAATAAAAATAATGCACTAATTTAACATAAGAAAGCTGTACAGGCAAGCTCCAAATTTCTGTCAAGGAGAGTGCACAACAAATCAGCTGTTATAGAAATGGGCACCATTAAAGAAAAACATGGCACCATGCTCTGGAACGCTGAGAAAGTGTTTCCTCAGGATCAGCACACGGAAGCTGATACAGCAGTCATCCACATGTTGCATCTCCAGCTGGCAGCAGACCGTGGCAGCAATGTCCACATGGTAATGTATTTGAAGGTGTTGGATAGGCGTGTCTCCAAATGGCAAGCAAATGGGTAGATGACTTCGCTAGCTTCTCTCCTGTTCACTGTTCACTGAATCCTCTGTTTGAATCCTAAGACTCTCCATAGGAAGAGACTTCAGCTGATTGAATGACCCGCCACCAGAATGAGACTGAACAAATGTCTAGTATCCTGTTGATGTGTCAAGTTAATAGTTAATACATGTCATCAGGATTCCC
>NW_008352325.1:3398718-3400025 GCF_000622305.1 Nannospalax galili
GATGATGGCACAAAAAGATGAAGGAAGCCTGGACAGAGCCTTCTACCTCAGTGAACAGAGACAAGCATTCCTGTGATGAACGAATGACAAGTGAGCATCTGTCAGTCAAAGTAGACAGTGCTGCAGAGGTCTCTATGAAAGTTCCCTCCCTCTCCCTGTACTCCATCCTCTGTTCCTCCCCTAGCCTACTCTGGGTTCCAGCTCCATACAGGAGCCTGAGTTCCAGCACTTCCTGCCCCTCCATCCTAGAGGCAGCAGTGATGTCTCCTGTCCTAATGTTTTAGCTTCTGCACTTTGTTTGCTTGGCTTTTCAGCTCTTCTACCATCTATGCTTTTTATACCACACTTCATATATTTATGATATACAGAATGGCTTTTATTTTCCTTGTTGGCCCTGGGGGATAGTCTACCAAATGGCTCCTAAAAAACCTAGGAGATATGGCTGCACCAGGGTTTGAGGCCAGCCTATCGTGGTCATTGGGAAGGCGCTTGTGAGTTCCAGGCCAGTCTGGTCTATATAGCAAGTTCCTGGCCAGCTAGGGTTACATAGTGAGACCCTGTCTCAAAACAAAAACAAAACAAAGCAAAAAAGCAAAACAGAAACTTTGTGTTTAAAGGATCTTGAAAATTAAACTTCCTGGGGCTTACCTCTAAAGCTGAATTTCCTTAACGGAGAACTGATCCCTCTCATTCACTGGAGTCATGAGGATTTTTTGTCAAAAGAAACACTGGGCCTCACAGAAGAATCAGTTTCATTTCTACCAGCTCCCTATACTAGATGTCTCATGTTTCTTTGTAAAAGTAATAATTGCGGGTGGGGGACCCTGGAACAATGTCTTAGTGGTTAAGAGCCCTGGCTACTCTTGCAGAGGACCCAAGTTTGATTCCCAGGACCCACATGGCTGCTAAAAACCATCCATAACTCCAGTTCCAGGAGAATCTGACAACTTTTTCCGTCCTCCATGGGCATTACAAAATGCAGGTGCACTTACATACATGCAAGCAATATACTCATACACATAAAAATAATAAACAAAAAAGTAATAATTGATTTTATAATTGATAACAGAACTTGCTCCCAGCATCTGGTTGTTTAAATAGTTTTATTGATTCTTTGAGACTCTCATACAATCTATTTTGGTCATATTCAGACCCCCTCCCCATCTCCACTCCTACCTTTTTTAAAGGTCTAGTGTCTTAATTTGTGTTCCTCCAAATGTTTTTGAATGTGGTCCCTCCCTTGGAGTCTGGTCAGCCAACCAGTTGTCACACCCTTAAAGAAATCTGCCTTTCCTCCTTAGCAGCTC
>NW_008352325.1:3400713-3412994 GCF_000622305.1 Nannospalax galili
AACCCTAAAAAAGAAATACATCAATCAATGGATATAACCATAAACCATTTGGAGTCAGTTTAATCCTATGTCTATTTAGCAAACAGTAGTAGTAGTTTCTCCCCTATAGCCTGTAACCTGTCTAGCCACAGGTTCTTAGCCCTGGTAACAGTGCCAGTTATCAGCTCTATTTTGTGAAGTGGTTCTTAATCCAGTCAAAAAGTGGTTGGTTATCCCCACAGTATTCATGACACTTGCATCAGTGGGCATCTCTTGCCAAGCCAGTCGTTACTGTAGCTTACAGAGTCCACAGCTGAGTAAGGCTGGTGATTGCTTTTCTCTTCTGGTAACATGCATAGCACATTCCAGCACTATAGAGTTAGCCAGTAGAAATGAAACTTCAAGATTAGTACCAGCTTGATTTCTCCATGTTGAGCCTACGACTCATGTATGTAGTGTCTTCAGCAGTAGGGTCAAGTTCTGGCAAGTAACCAAGAGCAATGACAATAGCCAGTATTGTTTGAGGGTCTATGGGACCCTCCTGGCCAACAACTCCAAAAGAGAGAGTCCGTTACTGGCATTGGGCTTTTTATTTGCTAGCCTGTGATGTCTGGTAGAGCCATTGGAACCTCATTATAAGGTCATTATGTTTGAACTCTTTTTATATTCTACGTGGATATATTTTAAGATGTTTCTATAATAGTAGGTTTCCATATGCTTCTTCAAAAAACCTTTAGTGTTAGTTACCCTTCCCTCACTCCCTCCTCTGTCCTGCCCTTCCATTCCCCACCTCCATTAAACCCTTCATATTCCATTATTTCACTTTCCCCCTAGAATCTAGCATCCTCTTTTTGCCATTCCTCCTCACACGCCACATTTTCACTCCACAGCTGATTTTCCAGATTCTTTAAATTAAGATTTGATTTGTTAGAGAAATGGATGGAGTAAGAAGATATGGAACCTAAAATATGTAGGAGAAGAAAGAGAAGTAAGGCTGAATCAAATGGAATTAAGAACAAATACTCTCAGAACACAAGAAATCAACTTTTCTCTTTCCTAGCTACACTCACAACTAATGCTTCTTGAGTAGAATAAGTTTCAAACAGAAATTGCTTTAGTCGGAGCTGATTAGTTTCCAAAAAGCCAACCAAACTATCAGATGAGCATGCAATGCACTTGAATGTAGGAATTATCATACACACACTTGACTGGTTCCTTTGAAAGGTTATGGTAATATAGCTTAAAAGTTATAATGTAAATTATTCAGGGTTTTCAGGTAAAATTGCCTCTTTGTCTCTGTTTCAAAGCTTTATTAAAATCAGGGGCAATAAGCAATTAGAAGCTTGATAGCTTAAAGTACTTTCATGACTCAAATGTTTCTTATTTAATTGAAACTTATAAATATTGAAAATTAATAGCCTCAAAGGTAATTTAAATAACTTACTTTTCTCTGATACTGAAATTCTATCTTGCTAATTCCAATAATTTCTCATGAATCTGAATTAGTTTCTCTTCTTACATTAATAGAAAAACATAACTCCAAATTGTGTCTAAAGAATATCTGTTCAACACACAATGAATTGATAGAAACAAATGGTTTTCATCTCTTAATACTATCTGGTGTTCACTGAGCCAGGAAAATTGAAAATAAATTCTCAAAAATCTATTAGCAATATGTAGAGAAGAATGGTTCATCTATGGCCTAGACTTAAGGGCATCAAGAAGTTCCCTTAAAACCTCTTTGGACAATCTGAGCTCTAAGTTACACTTTTTGTATCCTCTGAGTTGAACTGTACTTATGGTGAAACTACCAGGTGCCATGTCTGTTCACACAGTTCAGAGGATCTTGGTCTACTTTGGAAATACAGGATGGGAGAATCAAAGCATAACATCAAAAGCCAACCTAGAAATGGGCACAAGGGTTCCTGTCTTTGGTACTTTACTTATTGCTCTGGCAAATTGCCTCTCAAAAACAGCTTTAATAGGGGAAGACCTTACTGTGGCTAAAGGTTTAAGAAAGGATGCAGTCCATTAGGGCAAGGAAGGTGTGGCAGCAGAGCACAAGGTAGCTGGTCACTTTGCATCCACAGTCAGAAATCAGAGAGAGGTGAATGCTGGCCCCCAACTCATTTCCTCCACCTTAGGCAGTCCAGGACCCAGTCCATGTGATGTTATTGCTCACATTCAGGGCAAGTCTTCCCTGTTCAGTTAAACCTCTCTAAAAACACCTTCATAGACATACCCAGAGGTGTGTTTCCAGGGTGATTCTAAATCTAGGCACATTAACAATGAAGATAAAGCATCACACCACCCTTCTAGGGTCAGAGTCATGGAGGAGAATTTTCCTAGGAGCAGGTGCTCTCAGGGGAGGGTGGTAAGGGACT
This sequence comes from Nannospalax galili, assembly GCF_000622305.1. Classification (NCBI taxonomy): domain Eukaryota; kingdom Metazoa; phylum Chordata; class Mammalia; order Rodentia; family Spalacidae; genus Nannospalax; species Nannospalax galili. The sequence continues at coordinate 3,403,077 of NW_008352325.1, forward strand.
GGTAACTTCCAAGTCAACATTTCAGAATCTGAGGCTCTCAAAAAAGATGTTTATACCTCAAGAAAGGGAACAACTTCACCAAGGTTCCAAACAACAATATTTCATTAGTATCTTGCATTTTTTCAAAATACATTTAAAGTATCCTTTGTAATCCCCATCAAACCAATGAAGTAGGATGGTAGGTAGGTGTAATACATTTCACTTTACAAATGTCTAAACTGAGACAAGATACATTTTAATCAATATGTTTTTAATTATACTACTTTACATTTAACCATGCTGTTTTACTTAAAAGCCAAGATTTAGGGTTCTTATTAGCATAGACTAAGGCTATTTCACACAATCCCCCACTTACTGTAAAAAAAAATATCTGGGAAGAATATCGAAACTGTTAGAGAACTCTGTAATCAGAGCAGACTATAGGGAGAAATAAAACCCAGAAAATGGCCAGTAAGTCCATGAGTTTCCCTCCTTTGGTGGGAGAGGTTTGGTTTTTCCCATATTGCCAAACTTAAAATTTAGGACAACCCATAAATGAACGGTGAACCAACACAGATAAAGAAAGCTTCAAGAAAAACACACCTTATTTTAGCCAGAGCCTAGTAAAGTACTGGACACTGCTGCATCTCCCAAGGCTGGTACTGAATGCCTCAGGAAAGATCAGGACCTCAGAGTGATGGCAGTGGTGGTAAGCAACCCCACAGATTCAGCATCTTTCCCCCACGGCCTGAAGAAGGTCCCAGTGAAAGGAATATATGCACTACAGAAGAGGCAGAGCGCCAGCTTCCTAGCTAGGAAACCATGAGCAATGACCATGGTAAGTCGCCTGTGGGGAACATGAGTGCATGGAGGGACAGAGGAGAAGACCCTCTAGAGCTGTGTAAACTCTGCGGACCACACTCAAGCTGTGTGTCTGTGGAAAAGACAGGAATCCACAGAGCAAACACTTTGGGAAGTGAACTGCCAAGGGGAACACTTACCAGGAATAGATTGGCCCAAGAATGGTACAAAACAGCCCTGCAACAGCTTTGAAATTGTAACATTGTATCACAGCTCATAGAAGGAAGGCGGGCCATGGTTTACTGAACTCATCTGAATTAAGGGCCATGGTTTACTGAACTCATCTGAATTAACTGTTAAACCAAAATCCACATCCCAGAAGACTTTAATAAATATTTAAAAATGCTCAAGATATAATCCATACATATATATACAAGATATACAACATACATATTTAAGAAAGACATTTTTTTAAACTCTCATGGGAAAAGAAAAGTAGTAGATTGGAGTCCCAAATAACCCAAATGTTGACTTTATGAGAGAGGTAGTTTCAGATGTTAATAGCCATGTCCCATTAGAAAGGACAAGAAACAACTAGATAACTATTCTCAACAAAGAATTTGTAACTATAAAAAAAAAGAACCAAATTAGAAATTGAAAACAAATATAAAATAATGAAAATTTTAAAATTCACCAGATAAACAGTTACAGAATGGCTGTGAAATGAAACCTCCAAGCAAACTTGGAGGATCAACAAAGACATCTGGGGCTGGAGAGGTGGCTCAGTGGTTAAGAACACTGTTTCTGCAGAGGACTCAAGTTTGATTCCCAGCACCCACATAGCTGCTAACAACCGTCCATAACTCCAGTTACATGAGATCCAACTCCTCTTCTGGTCTCCACTGGCACTGCACCACATGAGTGCACTTACACACATGCAGGCAATACACTAATACACATATAATAAAAATAATAGGAAAAAAAATTTTAAAGACATCTGAGATGAAGCCAAAGATGGTGGCCTGTAATCCCAGCCCTCAGGAGACACAGACAAGAGGATCACTGCCGTCAGGCCAGCCTGGTCTACATAGTGAGTTCCAGGCCAATGAGGGATTCACAGTAAGGGCTTGTCCAAAACAACAACAACAACAAAAATAAAAAAACAAAAAACAGAAACAAGATTTTAAAAGATCTGATATGAACAACAAAGGCAAAAAGATTGGAGAAACAAACTGACCTTCAGGAAGTCGTGGAACAATAGAAAAGTTCCCTGTGCTCGTATCTGTAATGGGCCAGAAGGAAAGGAAATGAGATATTATACAGAAAAAAGTTGAAGGCTAGAGGGATGCAACATAGAAGGAAAGGGTAGAATTGATCAAATTTGGAAGCATTTACTTGTGGAGAGGCACTGAGAGAACGAAAGAGCAGAACATGCAAATCTGGGAATGAACTCAGAACTAGACTACACAAATAGCCTTCAAAAAGGAAAAACCAATCCAATTAGGAAGCAGCGAAGACATGGGGGGAAGGTCAGTGAAAAATTCCTACGGAGCGTGATGAAATGTGTCCGGCACCACTGACGCTAGAAGGAACATTCCGCAGACCAATTAAATGTAGGAGAATTTATTTGAGCAAAGCAACACGTTTCCCCAATCAGGCGGCTCCTAGGCCCAGTGCAGGCTCTGAAAATACCAACCATATAACCAGAAAGCATTTACAGGAAAACAGAAATGAGTACCAGAAAACAACCGATTACCAAGTCAATCTACTTCAATGGTGACAGCCCAACCAGTTACCTGGCTCCACGACTCTCTGTACCAGCCACACTCACTCACTGTGTCTATAGCTCTGTGCCCTAGCTACTATGAAGTCATTCACTGTGAATTCATTCCATGCTAGTTTGATGTGCTGGCCTCAGTGCAATAACTCAGTGCAAATGTCTGACCCACTACAAAGTGTAATTTAACTTAGCCCTTGGGGAAACACAAATTAAGATCAAAATTGAATATCATTACACAAACCTCAGGATAACCACTAAAATAACCATTAAGGAAAATGCGAAATTTAGCAAAGATTCCATGAAATCAGATCTCTCATACTGGTGAGTAAGGTAGCAAAATGGTACTTCAGAAATTGGTGGTTTCTCTGAAACTTGACCTTACACTTTGTGTGTAATCCAGCAATCATAAACCTGATCATTTTTTCTAGAGAAATGAAAACTCATTCACATGAAATCTTGTGTAACAATGTTCACAGTAGCTTTATTAGGAATAGCTCAAAAGTGGAAATGCCCAAAGTCTCCTTCAGTAAGCAAATGACCAAACACTGCCTTATGTTTATAGCACAAAATATTACACAGCAATGAAAAGCATACATGCCACCTGGATGAAAACTGACATGCTCGATAGTTCTATCTGCTTGTCCTCAGATGATAGGAATGTAAAGATGGGAAGCATGTTATCAATTGCAGGAGCCAGGGGTAGACAGGGGTTTTGTGCAACTAAAAAGGGGTCTACAATAGAGGCGTTGTGGTGTTGGGATAGTTCCACATCTTGATGGTGGGACAAGATCTGCACATACAGGAAGGGCACAAGGCTGCACAGACACTGAGCTATGGTGATGTTTACATTGGGTGTTAGAGCATCGTTACAGGAGGCACAGCTGTCTCGCCATCCTTCATGGAGGCTGTATGGGCTTTCTTTGCATCATCTCTGTGACTGTACATCTACACTTACTTCAAAAGAAGATGTTTTAAGAAAAGTCACGGAAGTGTCCGTGAAAAATATTATATTGTATGTAAAACAAAAATGGAGTTGCTGACTGAATCTCAAGATTGCTCTGTTCTGATATCTGAACATGGCACTTGGGGATTCAGGAGGAAAATCCAATCCCCAGCTGAAAAGGCAAAGCTTAGTTGCCCTGTCCCTGTTGCCTGGGATCTGTCCCACAGAGCTGGCTAAGTGTTCTCATGTGTCTCAGTGTTCAGTAATAAGACACTTGGGATGGAGTGTACTGCTGTGGCTTTACTGGAAGTGTTTGTGGCTCTTAGGACACCTGGTAAGTGTTTGAATGCAATACCTGAAACAGCCATAGCAATTTACCGACACAAAGATGAGGTCAATCCACAAAGAAAGGCTAAGTGGAGAGAACAGCACAGAATCGAAATTGAATCTTTATCCAATTAAACACTGACCAGACACACCCTGTACCTGAATTTCTTGTAATGTGAGATAAAAGTTTCTTCATTACAAAGTTTAATGACTTGGCCCATTTTCTGTTGTTAAATACCTGAGGCTGGGTAAGTTATAAAGAAAAGAGATTTCCATTTGATTGCTTGTTTTTGGCATATGGTTTTGGAGGCCGAGAAGATACCACAGAATCCTCTCAGCTCCTGATGAGGGCTTTGTGCTGCCACATCTGCAGTGGAGAAGCAGGAGGGGGAAGCAGGCACATACAAAGGAGCTTTGAGTGGTAGGGTGGAGGAGGTGCCCGGCTCACACTATAATAACACACTCACTCCTGGAGAACAGTCAGTCCTTGAGACCTAATAAATAAAAGCATTACTCCCTCTCTGATACGATCGCTCCCTGAAGGCACCACCTCCCAACACCTCCATACTGGGAACAGCCTTAGCGTGAATTTTGATAAGAGCAAACTATATTCATATCACAGCATCAATCGGAGGTGGGGTGCGATGGGAGGTGAAGTGCCGCAATCTTGAGTGAGAGCACAGGAATCTCTTTGTTAGTGGGGAACTAGCTGGTCCAAGTACCTGATAACAAACAACTTAAGGAGGAATGGTTTCTTTTGGCTCACAGTTCTAGAGGGTCAGTTCATCATGGCAGACAAAGCAAGGCTGCAGAAGACATGCAGTGTCTGGTCACGTTGCATCTGTCCACTGTCAGGAAGTCCAGGAGCGGGAGAAGTGAGATCAATGCCGGTGCTCGTGTGTTCTCATTTTCTTTGCTATTCAGTTCATCTTTCCTATTCAGCACATGGCAGGATGGTGTCGCCCACATTCAGGGCATGACTCTCCTCAGTTAAATTCCTCTGGAAACGTTCTCACAGACACAGCTGGAGATATGTCTCCTAGGTGATTCCAAATCCAGTCATGTTGACAGTGAGGATTAACTGGCTAATGGATTGTTCGGTTTGGAATATGACTATTCATCAAAAGGAGGTAATTAAACCATAGGTTTCTGAATCCCACCTAGACAGTCTAATTCTATCAAGACTGGCACCTAAGGATTTGTCTTCTTAATAAGCTCCTGAGTGATGTTCAGGCTTCTATTTCAGGAACCCTTTGAGAACTGCTATTTTGAGGTAACTTCACCAATCCTTTTCTGTTCCCTAAATGGATTTGTGCTCACCTTTGCAGATGTAGTGTTGGTGGGAACACAACTGAACCTCATGTGAACTAAGGCAACTCAACCACAAAGACAAAACTCATCCAAGAATCATCTCTTTCTCATAGGAAATGCCCTTTCCTAGTGTCACAGAGTTCAAGACCACTGGGAAAAGACCACCAGGCCAAATTCAGATTTTAATTAGGCAAATTTTATTGCTGCAGCAAGACTGACAGTCTCCATTGGCCAGATACTGGACTGCAGCGAAGCTGGAAGGGGAAGGGAATCTTTGTTAAAGGCAGAAACCACACACAGTTGCAAGGACTGTGGCATCACACTGACACTTAAACGCAGCAATAAGCAAGTTTATAGAAGCCAAAACAAGCAGTTGTTAGTCATTTTCTTAACAGATGTATAAAGACCTTCGTGGTAAGGAGCTTTCTCATTATTATTTCAGAACAAGAAAGACAGGATATTGTGTAGGTTATTTTCCCTTGGGTGGGTAAGAATCATAGCTGCAATATCTGGATGTCAATATTCCTTTCTGTGGTCAGCTATTTCTAAAAGGAAAACAAACTTCTGGGATGTGACTTACTGGAACTAAGTTCAGACCTTAAGCTGGCTGCTTCTCTGATTTTTAAAGTTTAAGATGACTACTTTGTAAAAAATGGAGCTGCTCTAGTCATTACACTAGGAACAGTGTCCTCCCTGTCATAGGACAAACAATTCTTAGATGAAGGAAATTATCAGGCAAGTCATCCAGATTGTGATTATTTGGAGACTGGAAATAATAGAAGTCACCTGGGCTCATAGGAAATGAAAGTGTGTTTTGCTAGATCCCAGATTCATGTTCCCTATGTATCTGTGGTGCCCTAACTGCTGTATTCTGAGCATGCTCAGTAGGAAGAGGGCTCTCCACTTAGACTCTCCACTAAATAGATGGGCGACTTAAATATCTGTGGTGTGGGGCATCCTTGAAATGCATTCCCCGAGAAGCAGAGCCTCAGTGGAAGCTCAGCATGGACGTCTGTTTGTCAAGCTCCTATCTACAAACCCCTTTGCTTCTGTCATCTTCTTGAGTCCCGCAATGACTCTGCAAGGCAGACAGTGCAGGAACGGTTTTCTCATTTCATCAGACCTTGAGTAAACCAAGGCTCTGGGAACAGCTCACTCAGCAGCAAGGGTCAGATAGCAAACTCTAGGCTTCTGATGTTCCCTCCCTCACTCCCAGCCCCTTGGTAGGATGTTCCTGTCAACTCAGTGGTCCTCAGAAACCTGGTCTGCTAAGGACTCCATGGATCACTGGCCTTGATGATTTCTGCAAACAACTAGACAAGAGGCAGGATTGGTCCATTAGTCACAGATGATCTGCTGTGGAGAAAATGTGGAATGACTATGTTATGGCACTGTGTCCTGGGGAGCAGCAAATTAAATCTCTAGTCTTGAGTCTCTAGGTGATTCTCTGATCTTATAACATAGAAAGCTGAGAACCATCTTTTAAACAAACTTCTTCATTTCCTGGTGTATCTAAAAGGAAGTGAAGCCCCTTTATGGAGATCTTTCCACGAGAGTACCATGTTCCATCAGACCCCATATGATTTTTTCAGTGGTCTTCTTTTCTTCCACTTCTTAGCAACTAGACTGTATTGCAAAATTCATTGTTTGCTTTTTTAGCTTTTTTTAGACACAGTGTTGCTAAGTAGCTCAGTCTGACCTAGAACTGACCTAGCTGTGTTGGCCAAGCTATCCTTGAGTGCATGACCCTCCTGCTTCAGGCTGCTGACTTCTGGGATTATAGACCTGTGCTCCCATGACTGGATCACAGCTTTAAATAAAAATTTATTACATTTATTAAATAAAATATTTTATATCCTGACTATCATAAGTTTTTAACTTAATTTTTATTGGTACATTTTCATTGTGCATACTGATAGCTTTCATAGACATTTTCTTTCAAATAGCGTAAGTACTTTGACCACATTCAATCCCAAACTCTGTCCCTTCTCCCTCCCTTTCCCCCCTCACTAGTTTCCTTCCTTCCCTCAGTCTCTCTTCTGCACTTATGCCATACATATAAATGGTTTTATGTGTCTATATAAAATCTATGATGTGCAAATTAAAGAAATGTGATGTCAGCCTTTTTGAGCCTGGCTTATTTCATTTAACGTAACGACCTCCAGTTGAGTCATTCTGCAAATGGCACAATTTTGCTCTTCTTTATGACTAAATAATATTTCCTTGTCCATATTTTCTTTGTCCACTGAGCTGTTGGCAAACATTTAGGCTGGTTCTATAACTTCACTGCTGTGCAGCATTGTGGTTTATTGTGCAATAAATACGGATAAACTATTGACTTCATTGCCCATTAATTGATTTTTTTATTTGTTTTTTATAACTAGTTTTTTAATTTCTAAATATATTCTAGATATTAATACCCTGTCTGATGTATAGCTAGCAAAGATTTTTTTCCCACTTTGTAATCTGTCTTTTCATATAAAAAGTTTTAATTCACTTCTATTAATTGAATGTAAAGTGAATTACTTATATTTAAAAAATCCTAATTTTGTAAAATATTTGTTAGACTCAATACTATCAGAGTTCTTACAATTTAAAAAAAATTCTAGAGATATTTTACAGTTTATTAATCCTTAAACTTTTTTAAAGTTATGGACATAGTATTAAAATTATTTCTAATGACTTATTACTATATCTGTATATTAGTGCATCTCTCAACCTTCATCAATAGAAAGCCTCTTGCAATAGAAAGCAATTAACACAGAGAACAATAGCTGTTCAACATGCAGAAAATAATAGACTGCAGAGTGCTCACCCCAAATGGCACATCCTTGTTACACCCTTCTCCTCAAGGCTCAGGGATCTTCGTGGGAGAGGGGGCTGAAAGATTGTAAGGGCCGGAGGTGGTGGGTGACCACAAGGAAGCAGTGTTTCCAGACAGCAAGACAGTTACACATATGAACTCACAACAGTCGTGACAGCATGCACAAAACCTGCTCAAGCTCAAGCCAGACAAAATCCCAACACGGGAGTAAGAAGAAGGTGGGCATGAGGTCCCATCCCTAGCTAAGGAGCTGTGGAAACAATGCATTAGTATGATCTCGACCACTTGTGGCCTTTGCTGTGCATCACACTCTGTTGTGTGAAGAAACTTCACTTGTGAGAGTTGAGGGATGCATTAGTATGATCTCGACCACTTGTGGCCTTTGCTGTGCATCACACTCTGTTGTGTGAAGAAACTTCACTTGTGAGAGTTGAGGGATGCATTAGTTGTACCTCGACCACTTGTGGCCTTTGCTGTGCATCACACTCTGTTGTGTGAAGAAACTTCACTTGTGAGAGTTGAGGGATGCATTAGTATGATCTCTACCCCCTGTTCTGCTATGTCCCATGAGCCTTAGGTATAGAAGTTCCACTGTAGACATGTGACTTAGGGCTGGACATCTCTCAGATACATATTCTCTGTTGACTAGTTGTGGACCTCTGTACTAGCCTCCATCTATTACAAAAAAGAATCTTCTTTGATGAGTGGTATATGATATACTTGTCTGTAAATATCAGCTTCCATATTTAGGATATAGTAACAAATTTCATTTGTTAGAGATATGATAGATGAGGTTTTCTCTGGGATCTGTGGCCTCTTCAGTCATGTGTATTTGGCTGTGTTTACAGTGCCACCCATGAGTTCCCACCCATTGAGAGGACTTTAAGTCCAATTAGATAGCTGTTGATTACCCCCAAGATAAAAGTCCCACTATTGCACCAATAGAGATAGTTTGCTGTGCTAGTTGTTGTGATTATTAGGCTTTATAGCTTCGTTGGACCAATGATTGGTTTTTCTCCCTCAGCAGCTTGCTTAGTATCTTCTAGAACTAGACTTCAGGGAAGTGGCTTCCAGTTCAGATCCAGCTCCACTGCTCCAAGTCCTGTGTCAGAAGTAAGTTCTATCTTCAGTAATAGGGTCTACCTTGAAACTCTGGGAGATAATCAAGGACTGTGGCAATAGCCTCTGCTATTCTGGGAATGTCTTGGACTACCTGAACCAACAATTCAAAGGGAGGTGTCCCCTGTCTGGCACCATGCTTCCTGTTATATAGCCTTCATGTCTACACATGCACTCATGTTTGATATTGCATGTGTATTTGGGGGGGGGGTTAATATATTTTCCTCTGGCTTTTCATACCACCTAAGCTTTGTTTATCTCTCTCTCCCTGTCGAACCTCCCTCCTCCCTCCCCAGTTTAAGTGTCCCCATTTTCTCCTATTATCCTCCTCTTGAGTTCCTTCTTCCCCTTTACCTCAAGGTTCCTTGTATGTCCTTCCCTCCTTCTGTCCCAGTTGAATACCCCCATTTTCCCCATTTCCCCCTTGGTAACATCTGTTTCCTACTATCCCCCTCTCTCAGACTCTCTTTCCCTTTACATCCATGGTTCCTTTCCATTTTCCTGACTTCTCCAGTTTCATCAGGATATATACTCACATATAAGAATTTGGTACTAAGATCCACAAATGAGGGAGAACATACATTGCTTGTTTTTCTGAGTCTGTGTTACTTCATTCAGTATAACAGTTTCTGGTTCCATTCACTTACCTGCAAATTTCATGTTTTGTCTTTCTTTGCCACTGAGTAGAACTCCATTGTGTAAATGTATCACATTTTCATTATCCATTCAGCAGCTGAGGGACATTTAGGTTGCTTCCATTCCTCAGCAGGGTAGTTGGCAGGTCTGTGACTGACAGATCAGGAAGTCAATGGCAAGGTCGGAGTAGGACAGCCT
>NW_008352325.1:3413843-3439015 GCF_000622305.1 Nannospalax galili
AATCCTTTGGTGTCAGCCCTCCCACTAGGTAGAAAGTATTTGCAACTCTACTGGAATGAAATTCTCAAGTTTACATGTAACTGCTCTCTGTGGGGGAAATTTAACCAAGAATAACAGAGTCAATCCAAATACATTTCCCCTTGATAGTCCTTGTGTCATCTCCTCTGTATGACATTGAAACATTATGTCACCCACTTACCTGCCTCACTACCAAGAAAAGAATAATTTTTCCCAAGAACATTTAAACTAAAGGATTTTAGCTAAAACATCGTAGTCCTATTTAATGTTCATTTCCTTTGTCTCAGCCACTGATTTTATTGTTCTTGAAGGAAACTAACTGCTGAACTAGAGAGATGACTCAGCAGTTAAGAGCTCTTGCTGCTCTTCCAGAGGACCCAAGTTGGGTTCCCAGCACCCATACTGGGCCACTCATATCTGCCTGTAATTCCAGTTCCAGGGTATCTGGAGCCTTCTTCTGGCCTTTGTGGGCATTGCATGCACACAGTACACATATGCATGCAGGCAAAACACTCGTGCACATAAAATAAAAATAAATATATTTTTGAGAAAGGATGGCAAATAGTTAAAACTCGTCACCCAAGTGATTTGATTACAATGTAGTACTTCTATGCTCTTGAAGTTATCTATATGTCTATTGAGTCTTGTGGTGTGCATTGCATCTCAAGTTTATGTGCATTGTCATCATGGTAACTTGCACTAGTACGGGGCAGGGGTGTTCACTCCACAGAAACTGACAAACATTATAACTGGAACTTGATTTATTGTATTGTTGCTTGTCTATAACCATGATTGGGAACATAATCACAGTACAGACTAAATGTAAAGCATGTCATGTTAAAATGGAGAGATGGCTCAGCAGTTAAGAGTACTTGCTGCTCTTCCAGAGGACTGGAGTTAAGTTCTCAGCATCCACATGATGACTCATAACCACCTGCAACTACAGCTCTAGAGGATCTAGCACCCTCTTCTGGCCTCTGTGGGAACTGCATGCACATGGTACACTTACATACCTTCAAACAAAGTACTCATGCACATAATATAAAAATAAATGAGTCTTTTAAAAATGTCTAGGTACAAGCAGGCCCTCCATCTCTGGTGGCAACAGGGAGCTTGGTATGTTCATGTCTCTGGTTCCAGTGGATCTGGACAAAACCTGCCACAGCTGCCAGAGCAGGCTTTCTGCTTCAGTGGGTTTGGGAACATCTGGGGAGTAGACTCTCACCTCTGAGGGACCTGGGAAAACTATGGGACCAGGCCTCCAGCCCTGATGGTCTCAGAGGTCAGAGTGGGGCCTGATCTTTGGCTCCAGTGTGTCCAGGGTCCCTGAAAGAACAGAGCTTGACCCTACTGGTCACTTAAGGGCAGTGTACGTATATAGCTTAGGCTTCTGGGGTTTCAGTGGTCACTGTAGGATGGAAGTCTATACTACTGTGCCTAGAGGTTACTTTAGGCCTGTGGCACTAATTACATCCCCAGGTTAGTACATAGACTTTGGTATATCTGAAGTTTGGTGTCCAGTCCCCAGTGAGTTCATAGAGTACAGGGGATGACTGGGTTGTGATCCTATCTGGTTGCCTTGGGGCTTTCTCTGTGTGGCCCCACTCTGGGTCCTGTTGGCACAAGATTCTGAAAAAGAAAATCAAAGAAGATACTAAATGGTGGAAAGACTTTCCAAGTTCCTGAATTGATAGAATTAATATTGTGAAACTGGCTATCCTACCAAAGTTAGTCTACAGATTTAATGTAATATCTATCAAAATTATAATGTCATATTTCACAGATCCAGAAAGAACAATGCAAGAATTCATATGAAACTAAAAACAACAACAACAAAAACCCAAGGAGCCAGACATGGTGGAGCATGCCTTCAATCCCAGCACTCAGGAAACAGAGGCAGGTGGATCTCTGTGAGATCAAGGCCAGTGTGGTTTACATAGTAAGTTCCAGGCCAGCTGGGGTTACAGGGAGACCCTGTCTCAAAAAAATAAAATAAGGGGCTAGAGAGATAGCTCACCCACATGGCAGTTAGCAAATATCTGTAACTCCAGTTCCAGGGGATCCAGCACCCTCTTCTGACCTCCACAGGCATTTCACAGACACACACACATGCAGGCAATACTTTCACACACATAAAATAAAAATAATAACTTAAATATTTTTAAAAATAAATAAATGAAATGAAATTGAAAATTAAAAAGATCATGATAGCCAAAGCAATCTTATAGAGTAAGAACACAGTTGGCGGCATCACAATACCTGACCTCAAATTATACTACAGAGCTATAGTGATAACGATAGCCTAGTACTGGCATTAAAAACAGACAGGTAATCCAATGGAACAGAATAGAGGACTGAAAAATGAACCAACAGTGCTATGTCCACCTAGTTCCTGACAAAAGAGACAAAAACATACCTAGGAAAAATGATAATGTATTCAATTAGTAGTCTCTGCAGAACTGGATATCCACCTGCACAAAAATGAAATTGGGTTCACAACTTTCACCTGTACAAAACCAAGCATTAGGCTTAAATCCACATAAAATGTTATTTAGACAATTATTTCTTATTGATGATTTTGTTTCTAAGCAGAAACTGCTGCTCAGATTGTAAGACGTCAAATCTTGGTCTGTAATACTGTAGTGCCCACCTGTAGCTAAGGGAAACAACCCACTATCATTCTAAAATGATGGATAAATTTGTTTTCTCCCCTGTCTAGAAGCCTTTGAGAGGGAACTGACACTGATTCTAGCCACTCCAACAGCTATCAAAGTGCCTGAAAACAAATCCTGAGTCCATCACTCTAGAATCTAGCCTTGGCAGACAAAATAAAAATGAGGAAGAACTCAATAAAGGGATACTTTTGGAAGCTCTCGTCAAGAAATCCCAATGGACTCTGATATGAACATCTTAAATTTGCCCTGTTCTGACTTTTTTCTAGTTCCCTATCTAGAACTTGTAATGCTAACTACTCTTGCCTTTGCTTCTCCTTCATATCTCCTATTCACCAGTCAAGGACTTTCTTTTCTCCCTACATATAAGTTATGCAATTTGGAAATCTTTTAGATAGACCCACTGAAGGGGTACCCCAATTGCCTCCCCTGCCTCCCTGTTCAGCATGGAAGAAGCCAAAGTGGTCTGTGTCCCGATTCCCTATTGGTAATTTGGGATGTTGTGATAAGAATAGGAGGTAGGAATTGGCTAGGCAATTCTTAGCCAAAAAAGGCCCCAAAGACAAGTAGCCAGTTTCTTGGTTAAAAGTCAAAATGTCCTTGGGCCTCTTAGCAACATAGTTTGTTCCAAAGGCCAAAAATGTCAAAAGTATTTGGGAGCTTTTATCTAATCCCTAAAAGATTTTAGAGTTACCTCTTCAGAGGGGGAAATGTTAGAGAGAGAGAGAGAGAGAGAGTAAGTTGTGAGAAAAAAAGTGATGGTGAGATATGGGAGGTGCTGGTGGAGAGGAGGGAGTGGAAATGGGTTTGATCAAAACACCTTATATCCATGTATAAAATTCTCAATAAAGGGAAAAATCAAATGCAAAAAAAAACTCATTTTGAAATGCATCAAAGACCTTAATTTAAACCAGAAACCCTGGAATTTCTCAGTGAAGACATAGGGAATACTCTTCAGAACATTGGGGTAGGCATGAACTTTCTGAACAGAATAGCAATAGCACAGGAACTGGACCCAGGAATCAACAGATGGGACTACATGAAATTAAAAGTTTCTGCACAGCAAAGGAAACTATCAGCACAGCAAACAGACAGCCCACAGCATGGGAGGAAACTTTTACCTGTCACACAACAGGCAAGGGATTAATATCCAGAATTTACAAAGAACTGCAATTATTAAATACCAGGGAAATAAAATTACCAGTCAACAAATGGGTCAATGAATTGAGTAAACACTTTTCAGGCTCAGACAGCTTTCAGAAAAAGAAATACAAATAGCCAATGACTATTTTCACAAGTGTTCAATATCCCTAGTCATCAGGGAAATGCAAATTAATACTACTTTGAGATACAACCTCAGCCCATTCAGAATAGCTATCATCAATAAATCTGACAACAGATGTTGGAGAGGATGCAGAGGAAGAGGAAACTTATTCACTGCTGGTGGGAGTGCAAATTAGTACAGTCATTACAGAAATCAGTCTGGAGGTTCCTCAAGAATTGAAAATGGAGCTACCATGTGACCCAGTTATCTCACTCCTGGGCATGTACCCAGAGAACTCCATATCTTACCATAGAGATATTTGCATCCCCATGTTTACTGCTGCTCTAGTCACTATAGTGGGGAAATGGAACCAACCTAGTTGTCCATCAGCAGATGAATGGATAATGACACAGACATAAAATGATAAATGCATAACATGGAATATTATTCGGCTGTAAAGAAAAAGGAAATCACAGGAAATTTAATAGACCTGGAATGTATTATATTAAGTGAGGTCACCCAATCTCAGAAAGAAATAAACTTTGTTCTCCCTCATATGCATATCCTAGTCCATAATGTATATGTGCACAAATGAAAACAAATGCAATTGTGGGTATACTAATATTTATAAAGGAGAACAGGAAAGGATAATTTTTAAAGTATAGTAATGAGTTCATATATTTATAGTACACTTCACGTAAGTTTTTTTAATCCTATCTCAAGATACAACACATTTTCAACACAGTAAATCCTTATATGGTAGTATTCATATGTGATTCCACAAGAAACTGCTGCCTTCCAGAAAAATCTGGATTTTTTAAAATCAAGCATTCTTCTCTATGCTGAATCCTTTTTTGTAAATATTAGTAACTCAAAAGAAATGTTTAACAACTGTCTCAAACTCTAGCTCCCAGGGGATCCAATGCCCTCTTCTAGCCTCTGTGGGTATTGCACACAGGTAGTACACTTATATACATACAGGCAAAACACTCATAACATAAAAGAAATAAATAAAATATTAAGATACATGCTATTTTTTAAATGGTACAAAGGTGATTTCAAAGAAAAACAAAGAAATTAGTAGTTTGTGCAAAGTCAAATAAAGCTACCTGGATGGAAAGATAGTGTAATCCTGGGATGGAGAGATGGCTCAGCAGTTAGAGCACTGGCTGCTCTTGTAGAGGACCCAGGTTCTGTTCCTAGCACCCACATAGTGGCGAACAGCTTTTCATAATGCCAATTCCAGGGAATCCAACACCCTCTTCCCACCTCCATGGGCATTGCATGACATGGGTGCACTTACATACATGGAGGCAATACACTCATACACATAAAATAAAAATAATAAATAAAATATATATATATATTAAAGGATAGTATTATCTCTAAAAGCAAATGATGCTTAGCTCTTTGTACACTTAAAAAAAAACTCTCTAAGAAACCTCCCTCAAGTTGTTGGTCAGCGTAGTCCAAGAGACTCCCAAAATAACACAGGCTATTGCCACAGCCCTCATTACCTCCTAGAACTTGAAGGTAAGACCCTATTGCTGAAGACAGGACATACTACTGACACAGGACTTGGAGCAATGGAGCTGGAACTGACCTGGAAGACTTCTCCCTGGAGACTGGCTCTCACAGTTCTAGAGGATACTATGCAAGCTGCTAAGAGAGAAAAATAAGTCAGCGGTCCAACCCCGGCACAACAAACTGTAGCGGTGCAGTAGTGGCACTTTTACCTTGGGAGTAATCAACAGCTATCTAATTGGATTTAAAGTCCTCTCAGTGGAAAGGAACTCATGGGTAGCACTGTAAATACAGTCAAATACACTTGGCTGGAAAGGTCATGGATCCCACAGAAAACTCAATTGCTGTCATATCCCTAGACGAATGTAACTTCTTATTGTATGCTAAGTATGGATCCTTATATTTACAGATAAATATACCATTTACCACTCACCAAAGAAGATTCTTTTTGCAACAGATGGAGGCTACTACAGAGGTCCACAACTAGTCACACACAGACAATATGTGTCTGAAAGATGTCCAGCCCTAAGTCACACATCTACAGTGGAACCTCTACACCCACGGCTCATGGAGCATAGCAGAACAAGGGGTAGAGCATATTAATGCATCCCTTAACTCTCATCAGTGAAGCTACCTCATGCAACAGAGTGTGATTCACAGAGAACACCATTACTGGTCGAGGTATAGAGAATAAGAGACTGCAGAGTGCTAGCCCTGGACAGACCTCCTATATTAAACCTCACCCACCTATGAACCATTGTGGAAGAGGAGGCAGAAAGATTTTAAGAGCCAGGGTTGGTGCATGAACATAAGGAAACAGAGTCTTCCGGGCTTCTGGGAACTTGCTTATATGAACTTGCAATAATAGTGACGGCATGCACAAGACCTACGTGCTCATCAGACAGAAACCCAGTATAGAACTGGGGAAATGGGCAATAAACCCCACCCTTAACCAAGGAACTATTGGCAACTGATTATTGCTGGGTGAGGGAGAATTGATCTTCTTTAAGGAACTGACTCTAGATAGACTGATTAGACTCCAGTGGATGAACTTGTACTGAGAGACATCTGGGTACAAAAGCTAGACTCGATAGGCCTTAACATGTACGACAGAATGCATGAAATCCAGGGAGGGGAGTTATAGGGGGCAAGAATGGGGGAAGGGAGTCTAAATATGATTAAGATTTATTGAATGAAATGCACAAAATTTCAATAAAAATATACATTAAAAAAATTCTCCAAGCTTGATGACCTAAGTTTGATCCTCAGGACCCACATGGTAGAAGGAGAGAACTGACTCCCACAAGTTGTCCTCTGACCTCCACATGCATCCTGGGGTGCTTGCATGCATGGACAAATAGTTAATAAGTAAATAAATAAGTAAATTAAATAAGTAAATGGCTATTCTTCAATACAAATTTATAAAGAGCTTTCTGAAGCGCTCCAGTGGCCCTCTCAAGTCTGACTCACTAAACATCAAGAAGAATACATACAGTTATTTTCTTTTCTATCAACTCTCATTTTTACTGGTGAATTAAATTTTCTGTAAGACCCACAACTTGATGTACCATCCTTCCTTGTGGATGGATTTTCCATGTGAATTTCTTGCAAGTTATTGTATGCTTAGATAGTAAAAGATAGGAGTTGCTGTGGGGTATGAGGGAGGTTTTCACCTGTGCTGAAGGAACTCCAAGTTCACATAGATATATCTTCACAGGTGACATTTCTGGTGTGGCACTTAGCAAACTTCAAGTCCTGCCTCGGATGAGCCATCTGAGAGTTGGGAAAGAAGAATGAGGTTTGATTGATTGTTATATCTCCACATGCTGTTGGACTTGATGACATATACAGGAGAAGAATATTTTTTTATTCCATTCCTTATGGGGTCTTGGATGGAATGAATCACTTTTTTCTTTTTTAACTTTATTATTTTTATTTTATGTGTATGAGTGTATTGCCTGCATGTATGTAAGTGCACCATGGTCTTGCAATGCCCACAGACATCAGAAGGGGCCTCCAATCAGATCCCCTGGAACTGTAATTAAAAACGGTTGTTAGCTACCATGTGGATGCTGGGAATTAAACCCAGGTCTTCTGCAAGAGCAGCCAGTGCTCTTAACTGCTGAGCCATCTCTCCAGCTCCTGAATCTCTGCTTTTCACAAAATAATAATAATAATAATATAATAATAATAATAATAATAATAATAAAGAGAGAAACAAACAGAAGTTGTTAACTAAAACATTTTTACATATACAGAGGAAACTCCCAGAAAATTGAGTAGCTATCAAAGAATGGGCTTTGATTTCCAGGTTAGCGGCCTCTTCAAGAAGAAATAATATGTTTTTAGAGAAATGGCAAAACTTAAGGAAAGGACTTTGGGTCCCCAGGGCTTGTTATGGAAGCCTCCTCTAGTGTGATCTTCAGGTGGGTGACGGTCTAAGCTGCCCTCACTGTTAACCTGTTTTTTCCCTCACAGGTAGCGGGAGAGGAAGACATCTTTTGTCTCTGTAATCCATGTACTGATTTTAGCCCAGTAGAAGGAGGGCAGGGAACTTTCCTGTATGTGCTTCCCATCTTCAGTTCGACAATCTTTCATATTTTGCGAAGACTTATTCTGGTTGCCTAGACTTCCATACTGTTTTAATATTTTAATTAAAGATAACTTATATTTTATAAATAAAAGTAAACAAAGCAAAAACAAAGTATTTCTCCCCTCTCTAGGAATACTTCTGAAACTACTGGTCATTCAGAGTTATCAGAGGGAATCCTGCACTGTGTGTATTGTTCCATTCTATGCCATCACTATCATGCAATTATCAAACAGCTGCTGAACACTCATCCACAAAATGGCAGCTCACTTCCTCCCAAGAAAGCCTGGTTTGTTTTATCATATGCCATGGTTATTGATTTCTTTTTTCCTTTCGGTGCTAGGGGTTGAACACAGAGCCTCAAGCATGTCAAGTATAAGGTGTCCATCTCACAAATCATAAATGTAATCCCCTCATCAAGCTCATAATCTCTAGGAGAATGTGTAAGAACAATACATTACCCAGAATGCCTTTCATAGCTCCTAGCCCACCACACACATACATGGAGTACAGACAAGGCGCATAGCCACATTCAGTTTTCCCATCCAGCTGATGTCGATCACATGGAGTTGCTCTTGTGGGAACACCCAGAGTTTCCGCCCCATTCTTCCTTTCACTGTGGCATTTCTAAGCCACATATGGTTATTCCTGCATAAATAGCCTGACTCTTAGAATTCGTAAGGCCAAGAGTGGACTCAAAGTGCCAGGAACCTGTTCCTTCAGATGTCTCTCAGAACTGTGCTCCTGAGCCAGGACTTCACTCGTTCTTAAATTAAAAGTAGAAGTCAGGGACCACCCTTATCAGAAATTTTTGCCCTTGGAGCTCTAGGCCTAGAATATCATACACACCCACACACACCATCAAACAGATTTCTGTCACTGTTTGCAATGGGAAAGTCACACTGCCTTCAGCACTTTGTTATGTAAAGCATGCACACTTACATTCATTCTCTGTCTTGGGTGGAGGAAAAGGTGGGTTCCTGAGGGATTAAGATGAGGTACCCAGGTCCTAAGAGTAGCACGTGGCTCAGTGAGCCTGTTTACGTTATAAACAGAAACTTTGTGGTTGCAAGGATAGGTAAAAGTCCTTAGTCCAGATTATGCTCACAATTTAAAAGTCAATCCTACATTACACCATCCTCACCCAGCTGGAAGAATCTTGGATCCAAACTTCCCTGGATTATAGAATCACCAAAGACTCCTACAAGCTATCAGCATATTGAAGATTTTTCAGAGGCTTTGACACTTTGATTTCCATCAAATCAATGTCACACAATCTAAGTCAAGATCACTGTAAATTCAAACCCTGAGGGAGCTCTACCTTCCCTTTCCCAGCTTACCCCAATATATCTCTTTCAAGTGGAGGGAGGCTCTCTCTAGAATGTCACTCCAGATCCTCTGATAGCCTCTCTGGGAAAGCTGCTTCCTTCAGATTCTTCAAAGGCAAACAAACTTCGAAGCCTAACATCTTTCTCCTTGCTAATATGATGTCCTTTGATGCATTAAAACATCATAAAATCTTTATTGCTACATTTTTTACCATGATCTTCCTAGAGGAAAAAAAGGGAGAAAACAGTGAGTAACTGGGAGCCTTCAATCCCTCGTTATGTAACCTTCTTCCCTGAGCCAAAAACACATTAACCTTCCCTCCCTCTACTGAAATATTCCTATAGATGAAGGCAACAGAGCCTCTTACATTGTAATTCATGTACACTTAGAACACAATAGTCCACGTCTTTCACGCTGACACTAGAGTATAGACTCTAACTCTATGTTCAATCTTCCCAGTTTAGTCTAAAACACCTGATTTTCTTTTTACTAGCACATAAATGACCCAAAGACCTTGCTCCAAGTTCACACCAAACTATTTGGTTATGACTGTTAATTAGGTTGCCTCTGTAGATTTCAATTTCAGTTCCAATTTCACAGATGAAGAGTTCTAACGAGTTCTAACCTGTTTGTTAAAAGAGTTTCCCAAGCAGCTCCAATCAGAGTTGCTTAGAAACTAGTGACCAGCAGAGACTCTGCGGTCTGTCTCACCTTGCCTTTTCACCGTCCAGTTCAAGAGCAGCCTTCGGAGACAGCTGCTGGGAGGGTGGAAGAAAAAACACAGGCCAACAATATGTTCACCACACAAGCTAATTTTTTAAATATTTATTTATTGTGTTTGGGTATGCACTCCACCATGTAGGCATGGAGGTCAGAGGACAACTTCCGGGAATTGGTTCTTTCCTTCCACCACATAGGTTCTGGGGATGAAATTCAAGTTATTTGGCTTGACAACAAATGCCTTTACTGGACTGGAGAGATGGCTCAGCAGTTAAGAGCACCAGCTGCTCTTACAGAAGACCTGGGTTTGAATCCCAGCACCCACATGGCGGCTAACAGCCATCCCTAGCTCCAGGTTCAGTAGATCCAACTCCTTCTTCTGTCCTCTGCATGCATTGCATGACACAGGTGCACTTACATACACATAGGCATAACATTCATACACATAAAATAAATTAATTATTAAAGATAAAATAAATGCCTTTACCCACTGAGAAATCCCACCCACCCTGCACATAAGCTAATTTTTAAAAGAAAATACTTGCAGATTCCCATACGTGATCATCATAAGGAAGACTTTAGGAAAGTACACCTCAGTACTTTGATTTCCACTAAGTCAAAGTCACAAGTACCCATCAAAGATTCTATATGCAGCTCACAATAAAATTCAGCTTCCTGTATCTTTGCTCTGGAAATTGTTATTGAATATGCTAAAGCTGTAATGAAATGTTTCTTCTAATCATGTGGTTATTAAATAAATAATTTTTTAAAAAATTCAGCTTCCTTCACTTCTGTGTCTCTTACAGATGGAGGCTTTAGGGTGTGCTGGAGGTCCCTAGTGGTCATTGTGCCGAACTAATCCTGGTCAGATAGGGCACTTACTGATTTCTATGAATTCCACACAATTTCTAATGTAGTTATGTTAATAGTGCACATCCACACAGCTATAACTTGAAGATTGCGCATAACTTCTTATGTGGCAGTTTGTCAAGACATTCAACATGTCACATAAGCCCAACCAGTTGAGATCTCTCCTTTAGTAAGAAGTTCATTCAAGGTCAAAACATGTCATTTAGAATTGGATGTGGAGATGCGATTATCATTCATTTTGATTGTCAACTTGACAGAATGTAGAATCAGCATATAAGCAAATCTTTGGGTGTAATGGAACAGATTAAAACACAGAAATAAAATACAAATAAATTTATAAAGCAAGTTCTGCCTTACAGGAAGGAATAACCAGCCTTTCCCCAGCTAGACACACACACACCTTCACACACACCTCCTCACACACATCTTCTGCCACCTACAATCACAGCCTGCAAAACTAGTAACTAATTCCTCTCTCTCACAATCCTGTGAGTTCCAGGAAGAGATATTCCATGCTAATTCTCCCTTTGATTATCCCTGTGTTTCACTTGAAAAATTAATATGTGAATAAAGACATTGAAGGTTAGGCCTAAAGGATTTCTAAGGAAGACAGAGCAAGTCTTCACCCTTCAAATGACTTATACAAGTGGGGGATCTTCTACCTACTGCTCCATACAAAGCCCCTTTGCAAAAATGAGGACCATTTTCCTTGAGGCACATACTCTGTACATACATTTTCCTGGGCCCAGACTTAAATAAAACTTACTTCCTCCACCAATCTATCTGCTGATGTGTTTCAGTAGAGGCAGCAGTTAGTAGGCCCTCCAGGCTCCGGTAACAGGGGGATTCTGTGGAGGAGTTTCTGTGTTGTGTTAATTGAGGGAGGACCATTCCATAGCCTGGGGTCCTGGGCTGTCCTGACACCTGCAATTGATACTGGAAATGTGGGGTGTCTGACAGAGGCTTTCTCTCTCACCTTAGATGGACTTTAATACTGGAGTTGGGGTGCAGGATGCTTATGGCCACACAAAATGTCCACTGGGTCAGTGGTCTCCCTCTGGGTTCTTGTCTCATGGGTTCATGAACAATGGGAGGATAAATTTAAAACAGACTTCTATGATAAGTTCATATGTGGGAGGTTAAGAGAAAGAAGGCAAAGCTCTTGAAGAGTAGGAGGGGTGGATCCTCAGAAGTGGGACACAGGGGTACTGTAGTTTGGGGTGGGGGGGTTAAAGGATTTATGGCAGAAACTGGGTGAGGCATGGGGCAGGGGATGAGCAGATCAGTCCAGTTGGCCCATCATGAGGCATCCAGGTCTCTCTTCTCAGTTTCAGTCACATCCTGACACATAGATTCCAGGCAGGGTTACTCATTTGGGGGAGAGAGAGAGTGAGAAATCAGTCCTCCCTCTTGTCAGGGCAAAGACATTTTTTTATTTACATAAGATTTATTTTATGGAACTGGAGAGATGACTCAGCAGTTAAGAGCATTGGCTGCTCTTGCAGAGGACCGGGGTTCAAGTCCCAGCACCTCCGTGGTGGCTAACAGCCATTCATAACTCCAGTTCCAGGGGATCGGATGCCCTCTTCTGACGTCCATGGGCATTGCACAACACAGGTACACTTATATGCAGGCAATACACACAAAATAAAAGTAATAAATAAAACACCAAAAAATATTTATTTTAAATTATATGTATGTGGGAGGGAAAATATGTGCATATGTGTGCAGGTACCAACAGAGGCCACAGGCATTTGGTCCCCTGGAACTGGAGTCACAAGCTGTTGTGAGCGGCCTTACATGGGTGTTAGGAACCCAACTTGGATCCTCTGAGAGGACAGTAACCACTGATCCATCTCTCCATCCCCAGAACCAAAAATGCATTTTCAGTTTCTGGCCAAGGACAGAAGTATTTTGAGGTCCCTGCCGTAAACTTCCTGACCTGTTTCTGTCTCCTGTTCTCATCCCAGGTGAGGTGGTGACCAGCCTCCAGTTCCTGCTGCCATGACATCCCTGCTGTGAAGGACTATAGACTTGAACCATGAGCCAGCATCAGCCTTCCTCCCTTACATTGCTTCTTATCAGGTAAGTTTTCACAGCAATGAGAAAAATAATACAAATGTATCAAAAAAAATCAAAAAGTTTCAACACATAAATAGGGTTAAAGCTAATTATCAAAGGATGATTAGCTAGATAAAGTGACAACAAAAGATTTTAGAGAGATAAAACAGGAAACAAAGTCTAGTTTCTTTTTTAAAAATTTTTTTGGATTTATTTATTTCTATTTTTATGTGTATGAGTGTTTTATGTGTATTGGGTACATCCATATTATATAATGCCCGCAGAGGCAGAACAGGGTATTGTAATGTCGCCAGAGTTCTCTCTGGGTCTCTTGTATTATCAGGCAAACCATATAACATATCTTTATGTACATTTATTATTATCATCATGGGGGGAGGTGGCTTACAAAGAAACAAACACCCAGTGCCTAGCTTGGTACAGTGCAACTGTGCGCCACGGCTCAGAGCCACCTCACACAGCTT
Organism: Nannospalax galili; assembly: GCF_000622305.1. Taxonomy (NCBI): domain Eukaryota; kingdom Metazoa; phylum Chordata; class Mammalia; order Rodentia; family Spalacidae; genus Nannospalax; species Nannospalax galili. The sequence continues at coordinate 3,427,374 of NW_008352325.1, forward strand.
TGGTCCCAAGTTGGCGCCACAAGTCCCTCCTTCCACAGTTAACTCTCCACAGTCAATTCTCCATAGCAGTCCCTGCCCCTTGGAGGAACCAGGATCCCTGGGGAACACATGTAGCCCCTGGAACTGGCATTACAGTTGTTTGCCACCATATGAGTGCTGGGAACTGAACCCGGTCCTCTGCAAGAGCGGCCAATGCTCTTAACGGCTGAGCCATCTCTCCAGTCTGAAAATCTAATTTTTTTTTTTTTGGTCGTTTTGATACAGGGTCTCCCTGTAGTCCCAGCTGTCTTGGAATTCACTATGTAGACCAGGCTGGCCTTGAACTCACAGAGATCTGCCTGTCTCTGCCTCCTAAGTGCTGGGATTAAAGGCGTGCACCACCACGCCCGGCTGAAAATCTAATTTTTTTAACATTTTATTTATTATTTTTATTTTATGTGTATGAGTGTTTCCCCTGGAACTGGAGTTAAGGATGGTTCGTAGCCACCATGTGCTAGGAATCAAATCCAGGTCCTCTGCAAGAGCACTCAGTGCTCTTAACCACTGAGCCATCTCTTCAGTCCCTGAAAATCTAATTTCTTAAGTATTGACAAGATTCCATTTTCTTAGGCAATTAAAGGCCTGCTAAGGACAAACATAAAACATGGAAATATTTGAGTAAGCTCTGTTTTCTTAGAAGATTTCACAAAGGTTAAAAGGCAAGGGTTATTTTCACAATGCTTTTTTAAAAACAGACCAATAGGGGCTGGAGAGATGGTTCAGTGGTTAAGAGCACTGACTGCTCTCTCAGAGGACCTGAGTTTGATTCCTGGCACCCCCATGGTGGCTAATGTCGACACAGAAGCATAACTCTCACCTCAAAGGTGAGATAAGGATAAGGATAGTTTATTCTGGAGCCAAATATGAGTTACCATGGCTCAGGAACACAGATTCAGTTTACTGCAAATTCCATGTTCCAGCATGGTAACAGTTGCCTTACATTTTTATAGTGACAGAACAAAGAAAAGTCATAAATCAAGACACTTTTCAAATATATTGGAGGATACATTCAGTATGTGGGTCACAGCAAAGTGAGGGATTTTTTACTATAGGTCTCAGATGCTATCTGATGACATTCTTAGCCTTTTGATTGGTAAGACCAGGTGGTCTGCTAGGATAATACATTCTAAAAAGATTTTTATCTGTTAATCACAGGGTGTTAGATCAGAAACAGAGATGGGCAAGGAATGGCTGTTTAGGGGGTTAAAGACGACCCAAGATAAATGGTAATTAGGCTCTGGACCTGCAACATTCCAAACTCTCTACAGTCTCTGCAGTGATAATCAGTTGGTGAGCCTTGCAGGAAGTTCAGCCCAAGGTGCAGGAGTTCTTTTGGGGAACTTTTCTTTCACACTAACAACCACCCATAACTCCACTTCCAGGGGATCCACTACCTCCCTCTGACCTCTGTGAGCATTGCATGACACAGGTGCATCTACATACATTCAGGCAATGCACTCATACCCACAAAATAAAAATAATCAACAAAAAATTTTAAGTAGACCAGTAATATAATGAAAACTGTACAGTTCATAAAGGAAAGATGGTTATTTAGTTCATGAGTTTAGCAGTGAGACGTTCAAGATTAGACTGGTGCCTCCCATGAGAGTCTTGTGCTGTTTCATAGCGTGATAAATGTGTGGAAAGCAGGTCAGTGAGCAAAAGGCAAAGTACGTGGGAGCTTTCCTGTGGATAATCCACATAAGAGTATGATAACTCTCTACCATGCTCTAGGCCCCTGGTCAAGAATGAAGATCATCTAAAGACACTTGTGCCCCTTCCTTTGGAATCACAGTACAGAAACAAAGGATCCCAAGAGGTTGGAATTTTCCTGGGAATCTCATGCTGGGAGAAGGGAAGAGATGGAGCCTGATGTCACCAAAAGGGGAATCTGGTCCCCTGGAAAGAGATTCCACACAGTGCAGTTTGTCCAAGGACCTTGTAGGAGAGACTTGGAGCCTACACCATGGTGATGCAGGACCAAACCTTGACTGGGCTGCTTAGCTCTGCACACCTCCCGTATCTCTATTTAAATCTAACCCTCACATTAGGACCCTGAAGAGGAACCTGGGGGAAGGGATCGCTCTCCCTCTTTGTTCCCACTTTGTTCCTCTTTTCAATGCAGCCACATTGAATAAATCTCCCTCTTCTGCTTTCCATTATTACTTGTTAGTTCAGTCGGCATATTGAGGCTGTGTAGTTGAGCCTGGCTTGTTAAAACTGCCAGACCACAGGCTCTGACCCTAATAACACCAGTAACAATGAGAATTAACTTGATCCCACCAGAAAAGCACCAAATCCCTCTTAGCAACCTAATCACCTGCTAAAGGCCCCATGTCTCCATACTGCCACAATAGCTGGCCAAATTCAACAGGAGTTTCAGAAGGAACAGCCACGACATTGCATCTCATCAGTGTTTTCAGTATCTAAATAGATCAGTTTGATCTTGAACACACATGAAATTGCAACTTGACCATGCATAAAATACCTTTCCTGAAAACCTTCTAAACCTTTTAAAACATTTGTATTAACTGGGTTTTGGAGGTGTTTTGTTTTGTTCCCTATATTCTTTTCCCCTTTCTGACTCTGGAACAACCAGTCATTCTACTTCAGAATAAAATTGCTTTCTTTTTCTCTAAATAGTGCAGTTGATAACACAGGTTATCAAAATATGTATTTCTTTACTTACCACCCACAATTTTATAACTAGTAGTTTCTTATGCTTGTGAGTAGACACAGGTACATTTAGCTTCTCTTTATTAAAACAGAGCACACAAATGCTCAAAATGTACTTGTCAACTTACGCTTTGTAATTAATGCTTAAGTCGTTTATCTTGTTTATCAGTGACCCAGACCTTTAAAGAATGCTGCTCAGTTTAATTTAGTATATTAGTCAGGGTTCTCCAAAGAAACAGAACCACTAGAATGAATATATTTGTATAGAGATTTATCAGCTTAGCTCACAGGATAGAGTCTGAGTAGTCCAACCATGGCTACACCACACTGGAGAGGCTGAGAATCCATAGTCACTCAGTCCATGAGGCTGGATGTCTCAGTAGTCCCAATCGGGCACTGAAGGTCTGACGAATTCAAAAAGATCAGCTAGTCTTCAATCTACAGCAGCAAGACAAACTCACCAGTGAGAGAGAAGGCAAGCAGCAAGAAGTCAGGCGTTCTCCTCTGCCATGGCCTTTTATACGGGCTGCTATCAGAAGGTAACACCCACATTTAGGGTGTGTCTTGCAGCTTCAGATGATCCAGTCAAGAAGATCTCTTTCATTTCAGTTAATCCCAGATCCAGTCAAGTTGACACCCAGGATTAGCCATCACATTTAGTATACTTGAAAGTTACAAAGCAGGGGGGGGTACTGGAAACTGTCCTTAGGCAGACATAAAACATGATTATTTTTCAAACATTTATTTGTAAAATTTTATGCCATTCCTTTTTATTCAATTTACTGGATCATAAAAATTATGATTAAATTGCTTCTTAAGATTTCATGAGACGTTACATAAGCTGTCCATCTTAGGTTGAAAAACTTTGCTGTTGAAATTTCAGGCAAGGATAAAAAAATTACAAAGGCAAAGGAACAAAAAAGGTAAATGTAGTTTGTTGGGATAGGCTGTGTCCTGTTCCAAGTCACTCCATATTGTGTAAAAGGGTGGGTTTTCAGTCTATGCCTTGTCCTGAGAAACTTCGTTCACAAATATTCTTTGACTCCATTTTAAGGGTTTTTATTTTGTGCTCTTTGGTGGATGTGCAAACAATATCATCTCTTGTGGAAGAGAGGCTTGAGACTATGTTAAAAGTCTTAATGACAGCCATACAGAAGGCCTGAGGCCTGGAGCCACAGGGAACACCTTGTGACAATTGCTCCCATTGGCAGATCATGAGACTGATGCCTAGAGCTTGCCATGCCCTAATCAGGGAACCAAAACCTAAGTAATCTGAAACCTATTATGCTAATAAGGTGTCTGACTCTTGATGTTGTGATAGGACACAGCCCCACCAAAGAATCTGAGCTGTAACTTCTTGATTGGACCCACACCCCATATAAGCTTGTGCCCTTTTGCAATAAAGTGGATCTGCGTCACCGAACCAGATCTTCTGTGTCTGAATGCGGCTCCGCTGACACAGTCTCCTCACCAGCCCCGGGGGTCTGGGACTGGGCAGAAGCAGCGAGGATCAGAGACAACACCAGGGGTGCAGAAGAGCGGCCTCAGCGCCGAGTGAGCAGAAGAGCGGCCGCAGCTGGCACCCCAGGAGAACGGAGAGCACCCACAGGTGGCGCCCAGGGCAAATGGAGGAGCAGCCACAATCTCTCTGGAACCCAGACTGGCAAATGATGTATTCCTGGTAAGTGCAGAGGGAGCCACATTGTAAATTTATCATAGTGAGATTGTAGTAGCACATAGGCATATTAAAATTTTATCAGAGAAGGATTGAGAGATTGCTTATCAATTAAGAGCACTTGCTGCTCTTGCAGAAGACCCAGGTTTGGTTCCCAGCACCCACGTGGCAATTCACAACCATTTGTAACTCCAGTTCCAGACGATCCAGTGCCCTCTACTGGCCTCTGTGGACATTGCACATATGTGGTAAACATACATACACATAGGCAAGCACTCAGTAAAGGAAGATTGCACAAAAAGCTCCTGATAGGTCATAAACCATCACCCCTGTTTACAGGCCTTATCTGAGCATTGTTAGGCCTGGAACATACCACCCTCAGCTGTAAACCAAGTCCTGATCTTCAATCAAGTCCTTCCTCCCTTATCAGGCCCCAGGCCCTTTACAAACACCAACCCTCCTAACTTTATCTCTACATACTTAATTTCTCCTGCTGCTTGAATCCTGTCAGTTTCCACCCTGCCATTGACTAATGATAAAGTCAATCTGGATTACTGAGGTTGGTTGCTTCCCTTTCCACCTACAGCTCTTTCCACTCTAATTCCTAACATTTATAGCATAAAATAAAAATAAATAAATCTTTAAAAAGAACTTGGATGGGTTATGAATGTGAAAAGTTTTAAAAATAAATAAAATATAATTATATAGGAAAAACCAGGCCCAAAAACTTATCTGACATGTCAGACCAAAGAAATGTTCTAAGTCTCTTACCTGGACCTCATACAGTGAGGGACACCTAGGATTGCAATGGCAACAGCCTCACCCTCACCTACCATCTGATAACCAGTGTGTGTGTCTAGGACCAACTGGCAAGGAACTCATGGCTGTCCCTAGGGCTTCACCTCAGCTTGGTCCCCTGCTGTTGATGCAATCTTATCTTGCCATCCATCTCTTGGTCTTTTTGGACCTGAACTCACCATTCCTCCACCTATTCACCAGTTTGTACCTGAACCTGCCATTCCTGCTCTGACCCAGTTCTACACTCTCACCTTGAAGTTGCACTCAATTCTGAGACTTAGCTCTCAACCCTGATTCTCCCATGGCCTTGGCAGCTGCTTCTTCCTTGGACGGTTTTGGTTTATTATCTTATCAATAAAGACTCTACTTACATTCTTCCAGCCCATTTCTGAAATCTCTTGAACTCTGCTGCTGCCTTGTATTCATTCTGTAAACTACATACATGCAGGTTGATAGATGATCAAACTGACATGCAGTTTGTTTGTATCGACATTTTATTCTTAGGTTGGATTTATAGTTTAATAATTTTAAGCACCTAATAGATAAAACATACTTTTTTTTTACTATTAAACTTAGGAAAAAAAATTACTTTTCTTTCTGCTTAATACTGACAACTCTAGAAGCATTCCTGGCCTTATTTTATTGACAAAGACCCAGGTACACGCACAGCAAAAAGACAGCATCTACAAGCCCAGGACACAGGTGCACCAAGGAAAAGAATCTATCTAGACACCCAGGAGAAGTCTTAGAAAGAGGTTTCCTTTACCTTGATCCTGGGCTTCTAGCCCCAGCACTGTGAGACATTCCATGGTTACATCACCCAGACTGTGGTGTTTTGTTAAGCACTGGAGATACTTGCTCTCTGCTGCCGACAGCGTGGGTAAGAAATGTCCACAAATTCACAGGATGGAGCTTTGGAAACACTACTATACACAGGAAAGTGCTGGGCCATGTGTTAAGTGACTGTGGGCTCTCAAGGACTCCTCTTCCCTGCACCCAACACTCTCTTGGTCGTACCCAACGTGGTGACACAAGCACAGGTGCCCCTGTTCACGCCACCTCTTTCAGACCTCAGTCTGTAGATCCAGCTTGTCCTCAGCTCAGCCATTTAGGATAAGCAACATCCCACCCTTTTCCTGAACCCAGCAAGAGCCCCAGTGGGAACAGGTATCCCTCTCATTCTCCATTACCTCCTGGACCCTCTCCCTTATGACCTTCTTATCTGGATTGTATCACAAGGTGGCAGTCAGTGCCACACTTACCCACATGTCTTCTGTCACTGCCTCTTCAAATTGCCTCTTTCCCAGCTGATTCCCTGGATGACACATGGAACTTCATGCGACAGCCCCTGCCCTGTTCCGGCTGCCTCCCTCTCTGTTTCCAGCTCTCCAGAGCACTGGATGCCACTTCTAAGCCATGCTACTCTGGGTCATGCCTCACCTGGCACAAGCTATTCTCAATGGGGTAACAAAGAAACCACAGCCCAGAGTGGGACTAATAGGAAGACACCACTCAGTTCCTGGTAAATTGAATGGCAGGAGCATAAGGACCTGACCCTCAGAAGCCAGTGACAAGTGGTGGAGAAGCACTGACCCAGGAGAACAATGGGAGCCTTGGTTTCAGGACAGTTATGGACAAAATGACCTGCTGTATTTCCATCTGGCCATTAGAATACCTCTTGTCTCAACATTTTTCTTCTTTCTAGGCCAGTAAGAGAAAACTGAAAAACACGTGTTAAAAATGGAGAAACTAGGGCTTGCAGAATGGCTCAGAGGATAAAGGAGCTTACCTCTTAAGCTTGAAGGCCTAAACTTGATCCCAGGGACCCACATAAAGGTGAAAGGAAAGAACCAACTCCATAGACTTGTCATCAGACTTCCAAGTGTGCACCTTGGCATGGGTATGCACACACACACACACACACACACATATGCACACACTAATCAATAAGCATAAAAAACAGAAGCTGAAAATGATCGGAAGCTGGTACACCAAATCACCAAGTAGAGAAACATCCACTGACCAGGAAAACCTCACTGGATTGCCAAGTGAGTTAGAAACATATTTTGTGTCTTAACCAGTAGTGATAGAAAAATGTCCCAATGCCTTGCAAATGCTGCCCATGTTCTAGCTCAACTGTTCTTGATTACCCCTTTGGGTTGGACATAACCATGAGAGTTCTTATAGTGGAAGAAAGGATTTGATTCCTGGAAAAGTGGGACATCAACGGTGAAGTTATTGAAACATCCTTTGCCATTCCCGAGGGACTAGCCAACCCAAGAGAGCCATGGAAGCAGGCCTGACCATCCAAAGCAGGGTACCACATAGACACCATCTCAAAGTCAGTAGGAACTAGGCAGCTCATACTGCTTTCAAAGGGCACCTGTTTCCTGCAGGTTGCTTGGAATGTTGGCCATATACAGAACAATGGTCATTTATGCTGCCAGTGTTATGCCAGTGTTAGACATATATAGGTGGCTGACCCAGGAGGATCAAAGAAAAGCCCTGCGGTCCGCAGTGTGGTGCAGGAGCTTCATGTTTCAGAAGGCCACCTCAGGACCTCAGAGGAGACAGTAGTTACCTTGAAATGACCCGCTGTGAGATAGACTCTACTGGCCATAACTGGCCTTGAAGGTAGAATGAGGGCAGCCGCTGCAAGCAGGAAAGACCCTCTCCTAACACCCTCACCCCACCTAAAAAGAATGGTCCTTCTCCTCTGGACCCTTTGGAATGCCCTCTTTCCAGTACTTTGATTGTAGTCCAGTAGGTCTATTTTGGACTTCCCGAGCTATGGCCAGGAAATGTATGCTGTTTTAAATCCCCAAGACAATCATTTGCTACAGCAACAATAAAAATCTAGTAACCATTCATTCTGGCTCTACTCTCAATTCTGTTTTACATTACCAAATTTGGAGGTATTTAATGCCTTGATTAAATTAGAAATTAAGACCTTTCATGCTGCTTCTGCCTTAGCATAAAAGTAAAGCTTTCTGCATTTTCATAGGCAAGTAGGTTCTGGGCTCTTTTAAATGATTTCATAGATGGAAACCTTGAACATCTGTGTGATTCAGTGGACACGCATGGGGCCAAACCTCATCCCGAAACAGACAGGAGATCATGAGCCGGAGAAACTTGTAACTATAAGTGAAGCAGTTGGAAAGAGCTCATTGGCTCTTTGACTACTGTTAGGCATCATTAGCAAGGATTATAAAAAAGAAAATTTTAGATATATATAGGTGGCTGACCTAGCAGGATCAAAGAAAACAGGAGGTCCAACCAAAGATGGAGAAGCTTTAAGGTAGAAAGCCGACTGCTTGATGAATCCTGTGAGCAAGATATAGACTGAAAAAGTCTTGGCGACGGTGAAGAAAGAGAAGCTAGGTTGGGGAAAAAAAAAAACTTCAAAGATTAGCGTATTCCTGTGTTGTTTTCTTTCAATGTACTTAAAAAATTGTTTTTATTGATTTTTTGTGCAGTTCATACAGAACATCTAAAACAATCTTTATAATCTTTATATCCCCGTCCCCACTAAGCTCAGAGAACATAGAACAGGGGTAAAGAAGAGGACACTGATGAATCTCTCAATTCTCATTAATGAAGGTCCCTCATGCAACAGGGAACATAATAGGTCAATGTACTTTTTAAGATGGCCTTAAGGTATAGACTTTAAGAAGCTAAGAGAGACAGTGATGTGGGAGGAGGAAAGGGGAAACAGGCATGAGGAGCAGAGGAAGAGGGGAAGGGTATATTTAGAAAAACAAAAACAATAATTGATAATATTGATTTTACTGTTACATATAATTCACTGATTGGAAGCCAATCAGTCAGATCCCCAGGGTTTGAGGAAATAGCAGTGCTGAAGAATTCAGGGCCTGCACTTTAGGAAACAAAACAAACAATTCACTATTTGAGGTTTGAATGGAGCACCTTCTGTACCCGAAGGAAAGGGTTGCAGCTTCTCTTGCAGATGACTCTCATTTCTTTGGGCAGGGGCAGCTGGGGAAGATTATTAGTCAAAAGTTTTCCAGGAAAGCATCAGGCAGGGGCGATTCCCCTGAAAGCAGAATTAGGACTTATCCCCATTCTCATGGCAGGAACCTTCCTGATAACTGTTCACAAGAAAATAACTCCATAAAGTAAAGATGGTAAGCTACTGTCTTCCTTTTTTTCTCTCTTACAAATGCAATTTTTTTGTCCTGATTCTTTCTGGTGGTAGCAGTTTTTCCAATGGGTTCACAGGTCACCTGGCCACAGATCTGCCTTTGGAGCTGGTGAAGAAGGCTGCCATCACTTGGAAATTCTAGATCTTTAGAGTTGTTGATTGCTCACTCCTGCAGAGATGATATCATACATCCCTCACTGCACAGATCAGGAAGCATTGTGACCATATTACCAGTTAATATATACAATATTTCTAACTAAATCTGAGATTGCAAAAACAATCACAAGGGAATTATGATTCCATTATGTGAACTCTGAGTCACAGATACACCAAAGTCCTAAAACCTAACAGCCGAGGGTGATGTACTAGACAGAGGACCAGAATGAGATTTTGGGTCTCCAGGGACTAGTAGCAGAAAGTTATTACTTTGCAAAATTTCTAGGCATTGTATTTCTTCAGTGAAGAAGATGTGATATGACAAAAGAAACAGTTTATAGTTGTGACTCTTTAATGCAGTCTTTTAGTAAAGGGTTCAGCTTCGTACTCAGTGTGTTTTGGCTGATCTTCCTGAACTGTACTAGCAGGACTTTATGCTATAACTTATCCCCACTCTCATGGCAGGAAACTTCCTGATAACTGTTCACAAGAAAATAATTCCATAAACTAAAGATGGTGAGCTACTGTCTTCCTTTTTTTTTCTCTCTTACGAATGGAATTTTTTGTCCTGATTCTGTCTGGCTGTAGCAGTTTTTCCAATGGGTTCACAGGTCACTGGGCCACAGATCTGCCTTTGGAGCTGGTGGAGAAGGCAGACATCACTTGGAAATTCTAGATCTTTGGAGTTGTTGATTGCTCACTCCTGCAGAGATGATATCATACATCCCTCACTGCACAGATCAGGAAGCATTGTGACCATATTACCAGTTAATATATACAATATTTCTAACTAAATCTGAGATTGCAAAAACAATCACAAGGGAATTATGATTCCATTATGTGAACTCTGAGTCACAGACACACCAAAGTCCTAAAACCTAACAGCCGAGGGTGATGTACTAGACAGAGGACCAGAATGAGATTTTGGGTCTCCAGGGACTAGTAGCAGAAAGTTATTACTTTGCAAAATTTCTAGGCATTGTATTTCTTCAGTGAAGAAGATGTGATATGACAAAAGAAACAGTTTATAGTTGTGACTCTTTAATGCAGTCTTTTAGTAAAGGGTTCAGCTTCGTACTCAGTGTGTTTTGGCTGATCTTCCTGAACTGTACTAGCAGGACTTTATGCTATTCCACCCTACACAGCTAAAGCTAAGTTTCAGGTTGTCTGGCTGAATATTGACAGTTCCAGGTCTGATTCAGTCTTCAAAGGCACAGACATGTTTGTTCATTTGTTTTCTGTTTATCTGCCCATCTCTCTGTCTGATAAACATCATTAAATGATAATGTGGAAGAGGAGTCTATATCCAGGTTCATGGTTTGGAAGATTTAGTGTTTTTAAGCTGGCTATTCTGAATTTTTGCAGCATCTTGAATAGAGATACAGTACTGAAAGTGAAGATCACAGTTGGAGGGTTCACATTTCTTGCTTCCAAAACCAAAGTCTGTACTGGTGAGAGCCCAGCAGCACTGGCACAAGGACAAGGATACTACGAACTGAATATACAATACCCACAATGGGTTCATATGAGAACTTTTCATCCTTACCTGGTATTGCTATTTGGGGATGTTCTGGACAACTTAGGAGGTGAGGCACAGCTGGAGGAAGGAGGTAACTGGGGTGTAGCCTCTGGTCTTCACACTTGATCCTCAGTTCCTTTCTTTGCTTCCTGGACACAGCAATGTGAACTGCTTTATTCTACTACACGTTTCCTGCCACCTCTGAAACTATGAGCCAAAATAAATCCTTCCCTTAAAGGGGATCTTTTTCTCTAGTGTTCAGGTCACAGTCACCCAAAATTTAACGTGCTGTAGGTCACTAAGGGAAACAGTTGCCACTTCCACTTGCACAGCATTGACTCTTCCGGTGAATGAACAGAGTCTTTTTTCACCTTCTTTTCTTTCTTCTTTTCCTTATAGAGGCAGGGGACTCACAACATATTTCCTGTTGTCTCCAAACTTTTTATATGTCCCAGGCTAGCCTTGAACTTGTGGCCCTCCTGCCTCAGACTTCTAAGGGTTAGGATAAACAATGTGTGTCAATATGCCGAGGTGTTTCCATTGTATTGTATTCTCTTTAATTTCTTTCATCAATGCTTCATAGTTTTTTATTGCCGGGATCTTTTACACACTTCGTT
>NW_008352325.1:3440377-3441947 GCF_000622305.1 Nannospalax galili
AGAGCAGTGATCCAGTTGTCAAGTTCAAAAATACTTAAGAAAGATTGATTTACTGTGTTAAATGCTGCTGGTGGGAGAGCACAATGAAGGCTAAGATATCTTCATCTTGCTTTGCTGCACAGAAATCATCAGCAACATTCATTTGCAGCACACATTTAGACAGAAAGAGAAATAGAACATTACACTTAGAACAAATATATGCAATTTGGAAGGAGTAGGGGATAAAGTGTATAGATTTATTCTTGTGTAACCTCAAAGAAAAAAGTAGAGCACACGATTAATGGAAAATATGTAGCCAACTGAAGGAATAATTAAGATAGGGGATAAAGTGTATAGATTTATTCTTGTGTAACCTCAAAGAAAAAAGTAGAGCACACGATTAATGGAAAATATGTAGCCAACTGAAGGAATAATTAAGAAGATACAGTTTCTAACGAATGTAGATTGGATTACTCTAGGTGCTATGTGCCTCACACAATGGCCCAGAAATAACAATCATTACCTCTGTTTTACAGAAGATATGATAAATTTTGAAAGGCTTTGCTACACAGTTGAGGTCATGCAACTGTTATTAGTCCTGTAGTCAGAATTTAATGGTTTGCTGTTCTGACATTCAAGCCCAAGGGTGTCATAGCACATGATCACATAAGCATTTGGTTGCCAGAATCAAATCCTCATGCTTTTCTGACATCCCAAATCAATCACTCAAATGTCTGTTGAATTTGGAATACATAAAGTTTAAGAAACTGAAAATGAGAGAGAAAAATAAGTTCTAGTTGGCAGAAATGTATAAAAACACTGACAAAATTTTGGTAAAAATAAGAGTAGCTGACAGTTGGTTTTAGAATAGTTTATTTTTACCATCAAGGGAGAAGTCCACTGTGATGCAGAGACTGGAGGTGGGGTGGCTACCTTCCTATGACATGGCAGGTGTGCCCAAGGGCAAGGGGGCTCGGCAGGAATGTAGACACAAGTGTCCTTAGCTCTAGTTCCAGGGGAATCTGAAGCCCTCTTCTGACCTCCGCAGCATTGCACAACATGGGTGCACCCACATACATGCAGGCAATTCACTCATACACATAAAATTAAAAAAAAATAATAAAATATTTTTAAAAATACAACAGTACCTGGGAAGGATAAATGAATTAATTTGTCTCTGGTATTAATCCTGGGTGTGGAAAGGAGGGAATGAGGGGGACACTGTTCATACCAGAAACATTCCAACCTTTATAGCCAGAAATTACTAAATAGAATAGTTCCAAGTGCTTTAAAATCTGCCAGGTGCAAACTGTTTGTAACTAGCCACAAAGGACTAGCAAATTATCAGTAGATTGCTATTAGGCAGGATAACACCTAGAATTCAATGCAAGTAACTACTAAAAAGTAAAAATCCTTAGAACAAAATCATAAATCTCTTCAGGAGCTGAACCAGGACTCTGCTGACTCCATTTGAAGACAGATACCGTGGTTTAATTTCAGGGTTAAATACAAAGGCCTCCGGACACGTTGGGACTGGAGTAATTAATTGGATGAAACAGAAAATTCAACGGAGCTTTTGAAGATTTTAAAA
>NW_008352326.1:0-786 GCF_000622305.1 Nannospalax galili
AGACCATATAAAACCCCAAGCACCTCTTCCTTCTGTGCACATCTTCCTCCCTGCAGGAAGGTTATTGTCCCTTGCTGTGCTAATAAACGCAGTCGTGGATTTTGTTTTGTTTTGTTTCCCTTGTCCTTTGTTTCTGTATTCCGACCTCCAAAATCTAACACAGGATAAGAAGACAGATTTGGAAAGCACATAACTGACATATCTGGAAAACAGAAAAAAATTCATAAAATCCATGATACGATTAGAAGATGGGCTAAAGATGTAAACAGACAGTTCTCAGAGGAAGAAATAAAGATGGCTAAGAAACATCTCGAAAAGTGTTCAACATCATTACTAATTTAGGGAAATGCAAATTAAAACCACCCTAAGGTGTTGAGGGTTTCCTGGGCCCTCCAGGTGGGGGTAAAGTTGGTGCAGAGTCACGACATAGACACTGGAGTCAGGTGAGAAGCAGGCAGTGTGAGCAGCTGCAGACTCGTTTATTGGGGATATGGGGCTCCCTTATAATCCCCCTCCCGGTGTCCCATTGGCCCCAGTAGACTATCTCGGATCGGGTCTGATCCTCATTGGCCCTCTCCATCAAGCCTTCTTGCATCACCCATCTCTGTGTCCTTTGGCAGAATACAGGTTAGACTCAACCAGATGCTTTTGGCACATTTGCAGCATTCATGCACAGTTTATTCAGGCCCCACTTTATCCTATAGTAAGGTATCACCTTACCCTAATCAAAGTAGTTATGATCAAGAGAACAAAGGATACCAAATGCTGGTGAGGATGTGGAGAAAG
>NW_008352327.1:0-898 GCF_000622305.1 Nannospalax galili
AACATGCAAGTCCCATGCAAGCTCAAAGTAGACAAAATCCCACCAAAGACATGGGGAAATGGGTAAGAAACCCCAAGCCCAACCTAAAGAGGATTTTTTTTTTTTTGGGGTCTTTTTGAAAGAGGGTCTCTCTGTAGCCGCAGCTGGCCTGGAACTCACTATGCAGACCAGGCTGGCCTTGAACTCAGAGATCTGCCTGCCTCTGCCTCCAGAGCACTGGGACTCCAGGTGTGCACCACCATGTCAGGCTCCTAAAGAACTCTTGAGAATTGCTGGCTGCTGGGAGGGGCAGAAAGTGTCTTACAGGGATGGGATTCTTGGTGGACCCAGTGGATGGACCCACACTGAGAGACATTTGGGATGCAAATCAAACTCTCTATACATAAAAGAGCACATTAAATTTGGTGGGGGGTAGTGGGTGGAGGTGTGACTAGGGGAAGGGATCAAACTTTATTGCATGAAAATCACAAAATTCAACACAAAAATAAAATTAAAAGCATTCAGAATTAAAGAATATATTTATTTTCTAAAGACCTTAAAGACAGAGCCTTGATGTCAAAAGAGTTATCGGTAACTCCTACAAAACCCTGAGAGGAGAAAAACTGGAGAGTAAACAAGCAGGCATAAGACAGAAACAAAGGAATAAGAGTCCAAATGAAACCGCCACAACTGTTAAGTGGGAAAAATATTTTCCCCCAAATTAATATTGTTAGAACTTGTAATGCTAAAATGAAAGTTAATTAAATTATAAACAAATTATGTTTACCAAAAAAGTCACATAAGCCCTTTTTTTTAAAGCTTTGAAGAATTAATATTTTTTATCCTTTTTTTAATTTTTAATAACTACATGATTAGAAGAAGCATTTCACTACAGCTTTAACATATTCAGTAACACACT
>NW_008352327.1:1499-3144 GCF_000622305.1 Nannospalax galili
TATCTGGCATTGTTGCTTGTTATGTAGCCTTTAGCTATGCATATGGACTCTTAAAAAATTATAATGGCCCCTTTAATCCTTTTGGGTGTTTAAGGCCATACTGTTCGCCCAGATAAACCAATTTATTGTTACTCTTAAGGTCGTTTGAGAATCTGTTCCTCAGGGGTCACATGGGCTTGGGAGGAGCCCCTGGCTCCATTCTTTGACCAGTTCCACCTATCTGAAGATAAGTCAAAGGCCCTGCTAGACCATGGTTAGCTTTGCTTGGAAGCATGGAGGAAATGATTCCTCTGTGTTGACCCTCCTCTTTGTAGACTGGACACTGGTTCAAGTCCATCTGGTGGGGTCTCCTCGGCCTCCTTGATCAAGAGGACAGGTGACCCACCACAGTTACAGGACATTTTGAGACATGCTCATAGTCCCCTGGAATTAGTCAACCTAGGAGGGCAAGGAGCAAAAAGTATCCTTTATGTCCCTCTGACCAAATTATTATAGGCCTCAAAGTCTATCTGTTAAACATCCAGGAAGGTTAGTTCCACGAGTCTGGTACTTTTAATGTGTGTCATGTAGATAAATCTTGGGCAAAGACTGATTGTTCTCAGATAAACCTTACCTAACATATATTTCTTGATTTGCTATGTATAATTTGTCAGTACGTTGTTGGAGTAATATGGTTCCCTCTGGTTTTTAAAACTAGCTAGGCATTATTTATCTCTCGCATTGTCTCACCCCTCCATCATGGTTGTCCCACTTAACGTCCCCCCATTTACCCCCTTTCTCCCTTAATAATACCCTTCTCCTATGGTCCTACCTCTCTTGAGCTCCTTCTTTCCCTTTATCCCCTAGGTTCCTTGTATAACCTTCCCTCCCCACTCCCTTAAATTAACCAAGTTTTTATCCATAACTCCCTTATTAAGGCCTGTTTCCTACTGTTCTGTTTCAGGTTCTTTCTTTTCCTTTACCTCCCTGTTTCCTTTCCATTATCCTGGTTCCTGTGGTTATGTCTGGTTGCATACTTATCAGACTCTGGTTCCAGGATCCACATATGAGGGAGAACATGTATCTATTTTTTTTTTGGCATCTGTGTTACTTCACTTAGTACGACAGTTTCTAGTTCCATCCATTTACCTGCAAATTTCACGATTTCTCATCTTTCTTTACTGCTGAGTAAAACTCCATTGTATAAATTAACCACATTTTCATTATCCACTCATCAACTGAGCGACACTTAGCTTGCTTCTTTCCCCTTCAACTATAATAGACATTTTGGCTGGGTATAGTAGTCTGGGTTGGCATCTGTGGTCATTTAAAACTGGGAATTCTTGGGTCCAGGCTCTTCTGGCTTTCATAGTTTGCACTGAAAGTGAGCTGTAATCCTAATGGGTTTTCCTTTATATGTGACTTGTTGTTTCTCTTTTGCAGGTTTCAGTATTATCTCTTTGTTCTGTACATTTAGTGTTTTACTATGATGTGCTGTGGAGAGTTTCTTTTCTGGTCCTGTCTGTTGGGTGTTTTATATGCTTCCTGTATTTGTATGGGCATGTCTTTCTTTAATTTTGGGAAATTTTCTTCCACGAGTCTGTTGAAGATCTGGTCCATGCCATTATCTTGGGATTCTTTTCCTTCCTGTATGCCTATGATTGTA
>NW_008352327.1:3430-16720 GCF_000622305.1 Nannospalax galili
GTATGTTCTTTATTTCACTGAATTCTTTCATCATGTTTATAACTGTTCTTTTGAGTTCCATGTCCTGCATTATCTCTAGGGGGTTCTCATTGTACTCCTTTAGAGTACTATTGGTATTTGGTGGGGATATGTTATTTTGGTTTTTCATGTTATTATTTTTCCTCTGTGGTTTTGACATGTGAATTTCTTTTGTAGTTTCTGATTCTTGTGAGACTCAAGCCTTCAAGTTTAGGTCTGCTTCTTTTTATGAACTGTGTCTTTGTGGTTTACTTTTTGGGCATGAAAAGCTGGTTTCTCTAAGCTTCCGGTTCTCTCTTTTGATTTTATATTGGAGTGGCCAGATTGCTTCTGTCTTCAGGAGTTTCCACAGAGGCCCGAGTCAGATGAGGATCAGATGCTCTTGGGCTTTCTCCTAAGATCTGGATCCCTCCAGGAAAGATTTTGGCCTCAGGAATTTGGGGGTTAGACTGGCCTGGGAATCGGGCCCAGGAAAGATGCTGGTCTAGGGCAGCTGGTGGCCATGCCACCCAGAGATGCAAAGGAAGATGGGGGCAGGAAGTGGTCCCAAGGGCTCCTGGGGACTGCACTGAGGAGGTGGGTTGGAAAATATATGTAATGCTTCACGAATTTGCTTGTCATCCTTGCACAGGCCATGCTAATCTTCTCTGTATCGTTCCAATTTTAGTATATGTGCTGCTGAAGCGAGCACTCAAAAGGAATTTTTTTAACAAGACCTTCCTTTCTTGTAGGCACTCAATCCATGATCATTTTTCTTTTTCTTTTTTTTTTGTTTTTTGAAACAGGGTTGCCTAAGGCTCCAGCTGACCTGGAACTCTCTATGTAGACCAGACTGGCTTGATCTCACAAAGATCCATCTGCCTCTGCCTCCCAGCTGCTGGGATTAAAGGTATACACCACCATACCTGGCTTGTTTTAATTAACTTTTAAGTTAATATACAAAGTAATCGTTTCACTGTCTCATACATATGTGTCACTATACATTGCTTTAATTTGTCCTCATCTGGACTGCCCTCCCAAGTGATTCCTGACCCCTCTGGTTGGTTCTTTTTCTCTTCCCCAACTGCCCCCTTCTGCTTTCATGGCATATGTAGTCCATTACCCACCTCCCACCCTCCCACAATCACTTTCTTCCTTCTCTTGATCCCTTTTCTAGTTTCATGACTCAACCAGGATTTGAAGTGTATTGAGATAGGTTTTCATTAATTCAGTTACAAGATTTTAAAAGAACCAACTAGACCTAATCCCACAGGCACAGAAAATGGCAGGTACAACAGAATCAGCAGCATCCTTGAGGCTGAGGGTCAAGCAGATTATTCCAAGCTTCCTTTAGGTTTGCTGCTCCACTAAATATCTGGGCCCTAACTTTGAAATGGAATTAAAACAAGCAGTTTCAGGTTTTAAAAAGCATTAGAATGTCAGGGTTTGTTCATTTTCTTTAAATAGAAGTTAGAGAACAACTTTAGGGAATCAGTTCTCTCCTTCCACCATGGGCTCCAGGGACCAAACTTGGGTCTTCAGGCTTGTGGCAAGTGCTTTTACCCACTAAGCCATCTTGCTGGCCCAGGTTTTGTTGACTCTCATCTACTTCCAGTTGCA
Organism: Nannospalax galili; assembly: GCF_000622305.1. Classification (NCBI taxonomy): domain Eukaryota; kingdom Metazoa; phylum Chordata; class Mammalia; order Rodentia; family Spalacidae; genus Nannospalax; species Nannospalax galili. The sequence continues at coordinate 5,048 of NW_008352327.1, forward strand.
CAATAAAAGATGCCTCTTCTTTTCTGTATCATTCCAATTTTAGTCTATGTGCTGCTGAAGCCAGCACTTAAAAATACCTATTGTGAAGCACTGACTACATTTCCATCCAGAGGAATTCAGCAATTTACAGGCAATACATTTTGTACAGTAGTAGTGGGTGGGATAAATAGACTACAATACTCTATTTCACTATCAGTTTCAACTTTTCCATTTTATCAAATTTTATATCAACAACTATTAAATGATACATAAACTTTTAAGCTGTCTAGCAAATTAGAGATTGTTAGTTCAACATACTTTCAGGTAGATTAAATACATACCTTTAATTTATCAGATAAATCTTTAATTTCATTAACTGCTCCATTATATTTATTGGCCAATTCTCTTAGTTCTTCCTGAGTCCGCTCATTCATTTCTTTCAGGTGGGTACATTCATCTTCAGTATTACTCAGACTGCGCTGCAATTCAGGTTCACAGGCAATATTAGAATAAATGGATACTTGTTACTTAAAATTCATTATAAAATCGGCTTGTAAAAATTGTAACTCTCTGGGAAATTCTGCATCAATATGTGCCCTAGATTTTGCATAAAGCTGGGTTAAAAAAACAAAGCGATTTCAGTTTACTTCAGATTCATATATACTAAAACACAACACACAATTAAGATTTTTTTTTTTTTAAATGTTGAAGGATGGGGCAAGGAGACTCTACCTATTATTTACACTTAAAAAGGTCAACAGCTATGACCTTTAGTCTTGAAAATATTTTAAGGCCTACAGTTCCTTTTTCATTTGTTTTTGAAACAGGACTATGTAGTTCACAATGGCTTTGAATTCACTGTATTGTCCACACTGGCCTAAAATTTGTGATTCTCCTGCCTCAGACTTCCAAGAACTCCCAATACACTCACTCATCTCTAAGCCAAGAATTCTTTGTTTAATTACCATATAACAATTAATCTAATATGAAAATAGGAAGACAGCTTATAACTCTACTTGGGTGTCAAATTAATCAATCAACAATGAATCACATAAATCACATACTACAGGATAAGGCCATAATACAAACTATCCTGGTAGGGTATGTTTACAACTTAATTTAGGACAAGCACTGTAAAATCCAATGATACAATTTCTGTGTTAATCTTGCAGTTGTTCAAAGGAATGAACCATAGTATGCACTGGGGACATGTTTTGTTTTTAAGCAAAGTGAGTTTTTCTTCTTCCTTTTCTCTGTCCTAGGAACTAAAACATGGGCTTCACACATGCTAAGCACATGTTCTAACACTGAGCTAACCCCCAGTCCCAAGAATTTTGATTGCTTCTAGAACCTAGAAGGACCTTGGAGATTTTTGCCTTTGAACTTCCAAAGCACAAAAGATAGTTTTACTCTCTGGAGGATAAGTAAAGTAGGAAAGTCCTCATTTACACTGACCATCCTCAACTAAAACAAAAGCAAAATTTTATGACAAAAAAAATCAATTCCCATCAGGTGTAGTAATACCTTTAACCCCAGCACTCAGATAGAAGCAGGTGGGTATCTGTGAGTTCAAGCCCTGCCAGTCAGATTTACATAGTGAGACCCTGTGTCAAAACAATAAACAAATAGGGGCCTGGAGAGATGGCTTACAGTTAAGAGCACTGGCTGCTCTTGCAGAGGACCCTGATTCGGTTCCCAGCACCCACATGGTGGCTAACAACCATCAGTAACTCCAGTTCCAGGGGATCCAATGCCATCTTCTGAACTCAGTGGGCACAGCACAACACGGGTATACTTAGGCACATGCAGGCAATACACTCATACAAATAAGATAAAAATAACAAATGAAGTATTTTTAAAAGTTCATCAATAAATAAGTAAATCAATCAATAAATAAAACCCCTCACACTTATCACAGAGTGAAAACATAAAGATTCTCAGGTGACTCTTGTTATTTCTCGGTCAATAACTTGGGACCAAAAGCTCCAGAATGCATATGATTATGTTGAGAATTCCTGCCAATGAAAGCAGCTTCTTCCTATCTGACAGACAGAATATATTTTCTAGCTACACAAACCCAAGTTTAAAGTGCTCTGGAATATCTAAAATACACTTTAAAAATCATACTACTACTTAGTATTAGTATTTTTTTAAATGAAATACCTCAACTTCTGAAAGTTTTCTAACCACTTCAATTTTCTCCTGAAGAACCCGCCTCAGGGACTCTTTGGCTGTGGTCTCATAGTTGTGTTTATCTTCCTGTAATGCTATGAATTCTTTCCGTAAACTATCTTCTGTTTGATTCTAAAATAAAAGATAGTTATAATTATAGCTCAGTGACTTTTCTTTGAAAAGCTCTTCCCCTTTAAAAGAAATAAGCACATTATGATGCTCTCTAAATTCTGTTAAGGGACCTCCAAACACAAATCATGTTGGCTCCATACTAATTGAATCTGCATTTCAAAATAGTATCAGTAAATTATGACTTCACAGATTATACTAATTCCAACAGGAAAAAAAAGTCAAAGACAATTTATCTCAAATATATAAGACAGATATATTAGTATCTGTCCATATTCCAAGGAAGCCATCATACTTACATTTGTGAGCAAAACTCATTGCCATCAAAAGCACCAAACATTTTAAAACAGTTAAGACAGAATGAGAGCACCATGGGGAAAAAAGCAGACTCCATGTCTGGAACAAGAAATGTACAAATGGGATACCCTGGCCAGTGTGATCGCAAGAAACCATCAAGGTTAAACAGTAAACCTAGCTGGGCGTGGTGGTGCATGCCTGTAGTCCCAGCACTTGGGAGGCAGAGGCAGGGGGATCTCTGTGAGTTCAAGGCCAGCCTAGTCTACATAGTGAGCCCCAGGCCAGTTGGAGCTACAGGGAGACCCTGTTAAAAAAAAAAAACGAACAAACAGTAAACCTGAAAAGGTTCACTCACACCAAACCCAGAACAATTTGATCATCAACAAAGAAAACAACTACAATAGATTAAACACACCAAATACGTTTAAATCTAAGTGAGAGAAAAAAATACTTCATTGTCATTCCCTAGTAGATGAAAAGGAACTAATTTCATTACTTTTTTATCTGGTAAATAAGGGGAGAAAACCACTTATTTGGCTTTTCCTGTAGAAATTGTACTTCAGAGTAAGGAAATGGTTCATGAGGGAAAAATTCTCTTTGTAGAAGTAATCAAGTTAAAAAAATGAATGAATTGTAGGGTCACATCAAATTTTATAATCTTTAATGAAATCATGAAATAATGAATAAGAATCATTCATGATTGGTAAAATCTTAAGAAGACCACTAGAGCCTTTATGTTGTCTTTTGGTTAAAGAACAATATCATCAACAATGTGCTGTTGGCAAAGAAAACAAAAAAACAAAAAACAAAAACAAAGCAAACAGACACCATGGAACCTAAACCAGACCAAATCCCTCAACCTTTATAGACTATGAGAACGGGCCAGAAAACTGTTACAGTAATAGTACAGACTGAGGAAAATTGCAATGATCCAGTTTTTTCAATAACTATCAATAGCAAAAGAACAAGGGAATTAGAATTCAATGTGGGTGTGCACTACACAGTTCCTACTTAACAGGTATGTTTGAAATTTTTCATTATTAAAGATTCTTAAAAATTGTGACATTATGTGCCTTAGATACACTCAAAATGACAAATAAATGAAGCTACATAAAACACTGCATCCACGGCTGGGCGTGGTGGCACATGCCTTTAATCCCAGCACTGGGGAGGCAGAGGCAGGGGGATCTCCGTGAGTTCAAGGCCAGACTGGTCTACATAGTGAGTTCCAGGTCAGGTGGGGCTACAGGGAGACCCTTTCTCAAAAAGACCAAAAACACGCCTCCCCCCCCCCAAAAAACAACACTGTATCCTTCCTTCTGTACTTAAAATTAAATACCTACTTTGGAGCATGCCTGTAATTGGTTTCCCATAACTTCTAACCGTGATAAGAGTCTATCTTCATCTATTAAAGCCTGTGGAAGAAAAAGTAAAGATAAATAAAATTCCAGAGTAACTTGCATGTATATCAAACAGACTATATTGCCAACAAAGTAAAGAAAATTAGACAGTCAACCAAAATCTACTGTAAAATGCTGTCTTCACCATTTGTTCTTTAGTTGGGAAATAACTTTACCTTTGTTTGCTACAAATTTTTAGTTTTAGTTCATTCAACACACACACACACACACACACACACACACACACACACGTACACACAAACTGTTAAACACTTCTTGAATATAAAGGCAAACGGAATACCTGCCAACTGGTATCTGAAGCCTCTTGGGTGATGGCTAGTAGCCGCTGAAGTGTGGCTAGCTTCTGTTCCAACATCTGTTCCCGATGTAAGGCCTCCTAACATTACAAATTATAAAGAGATTCTAATGAACTCAGCACAGTTTCTTTGAAGAGTAATTAACTGTCAGCGCAATTTGAACATATTCTCATATTACATTTCCCTTGATGTATTTGAAAGTATTATGACTTTGATAATTCCTTAAAATTCATGCAGGTCACATTATTTTAGCCTTATCTCCTGGGCTATAAGTATTGCTGTTATAGGTATTCTAGCTCTAACTTTTTCCAAATGGAAAACAAGGTACTTGTTTCTGTTTTCGCTTTATTCAAAATGTAGATTAGAAAGTGACAGACGTTTCATTTTGTATTTCATATACATATACAAACATACTCATATGTATATAAAATATGTATATATTTTACAACAAATGTATTCCAAACTAAGGAAAACTAATGTAGTCAGCATCAGAGATACTTTATAATCACTCTACAATATGATGTCTAGCTTTCAATCTTTCCTTTTTAAAACATTTAAATATATGCATGTGTATTTAAAAAGAGACTACTCTCACAGCCTAGGGCATCTTCAGATATTCTGAGTCTCTCTCTGACTGCATGTCACTTAGCAGTAATGAATATTCAAAAAATAAGAGCCCGCTGGTTATTATTAATATGTGATTAAGAGGTCAAAGGAATATGATACAGTAAAAAACACTGAAGAGCAAAGCCTAATCCCTAGTGACTTGTTAACATTTGATATCTGTTAATAGCATCCCCTTCACACAGTGTGAAGGTGAAATGCTCACGGCACTTAGCTATGGCTTTGGCATCTTCTTTAATTCCTGTCAATACCCAAAGCATACTTACTACCTTTTGGCACCTCAACAGAAGCGTTGTTTCAAATATAGCACTTAAGGTTTGAAGCATTAATTTACTGTTCTCCATATCCTTGATAAACAATGACTTGGGGAAATCTGGCCTAATGTAGACTCAGAAGTACTATGCTTTAATATAATTCTTAAAAATACAGACTGAGGAATCTAATAACAATCCTATTACTTGAGACCCCCACATTAAAAAAGCTACTTACCACATTTTATTTTAAGCTCCTAAAACATTCCTATTATGCAGGAAATAACTGATAAACAAAACGACCAGCCAACCCCACCTTTAGAATCTACCTCCCCTAGATGTTATCATTTCGCCTTTTTAAAAACTCCAGTCCATTAGTGTCTTAATTCTGGATCAAATTCCAACAAATGTAGTATTTCTGGGAATGGACTTTTTAGTCCTAAGACATGAAATGCATCTATTCCAACTTTTTTTCAAAGGGTTGACAATTTATATTAGAATTTTAGCAATTCAGTAAAGATATATGCCAGAAGAAAAAGAATAGGTGGTATAATTTCTTTCAAAAAGTTAAAAAAAGAAAAGCAATTACACAAGTTGGAAAGAATGAGAATTAATGCACGGGAGTCACAGTTCATGATGATAAATAGTCACATAGGTCTATCATTTAACCTAGATCAACATCACATGAAAAATAAAGTACAAACAATTAATCTCGAAGTTTTTTTCCACCTTGTAAAGAGATCTACAACAACTGATGTGTTTTCCCATCGAAGGGCAAATGACTCCTGACATCTACGTCTCAAGTTTCATGTTGCACAAACTGTTCTAAGTGCTTTGCATATGTTAATTCGTAAATCCTTCATGAAGTGAAGTGGGTGCTACTGCTTTAGCAATTTTCTAGGTGAGAAAAATGAGGTTCAAAGATTTTTAATAACTTTTTTGGAGATCAGAAGCTAAAGCCAGGGACCAAATCTAGTGAATGTCTACCTACATCCCACGCTCTAGTAGTCTGCGGATGTGCAATTGCACAAAATTGTCTTCTGTACAGCAGGACATCATGCTTGGTGAAAAATAAGATATAATTAATGTGTACGTTCTTTTCCTTTTTTTTTTTTTTTTTTTTTTTTTTTTTTTTTTTTTTCTGTAAAGATAAAGGCTCCAGCTGTTCTGGGACTCACTATGTAGGCCAGGCTGGCCTTGAACTCACAGAGATCTGCCTGCCTCTGCCTTCAGAGTGCTGGGATTAAAGGCGTGCGCCACCACGCCCAGCAATGTGTTGGCTATTTTCTGTACTTTATCACGGAAGTGCATGCCTTAACAGGAATAGAACTTCCCTCAGTGATTGATTCCTATAAACTAACATAAGGACCCATGGTCACTGTTGTGATTCTACAGTTTTAAGCAGAATGCAACTAAAAGCCTGTATAAGTAAAATTCTTCACCCAAAGTCATAGAATTAGTTGAACAGAAGAATCAAGATGAAAACTTCAATCTCTAAATTCCTAATTCAATAAAGGTTTTTTTTTTTTTTTTGGTCTTTTTGAGACAGGGTCTCCCTGTAGCCCCAGCTGTCCTGGAATTCACTATGTAGACCAGGCTGGCCTTGAACTCACAGAGAGCCGCCTGCCTCTGCCTCCCAAGTGCTGGGACTAAAGGTGGGCGCCACCACGCCTGGCCCAAGTTTTTTTTTTTTTTGTTTTGTTTTTTTAACTATACTCTCATTATAGTCAGCCCCCCAAAACCATAATCCTGGCCACAAAAATCAAGAAAAAAACAGCACTTTCTTCCTTTTAGAAAGCCATATGGCTCTTTAAACATGAAATAAAAAATAAAAAAAAAACACAAAAAACATGGAATTAAGTGCTTCGGGAAGCCATTCTAAGTATTGCTCTGTGCTTTGGATCCATGAGCACAGTTCAACAGAGACTCTGAGGTCTGACTGTCAAGCCACTCTAAACTCAGACTAGAAGCAAATCTTAGTTTTATCACATACAAGGTGTGTGATATTTTTAAATTTCTGAATATCCCTGTCCCTTGGTTACTCCATGTGGAAAAAGAGGAATGAAATATCTACATTATAAGATTGTTCTACAGATTCGATAAATTAATAATATAGGTAAAGTGCTAGAATAGAGTATGGCATAAAATAAGTGTATATAATTATATACTACTATCAGACAACCAAAATAGCTCCAGGTTTAATTTTATTTAAAAGTCATCTATGGATAAAGAATTATTTTGGAACCTCCTCATAATAGAAGAAAAAAGTTTCTCTTGCACATAAACTTGTCTTCTCTAGACTTGGCAATCCTGACTTTTTTGATTCATGAGATCCATTTTAATCCTTAGTTATTTTTTAAAGGGTATTTCTTGTGTACTTGTATCCAGTTAATATTTTACCCCATATTTGAAAATTGGAAAAATTAAATCTAAGTTATTTAATTCTACTTTTAAAGACTAAGAATTCTCAAGATTTACTTTTACCTGTAGATTCTGAGAAAGTTGGAATAGTTCCTGAGAGTACATACTTGGAGTGTTAGCAGCAACCTAGAAATCAAATGACACAGATCAATAATCATAAAACACTATACTTAAAAAGGGACCAGAAAGATGGCTCAGTGAGTAAGGTGCCTGCTGCCAAGCCTGACGATCTCAGTTCAATCCCTAGGATCCACATGGTGGAAGGAAAGAGCCAAATGCTGTAAGTTATCTTCTGGCCTCCATATGCACATGTGAGCACACATAAAAAATAAATAAAAATGCAATTAAAAAATCATTTTAAAGACATTTTAAGATAAGTCAATTTCATGAAATATCTATTTTCCTAAATATACAGATAAATATTTTAATCTAAAAAAAGAAAGAGACACTAACATTCTGTTCATTGGCCAGAGACAATGAGAATAATTTTGATTTATTTTATTATGATAGGTAAAATTATAGGAAAAAGACAGAAAATAATGATATTTTAAAACTACAAATTAGCCTAACTGCTTAGAACCAAAAAGATTAGAATTCACTTCTATTAGGGCTTTTCAAGGCTATCAGCTACAGAAGCATGTCATTAGAAAAAGAAAATGAACCTAAAACTTTTATAGCCACTTTTGAAAGAGATCTATCTTTGTCTGGAAATTGTTATTGAGTATGATAAAGCTGTAATGAAATGCTTCTTTTAAAAAATAAAATAAAACAAAACAACAACAAAAACCCAAACCAAAAAAAAAGAAAAGAATAAAGCCACTTAACAAGTTGTTTTAATATCCGCCTGCATCCTGAATACTAATAAGCTCTATATGTATATATCCTTTGTTTGTTTTCATTTTTTGAGACAGGGTCTTGCTATATAGCCCTACCTAGTCTGGTACTATATAGCCTAGGCTGGCTTTGAACTCACAGTAATCCTTCTACCTCAGTCTTCTGAGTGCTAGAAATACAGGTGTGTGCCACTACACCCTGCCAATTTATTCATGATGTTACAGAATCATTCCTTATTAAGCTCAGAAAACTTATTTTTACCAATATTTTCACTAAAAAACAGAACTGGCATTATTTTTTGAAGTTCTAAATTAGTAAAATCCATTTACTTCTAAAATAATTTTAGGCATTACCAAAGTTATTGAAAAACCACTCATAATTCTAAAATAAGAATCACCAAAACAATTTCAATTTGAAGTAGGCATTTCATTCTTCACCTAAATGAAAGGGAAAAAAAAGTGCAAAATAGTTTTTCTAATATTTTAGTTATTGCACTGAAAAAACAATATCCAGTCAAGCATGGTGATATACACCTGTAATCCCAACACTTGGGAGGCAAGTAAGAGGAGCAAAAGGTCTACAGCATCCTTTACTACACCGTGAGTTCTTGGCCACCCTGGGCCAAGTGAGACCCTGCCTCAAAAAAAACAAAACAAAACAGAATGAAGTCCCCAGATCCATATTAATGTTAAATAGTGACAGGACATAGTGTTTTGCTTTGGAGTCATTTTGTGTTTGTCTGTTATTTAGCAATGATGCCTATGCTTTTATTGTACCATTACTTCCAAGAATAAAGAAAAAAATAAGAAAAATATTCTAACAATCAGTTACAGTAGATTTTAATCAGCTCGTGTTACAACTTACATTCAAAGACCAAAAGAGAACAATTTCTGAAAGTTCATATTTCTGTGCTACTTTGCTGTATAGTTAAATAAATACTGAGTGAATTTTAGGTAGGAAGCTTTATAAACTGTCTAGGAGAAGTGCACCTCAAAATAAAGAGTAATTTTAACATGCCTTACCTTTGGCTAGGCACAAAAACAGGTATATCTAGTCTACTCATTCAATACTTTTCTTAAGCAACAAAACCTTTCCCCAAGGAAACTTCCATCACAAATCCTCCAGATACTGAGGATCAGAAGACCGTATTAACTATACAGCTCTATCTACTCTGTATATTTTGTTACAAAAAAGAAGCAAGTTTCTAGGTAAAGCATATTAAATATAAACACTTCAAAGTAACAATATTTAAAAGTTTGGAAAAAATAATCATTTGCAACTTACTTTGTCAACAGGACTTGGTAATGGAGCATGGATGACACTGAAAAGTAAAATTTAGAATTTTTATCTAATTTCCTGACAAGAAAGGAAATAGGGAACTAGAGAACCAGAATGTCTGAAGTCACAACATTGATGCACTTGCCCATATATAATAAAGGAATGAGAATTACTCTCAATCCTTCATAAATATGCAACATTCTCAAACACATCAATGTTTTTCTTAAATTCAAATCCAAATGTATTAAGTATCCTTTGAGACCCACTAGTTACTCGGGACTGTGGAAAAATTCTTGTTTTTAACATTTCTGTACATAAAATCACCCTTTAAATCAAGTATTTTTAATTCTGTGATGTACAAATGAAGTTCTTTAAAGAGTAAACGGATCTATATTGGAAGTTGTTTTAAAAGAAAGCTCAATTGGAAGGAAAGAAAGATTATAATTTGGAAAGGTGTTCAGTGATGAACAACTTCAGCTGGTCAAATAGCAGCAACTGTTCTTCACCTCAGAAACTAACTGAAAGCTGAGATGTGTAGATAAAACTGTACTCAGTATATAAAACATAGCATTAAATGGAGAGCATTAATTGACTGATTTCCTTTTGGGCCTAATAAAAGAATTTGCAAAAGAAGAGGCACAAGGCTCAGAAACCATACCAACTAGATCAAATTTGGGTTCTACTTCCAGCTAAAAGGCAAAATAATAAGATGGGCCTCAGCTTCCTTGCCATAAAGTGGAAATAATTATAAAACCAATCATATAGGGTTGTTTCAAGTATTCAATGTGTTGCTAATAATAATGAGCTTAAAACAATGCCTTGGCATAGTAACCAGCTGATCACTACTTCTACTATGAGAATTGTACAGCTAAGGAAGCCAGAGTCCCTATTTTACAAAGCCCTCTAGATGCTCTATATGTCTTTAGGGTAGGTAGAGAGCATCCTCTATAAGCAAGGTTATAGTGTATAGTGTAGAGAGCCATACACTTCAAATCTTAGAAGGCATTCTAGTGAAGTCCAATTTGAAGGTTGTTTGGGTAAAGTTCCCAGGTTCAATTGATAAAGCATGTGTAAGCTGCTAGGAAAGGAAACTGATCTGGTAAGGCATATAAAACAGAGTGCTAAGTACCTTCCTTCTGCACACCATGATATTCTGTAGACTTCACTGATCCTGTATAAATCTTTATTATACTTGTTTGATTACATGTCTGTGTCTCAAGAATTATGAAAAATTCACCTTTTCATTCCCAGAGCCTATCACAAGGCCTGACAAACTTAGAACCTAGTGAAGGTTTTTTAAGTTATATTTAACTACAAATAGTCTTCTTTACTCCATAAACCTAAAAGATATTTTAGATATAAGTTAATTTTCTAATATTTTATTATTTTTATGTTATATATATGAGTATATTGTCTGCATGTATGTGAGTGCACCTGTGTTATGCAATGCCCACAGAGGTAAGAAGAGAGTATAAGATGTAAGATCCCCTAGAACTCAAGCTACAAACAGTTGTTAGCAGTCATGTGGGTGCTATGAATTGAACCCAGGTCCTCTGTAAGAGCAGCTAGTGCTTTTAACCACTGAGCCATCTCTCCAGTCCCAAGTTAATTTTTGACTGTGTAAGAAATATATATTGATTACAGAAAATGTGTAAAGTAAAAGAAATAAAATTATCCAATCCCAGCACCCACAGAGAACCATTTTTGTGTGTATCCCTTTTTCTGCAGGTAACCATTGCATGTATAGAGAAATTAACTCACAAAGCCTAAATAGAAATAAATAGTTTTTTGAAATCTAGTTTTCTTAGATTTCTCTTCTGTCCTCATGCGATCTAGTTAAAAATAAAAGGTTAAAAAAGCCAAACAACATATTCTACAAATAATATCTACGTTTTTACAAAAACTACCTTGAATATAGGCGTATTTTGTTTGAGTTGTTGAAAAGCTCCATGTGTATATAAAAACTAGAAG
>NW_008352327.1:17429-27462 GCF_000622305.1 Nannospalax galili
AAATACTTCAGTAGGTAAAGTGCCTGTTGTACAAGCTTGAGGACCTAAGGTCAGTCCCTAGAACCCATATTAGAAGTCAGGTGCTGTGACATGCTTATAACCTCAGCAACTTGCAAAGTGACAGGTGGATCCCTGGGACTCAATGACCAGTTGGCCAGACTAGGCAAATCAGTGAGCCCTACCTTCAAAAAACAAGGTACATGGCTGCAGAGAAGTAACACCCAAGGTTGTCCTCTGTTTCCACATGCAGACATACCCACATGCATGCAGACACACACACACACACACACACACACACACACACACACGCACACACACAAAGAAAAAGCAGAAGAAAAAAAAGAAAATAAGAGCAACAGAAAAAAATACTGAGAAGGAACCAGGAGCAAAAGCTACAAGGAATTGGAAAAATTCATTGAAAATAATGTCCAAAAATTTTACATAGTCTGCTGAGGATATGGCTCAGTGGGTAAAGCACTTGCCAGACAAGCATGAGGGCCTTAAGTCTGTCTCTGTCTGTCTGTCTGTCTGTCTCTCGGTCTCTCTGTCTGTCTCTCTCTGTCTGTCTCTGTCTCTCTCCCTCTCTCTCTCGCTGTCTCTCTCTCTCTGTCTCTCTCTCTCCCCCTCTCTCTCTCTCTCTCTCTCTCTCTCTCTCTCTCTCTCACACACACACACACTCATATATTATGCTAGATGAAACCAGAGAACACAGAAGACTTCCTATACAACTGGAAGTTTATATATAGACTTTCACTTTTATCAAAAAATTTTCATTATCAACTACAAATGTTAATCTTTTTAAAAGCTATGTCATTAATTGTTACTCTGTGCCTATAAGCTTAATTCTTGACTTATAAAAGCTAAGTGACATTAAAGGTTGAATTTACTTCAAATTTTAATAATCAAATAAAAATAAAATCTTAAACTTTTCTACAATTTTAATTACACTGTAGTTTAAAATAGGAAATGACACTTTTTACAATTTCTGCTTTGTTTCAACGATCCATAAAACTAAAATGGAAAAAACATGATAGATACTACAGGAAGCATAATCTAGCTCATTCTGACAATAGACAGGAGAGACTGTTGGCAATGGGAGGGCCTTCCTCTGCTTCATCTTTCCTTCTCCCTTTCCTACTCACTATTCAGCTTTTCCTTAAACTCTAGAAATTTTGTCATACTCAAAACTCTGTAGACTACTAGCAAAAAATAGACTATAATAACAGAAAGCTTTTGTAGGGAAGAAACAAGCATCTAGCATATTCAAGGCTTTGCATAAAAACAAACCAGCATATTTAAGGCTTTCCTCAAATAAAACGTGTTGGTATCTAATGACTGCCAAGCCCCACCCCATACTCCATCATGATATCTGTAAAAGGCATGAGACGTACTTATGCTCACATTTTAAATACAGACTTCATGACAGGACTTCACATCTCTTCATTTGAAACATAAATGCAACTTTGTTGGTTTTTTGGGTTTTTTTTTTTTTTTCGGTCTTTTTGAGACAGGGTCTCCCTGTAGCCCCAGCTGTCCTGGAACGCATTACGTAGGCCAGGCTGGCCTTGAACTACAGAGATCCAACTGCCTCTTCTGGAACTAAAGTGCTGGGACTAAAGGTGTGCGCCACCACGCCCAGCCCTAACTTTTTTTTTAATAAAAACCACAAAAACAAACAAAAACAAAAACAGAACCTTGTTAAAGCTCCCATCAAATAAGTCACTAACTATATTGATATCTTCAATCCTGTAAGATTATGACATTGACATTAACTCCAGGAGTGATCACAGTATTGAAAATTCTATATTAAATGTATATGAAAACAACAGTTTTCATTCACCAGTAACTTACATATCCTAAACATTGCAAAGAACAACTATTTATTCACTCAAATATAAATTTTAAAGTTAAATTTGGAAACAAATAACCTCTGCCCCGATACATTATTATTTATGAGATTTGCAAATAATATGAAAAGTGATTGAAACTGGTGTATACATAAAATTCCCAAAAGTACTGTATCAATTTTCTAATATATTAAAATAATCCTGAAGTATTAACAGTATATCATCATCTAGAATATCACCCAACAAAATAATGATTCAAAAGTTCACAGCACTAAATTATACTCACTCTGAGCGGAGCCGGGCTTCCATACCATCTGGTAGAAAAAGTTTTATTGTGGAAACAATACACCCATGGGTAACTGGTTAAAACAAATAACATAAAATAATTGTTTAAAAATATAAAACTTGGTGGCTCTCAGATCTAAATGTATATTTTATTCTTAAAAGTAATAACTTCTGGGAAAATACATAAATCTAGTAGATTAATGATAAAACTCACTACTTTAGAAAAACTTCCAATTCTCTAACAATGAAAAGTCAGCTGATTGTACAATGTACAAAATACTATTTTCAGAGAGAGATTGAATATTCACTTTCTGTCCCATATTTGCTGACATCAAGCCAAATCTACTACCCTTAAAAATACAGCCATTATGCCTAATCCTCCTGTCCCCAACCTATCTCCTACCCACACCCTGTAAGACTCCAAAGTTTTCTTTGTAGTGTTTAGAATTCACCAATCTATTCCCCAGGTTTTTAAATTTTTTTTAAACAGACATGAATATTTTAATGGAGCAGTCATTGGCTTCCTTACTCTTAAAAGGAATAATTCAATCAGAACCTTTCAAGAGAGCTAAAATAATTATGGAATGAGAAAAGGACCTTCTCTCAATTGAGCAATTTACATATTTCATCTAACAAAGGCCATTGATGTGAAACTATTGCTTGTAGAATGACTCTTCCAGAGGCTTAGCACCTCCCATTTCGTTCCAGCTCTCAGTTCCAGTCTTCCTTAGATACACCTAAATAACTCCAGATACATTTTTAAAAGTCTCCAATAAAATATGTGCAACTTCCATTTTGATGATAACTCCAATTAAAAGCTCATTCTGTCTTGCAGTGCTCTTTAGACAAAGCCTAGGGTAATATGAATGCACATCCCCTTATCCTACTGGACACACGACTTTTCTCTTGCTGTATGGCTTCATATGGCTGAAGGTTACTACTGGGATCTGTCAGCTTCCTCTTTACTATATGCTAATAACAAGCTTAGCATATGCAGTCTGTGTCCTCCAAGTTCTTGGATTCCTAGCTAAACCCAGGATTATGTCTTTTGTGGTTGGTCATTATCCATCTGAAATTTTTTCCTTTTTAATTTTAATATATTTAATCAATCAATAAAGAGTGAATGTACTCAAGGTACTCTAAATGACAATTGTGATATCTATATATAACAAAACTGCATTGAAAGGACAGTCCAACATATAAAAATTAATAAATGCAATATATCACATTAATAGATTTTTAAAAATTTTATGTGTATGAATGTATTGCCTGCATGTATGTGAGTGTACCCATGTCATGCAATGCCATGGAGGTCAGAAGAGGGCTTCAGATTCCCCTGGAACTGGAGTTAAGGACAGTTTGTGGCCACCATGTGGGAGCTGGGAATCGAACCTGGGTCCTCTGCAAGAGCAGTCAGTGCTTTTAACCGATGAGCCATCTCTCCAGCCCCAGATTAATAGATTTTTAAAAAATATTTTTTATTTTAGCCGGGCATGGTGGCACTCGCCTTTGATCCCAGCACTCCAAGAGGCAGAGGCAGGCAGATCTCTGTGAGTTCAAGGCCAGCCTGGTCTACAAAGTGAGTTCCAGGATAGCTGGGGCTACAGAGAGACCCTGTCTCAAAAGGACAAAAAAAAATTTTTTTTATTTTATGTGTATGAGTGTTTTGCCTGCATATAAATGCACCACCTGTGTACAATGCCCTCAGAGCCCACAAGAAAGTATTGGATCCCCAGGAACTGGAGTTATGGGTGGTTTTTAGCTGCCACATGTGTCCTGGGAACACAACCTGGGTCCTGTGTAAGAGCAGCCAGTGCTCTTAACCACTGAGCCACCTCTCAGTTCCTATCCCCGAGTTTTTGGCTTGTTTAAAATATTTTATTTAGTATTTTTATTTTATGTGTCTGAGTATATTGCCTGCATGTAGGTAGGTGCACTTGTGTCGTGCAATGCCCATGGAGGTCAGAAGAGGGTGTCAGAGTCCCCTAGAACTGGAGCTATGGACAGTTGTTAGCCACCATGTGGGTCCTGGGAATCAAACTCAGGTCCTCTGCAAGAGCAGCCAGTGCTTGCTTAACCACTGAGCCATCTCTCCAGCCCTATCCCTGAGTTTTAATGGACAAGAATATCAAGACTATGGACAACTGAGAGTGCCTTCAATATTCTTCCAGTAGTAGAGTTGCTCTATCTCAAAGAGAAGGGTCTTGTTTGTTTTAAAAACAGTTCTTCTGTCTTCATACTGGCTGTTTCCCTCCACTACCTTCTCATATCATACAGTCTCCCTAGATAGCTCATAAGCTTGCTTCTCAGTCTTTTTACTTCTGAAAATTTCAAGAGACAAGCCTGAGAAAATATAGCAATTGTACAGATCTTCAAATATTTCATAGGGGAAAAAATTTTTTTTCTGGTTTAAAGAATGATAGTTTTTATTTCTCTGTTCTTAGGATATTGTATCTTTAATAGTACAAAATTTTTTTAGTTCACAAAAGTGATTTAAAGCTAATGTAGGCAGATGAAAACAATTACAAGAGTGTTGGTTACAGTGACTGTATATATTTGTCAAAACTCACTGAATCTCACAGGTAAAAATGGCATATTTATACTTCAAAAAATTATTTTTAACAATAATTACTGGCTGAAGGATAACATATTTGAATGATCACATCCATAATATCAAGATGGTATTATAAAATAACATGATTATCATTTGGAAATGTTTATTAAATTTAAAGAATTTAGCTCAGTTTAGTCAATACTATTTTCATTAACTGATTATATACAAAGAGTGCTAACACAGGCCAAGAACCATCTACTAGGCAGTCTTTTAAATTCTGCCTAGGATAGTCAGCATAGTGATAAGCCATCTGGTTTCTTCCTTTCCCTCTGGCCACATCCTCTAACCTGCTGCCACAGGTCTCTTACACACAGGCAGGTCACATGGAGTCATCTTACCATTTACAATCCCATTTTACACTAACTGTCCTTTCTGTGATGATGTTCCTCTTCCTGCTACATGATCAAATGCTACTTTTCTTGCCAGCTCAGGCTTTCTAATTCCTTCACCAAGGTAGAATACATTAGTTAAATGTTCCCAGAGCTTACTATAGCTATTTCTTATAAATACTAAGCACATTGAATTGTGAATACAACTACCATCTCACAGAATAGATTCAGCTCTGAGGGTAGCAAGGATTAATTGTCTCTCTTTAAAGCTATATCCTTAGCAGAGTTATTTGGTACAAAGTAGACATTTAATAAGTGCTTATTGACTATTTCTAAACACATTTGTTTAATATTTTATACCCCCAATTTCTCAGCAGTAAAAATGTTTCTTACTGTGAGGATAGTGGGGTCTATCATCATGTGCAAGAACAAATAAACCTTTTCCTCCACCTGGCAGAAAACAGAGAAGGAGCAGATTTATTGCAGCTCTATGTGCCCATTATGGATATACTATAAACAGCCTATAATACGGGATAAAGATCCAACAATAACTATACTTTACCAATATATTCAAATTGGAGTTGTTGTTGGTTTTGTTTTGTTTTGTTTTGTTTTGTTTTGTTTTGTTTTGTTTTTTATTTATTTTTTTGAGACAGGGTCTCCTTGTAGCCCCAGCTATCCTGGAACTCACTAGGTAGACCAGGCTGGCTTCAAACTCACAAAGATCCGCCTGCCTCTGTCTCCCAAGTGCATGTGCCACCACGCCCGGCGGTATTGGAGTTGTTTTAATGAAAAAATAGGTAGAGAACATTTCAGGTTTACATTTGTGAAAGGAGTTAGGTCATAATGAAGGTCATATTTTTTAGGCCTTAATCATAAGCATTGTTATTTTAATAATATTTAAAATACAACTATACAGAAGGAATATTGTATATGCAGGCAATCTTCACAGCAAATGCTACTAACTGCTGAATTTCTTTTCTATAAAGTTTTGTCTTTTTATTTTTTATTTATGTGTGTGTGTGTGAACATTTGTACACATTAAGTACAGTGTCCAAGGAGGCCAGAGGAGGACATTGAATCCCCTGGAGATGGAGTTACAGGTGGTTTTGAGCAGCCTGACACTGATGCCAGGAAAGCACCTCAGGTCCTCTGCAAGAGTAGTATGTGCTCATTCATCTCTTACAGTTCTTGTGCTGGAATTCTTCACTCTCAGCTGGGGAAAGACTTTAAGAAGACTTCTGAGTGAGGGGCCCTTTTCCCTTTCCATGTCTCCTTAATCTTCTTTCTGTCCTGCCTCATTCCTTCTGTAGGCCATGTCTCCACCCCCCCGCCAGACCTTCATATTTTTTCCAAAATCGCGCTCAGAACTAGTCTCCATCCTCAGATCCCCTCTAAATCTTTTCTTCCCTCAGACCCTTCCCCTCTACTATCTTCTTCCCTCAGAATAACTTCATTTAGTTCTTAGTTCTTATATTGCTGCCAACTGGGCCTCCTCCTTCAAAACTTCATCTTTTCTTTTGACCCTTACCTCTCCTCCCTCAGGTCCTCACTGCTGAGACAAAAGGGCCAAAAATAAAAGCGAAATTTTCCCACTCTACAACAGTCAGTTCCTAAGTGCTTGGAGCCTGACACAGTGACTTGTGATGTATTATACAATTAGTGCCTAACTGTTTGTGGCCCCTGGCACCTCATCTCAAATAGCTAGTCTCAGAGAAGGCAAGTGGCATTATAAAATTATTTGCAACTTCAACTCCTGTAAGTAACATTAATTAAATTCATTAGCATACACACACACACACACACACACACACACACACACATACACATACACACACACACGATAAAGTATAATGGGGGCTCTACTGAAAGAGGAAGGAAATTACCAAATGGAGGAGACAAGAAGATAGTGGGGCTATATAATCCAAATAGATCATATGCATGAACATATATGATATTATGAAATGTCATAATGAAACACATTATGTATAATCAATATATGCCCCAAAACAACTTCTTAATAATTTTTTTTTCGGTCTTTTTGAGACAGGGTCTCCCTGTAGCCCCAGCTGTCCTGGAATTCACTATGTACAACAGACTGGCCTTGAACTCACAGAGATCCGCCTGCCTCCACCTCCCAAGTGCTGGGATTAAAGGCGTGTGCCACCATACCCGGCTAAAACTTTTTAGTAATTTACAAAAAATTTAAAATAGATGGAATAAAATTGCAGTGTTAGAGCTAACAACTTGTGATATATCAGATCAGGAATTATACTGCTCAGATATGTCACTCTGAAATTCAGCAAATCAACTGTTACATAAATCAACAAAATAAACAAGGGTTAAAACACTAAGTAGGAAAAAAGAGCCCATGTCTGACAACAACTTAGTGCAGCCAACTATATCTGTGAAAATAACTCATATCAACTAGACACACAGATGTATAGAAATGTTAACAGTCTTTTGGATTTGTAATGGGCAAGTATTTAAGCCACCTGGTAGACACATTTTAGTATGTGTAAAATCAACTCGATATACAAGGGTTTTCCCAAATATACTGCTAACAAGTGCTAACCAAAAGGAATTGAGGATAAAATGAGTTTGGGAAATGCTTGATTAAAATAAGTTTGAAATGTTTTTGTTTATTAATCTGTGCTTTCTTGGGTGTGGGGGACAAAAAAAAATAGCTGGGATGTGGCTCAGTGGTAAAGCAATTGCTGCACAGACAGGGACCTAGGTCCAATCCCCATTACAGAAACAAAAAACATAAAGGGCTTTTGTACAGCATGAAATCCTAGAGGAAAGATCACTTTCTAAGCTGACTTTCCACTAACAACCCCCCACCCACTTTTAAAAACATGGAGAACCTGCTATTATGAAAGAAATACTTAGGAAAAAAAATACTGTTCTAAAGAATTCTACAAAATATTATAAAACATATTCTACTCTCAAAAGAAAAAAAAAATCACCCATAAACAAGATTACTACACTCCAAAATCCAAAATTGTAAAATAATAATTTAAAGAGCTTCTCCAGAAGGATAAAGATATGGGGTAACAGAACACCACAGCATTAAGTATACACAGATATTCTAAACTGCATAAAAATTTCAGTAATGTTAACATGAAAAATAGCTGGAGAGACGGCTCAGTGGTTAAGAGGACCCAGGTTCAGTTCCCAGCACCCACATGGTGGCTAACAGTCATCTGTAACCACAGTTCCAGAGGATACAATGCCTTCTTCTGTCCTCCGTGAGCACTGCATGCACTTGTTACACTTACATATATGTGGGCAATACACTCATACAGATAAAAATAATAAAATATTTTCTAAAAAACAGAGGTGGGCCGGGCGTGGTGGTGCACGCCTTTAATCCCAGCTCTTGGGAGGCAGAGACAGGTGGAAAGGCTGAGAGACCTGAGCGAGTCCACCTTGGATAAAACCTCCATAGGACTGACCCAGCCCTGGGCCCTGTTCCAAAAAAAAAAAAAAAAAAAAAAAAAAAAAAAAAAAAAGCAACAAAGAACTCGTGGAAGGACAATCTACAGTTTCCTACCATAGTTACAGGACTAATGAAAAATCAAAGTGGCACTATGAGTTGACTACACTTTGGTTTTTTTCCCTCTGGTTTATATATGCTGACAATTTATTTTATTTGGTTGTGAGATATATTTATACTTTGTGGTATACAATCAACCACATTTAGCTTCTTCACACAAATGCCACTTAGAA
This sequence comes from Nannospalax galili, assembly GCF_000622305.1. NCBI lineage: Eukaryota > Metazoa > Chordata > Mammalia > Rodentia > Spalacidae > Nannospalax > Nannospalax galili. The sequence goes on from NW_008352327.1 coordinate 26,237, forward strand.
GACCCATGTTCACTTCTATTGCTTTAAATCTGGAAAAAGCCCTGGAATGGGAAAGAGAAACTCTGGGGGCGTGTTGTAGTCTGGCTCTATTTCTAACCCTGTGTGGAGTAGGAAAGTCAGCACTATTTTATACTTAAGAGTAGGCTCTCTTGAAAGGCTTGGCAGTAATAGAAAGGACAGCAAATGAATCCATAAAAGCACAAGAAACATCTTAAAAATCAAGACCTAAATCAGGTATTAACATTTCTAGACTGCAGAATTATTTGCATTAATTGATTTTTATTACTTAAGATAAAATAACTGTAAAAGCTCTTGGTCTTTAAATTTTTTGCTTTATAAAGCTTCTAGTTCTTGGGCTTTAGCAGTTAGAAAAGAGGGGGCTGGAGAGCTGGCTCGGTGGGTAAGAACACTGACTATTCTTGCAGAAGACCTGGGTTCGAATCCCAGCACCCACATGGCAGCCAACAACTGTCTGTAACTCCAATTCCAGGGGATCCGACAGCCTCTTTGTCCTCTGCAGGAATTGCACAACACTGGTGCACTCACCTACATGCAGACAATACACGCATACACATAAACTAAAAATAATAAAATATTTTTTTAAAAAAAGAGTTAGAAAAGAGGAGTGAAATAACTATCAACAAGTGTTCTTATTCTAATATATTCAGTGATATTCTGTCATTCTGTTTTCACTTACGAATTTTAGTTCAGACATCACAAAGTTTTCAATCTTCAACTACTTTTTAAACATTTTTTAAGTTTTTAAAAATTTGTGTGTGTGTGTGTGTGTGTGTGTGTGTGCGTGTGTGTATGTGTATGCGTGTACACACATACAAGTGCAGATGCCCAAGGAGTCCAGAAAATGATGCTGGATCCACTGGGGCTGGAGTCATCTATCAGTGGTTGTGAGCTATCTGATATAGGTGCTGGGAACCAAACTTGGGTCCTTTGCAAGAGCAGTACTCACTCTTAACTACTGACCCATCGCTCCAGTCCCTTCAACTACTTTTTTTAACCTAAGAAATAACTGAAGTTTGTTGTTGTGAATGTTTTATTTCAGTACTGGAGATTAAACTAGCACTTCGTGCATGCCAGGCAAGCATTCTACCAATGAACCATACCCATAGCAACCTAGCTATGCTTCTTACAGGACAAGTGGTATGAATGCTTTATTCTTTATTTACCTAGTGCAGAATGATAAATTGATTTCCCAAGTTCTTACAAAG
>NW_008352327.1:27936-45465 GCF_000622305.1 Nannospalax galili
ATACAGTAGTTCTCTAGATTTACCTACTTGCTCAATAAATATTCACTGAGAACTTGCTGACTACAAAGCAGTACTGTTGGGAATGATGTTGAAAACCAAGACAATTATGACTAGGTCTCTGTCTTTAAAGAGATTTCAAGAGCTGGAAAGATGGCTCAGTGGTTAAGAGCATCATCTGTTCTTGAAGAGGACCTGGGTTCAGTTTCCAGCACCCACATGGCAGCTAAAAATTGTATATTAACTCTAGTTCTGGGGGATCTGAAACCCTCTTCTGACCTCCAGGGGCAGTGCATGACATGGGTACACTTACATGCATGCAGGTAATACGTTCAGACACATAAAATAAAATTCAAAAAAATAAAACATATTTAAAGAAGGCAATTTCAAGAAAGGAAGAACAAATCAAAATTACATAGACTAATAACAAAGGGAGGTGTCATAGGTGCTATAAAAACTAGAAACTGAGCTGGGCGTGGTGGCATACGCCTTTAATCCCAGCACTCGGGAGGCAGAGGCAGGTGGATCTCTGTGAGTTCAAGGCCAGCCTGGTCTATATAGTGAGTTCCAGCATTTAAAAAAACAAAAAAAAAAAAAAAAAAAAAAAAAAAACCTCAAAAAAAAAAACCTTGAAACCAATATGGAAATTGGGAATGAACAAGAATAAGGAAAGGCTTTATGAAAAAAAATAGAATTGAAAAGAATGAACAAAAATGGAGCAGGATTAGAAAGCTGGAAATGAAAACTAGAGAAAACACGGGAATAAAGAAATGAGAGAGCAAAGAAGGAAGCTCCATGCCTCTCCCAAAGCAGAAGCCAAAGTGAAGGCACTGAAAGTCAAGGCGGCAGTGTTGGAAGGTGTCCACAGCCACAGAAAGAAGATCTGCATGTCACACACCTTCCAGAGGCCTGGGAGGCAGCCCAAACACCCTTGTAAGAGGGCCCCACCCCCCGAAAATAAATTTGACCACTATGCCATCATCAAGTTCCCACTGACCACTGAGTCAGCAGAAGAAGAGAGAAGAAAACACACTTGTGTTCACTGTGCAGGTCAAGGCCAACAAGCACCAGATCAAACAGGCTGTGAAGAAACTACAGTAATGATGTGGCCAAAGTCAATGCCCCATCAGGCTTGATGGACAGAAGAAGGCCTATGTTCGCCTGGCTCCTGATTATTATACTTTGAATGTTGCCAACCAAATTGGGATCATCTAAGCAATCCAGTTGCCTTATCCTAAATACACATTTTTCCCCATTAAAAAAAAAAGTGAAAACACAGAGAAGGAGGGCAAATGGAATAAATTGTAGATAAGCCAAAAATGTACATTTCAAGGGCCTCTGTGTTCCAGGCCCCAATAAAAACACTGTGCATGTTAATTTTATGACAAACCATGTAAATAGCTACTTCTGTGATCTGTTTTACAAATAAACTGACTAAGGGCAAAGATTCCAAAGTAACTTTCTTGAGATCACCTCTTTGATAAACAGCATGACAGTGCTAAGATCCAAAAAGAAGTACTGAAAAATCAAAAGTCTGAATTCAATCGGTTTCTTTTGTTTTTTGTTTTTGAGATAGAGTCTCAGTATACAGCACAGGCTGGTCTCAAACTCCTGCATCCTCCTGCCTCAACTCCCAAGGGCTGAGATATAAAAGTTGGGAAAAGGCATTCAGTTGTAATAAGTGAATATCCTGGAGGAAGGTGGTTGGCAGAGTACAGTAGCCAGAGGTTCGGAGCTATAGCACTCTAGGGTAACAATAGGAAAGACAGGAAAGAACAGGAAAAGGGGATAAATGGTCTAGAAAACATGACTGCGACAAGTAATGAAGACAGAGTTTAGAAAATATGGCAGCGATGCTAAGCTTTTTTGGGAAAGGATGAAACAGTTTACAAAGATTAGTTAGGAAGAGAAAATTAAGCTTTGTATAAAGTAACAACTAAGATGATAGCAGGAAATCGGGCATAGTGGTGCTTGACTAGAACTCTAGCACTGAGGAGACTGAGGCAAGAGAAGAGGACTGTGAGTTCTTGGCCAACCTGGACTACATATTCAGACCTTATCTGAAACAACAAAAGGTGACAAGAAGGCATTCAAGAGGACAGAGTAACAGATGGAAATACAGATTCAGAGACAGCATGTTGATAGAAGACAAGGCTCAGAAAGAAAATCTGGGAGTTGAAAGGGAAAGCATACATTCAAATCAGTTGATGCTAGCAACTGACTTAAGTAGGGTTCTTAAAACCAGCTACATGCAGAACAGCAGGTTCTACAACTAGCAATGTTCCCTTGAAATAGTGAAAAGTGGGATCCAGGCATGTGTAATTTTATAAAGTTCTGCAGTAATTCTGGTCCACAATCAAGTTTGAAAATCCATCTGTGTCCTAGTTTGTTCTTCATTGCTGTGACAAAATACTCTGACCACTACCAACTTGGGGAGGAAAGGGTTTATTCAGCTTACAACTCCCAGGTCACAGTTCATTAGGGAGCCCAAGGTAGGAACTCAGGGCAGAAACCTGGAAGCAGGAGCTGGCACACTGGCCATGGAGGGACGCTGCTTACTGGCTTGCTCCCCTGGCCTCTGCTCAGCCTGCTTTCTTATGCAACACAGGCCCGCCTGCCCAGGGGTGGCACTACCCACAGTGGGCTGGGCCCTCCCACATCACTCATCAAGAAGATGCCCTCAGACATGGCCACAGGCCAGTCCAATAGAGGCAATTCCCCAATTGAGGCTCCCCCAACCCAGGTGTGTCAAGTTGGCACTAAAGCTATCCAGCACAATCTGAAAGCAGAACAAAAGAAGACTATCATGGCATCAGACATTAGTTAAGCTGGTAGAGTTAGCATACTCTGTACTCAGTCAGCATTATGGTTTCTCATAGCGGTTAGAAGTGGAAGTTGTAAACAGAACAGCTGAATCACCTAATGATGGGTTCCAATGGACAGAGGACCCTAGAGTTGAAAGTACTAAGAAAAAGAAGCAAATTTAATGATAAACACAAATGAATAGCAAGGGCTTTGGTAATAATATAGTGCATGGCCTTGAACAGAGCACTTTATAAACACTTTTTCAATGTTCATACAGAATGTCACAGCACAATGTCCACATTAAGCACTGTTCCACAACCCATTAAGATAGATAGGAAGATCATAGTTGCTGCTTTTTAAGTTAATGGAGAAAAAAAAAAAAAAGCTTAAGTTAAGAACAGATAGCAAGAAGACAGAATAAAATGGGTATTGAGTAATGAGGCTTCCAAATTGCAGTCTTTACATTATGCCTCTGAGGTTTGAGAGGAAGGTTGCCATCGTCTTTGTTGAGATGGGAAAAAGAACTTTTGTAAAATGAGGGTCACAAGATGACTCAGTGGGTAGAGGACCTGCACACAGGCCTGATGATCTAAGTCCAATCCCCAAATCCCACAAGGTGGAAGGAGAGAACCAACTCCTGTGAGCTGTTCTCTGACTTAAACAGTCAACATGGCATACATGAACCTGCACACTCACTCACTCACTCACACACACAAACTTTTTTTTAAAAGACTTTTTATAAAATTGTAGATGAAAATTCACGGAACATTTAAAAATTCATTTAAACAAGTGTCAGGTTGAATGTGAGCATTCTACAAAGAGGGACACAATTACTATTCCTATACAACTCTGAGTCTATCAAAGTAAGGTAAATGTATAAAAGAGCCCAGGGTACAAAAGAAATATGGGGGTGGCACCTCATCTAGCCCTGTGCAATAAAGAAAGATTTCTAGCCGGGCATGGTAGCACACAACCTTTAACCCCAGCAGGTGGATCTCTGTGACTTCAAGTCCACCCTGGTCTATGTAGTGAGTTCAGGCCATGGGGCTACAGAGAGACCGTTTCAAAAAAAAAAAAAAAAAAAAAAAGAAAGAAAAGAAAAGAAAGATTTCTAGGCATAGGAAAAAACATATGCTGCAACAGGTTTAAGGTCTGAAAATACAAGGTTTATTATAAGAAATGAATTTAATTCAGTGTAGCTGGAACAGAAAAATCAGACAATATAATTGCGCTTGTTTCCCAACACAGGCCCTTTGTCAGGAGAGAAAGAAAAAGGGAGAGACGGGGGGCGGGGGGAGAATGAGAATGAATGAATGAGAATGCGAATGAAGAGAACCTAGGATGGTGGCATATTTAGAGTTACAAGTTACCTTCACAGAACTACTGGTCCAAACGTGCAAGATACAGTTACTGCATTAGTGTGTGACAAAGAGCAGTTATAGTACCAAGGATAGCGGTACTTGCCTATAACCCTAACACCCTCAAGCACAAATAAGCTTTATAACAACAATAAATATCGAAAGCATAACATTTTAAATGACAAAGAAACTTTCTGATTTCTTAAATTGGCATAGAAGATCAATGAATATTCCAAAAAAGCCTGCAGGAATGCAATGTTGCAGAAATAATACTGTATTCATAATCTCAGGGCCATCCTCTTAGCTTTTTCTAAAAGTATCCTTCAGACACAGGTAGGAAAGAAGAGTACAAAGAAACTTGGAAAGAGCTGCAAGCTGTGCTCTGTAGTGGCCAACTCCCTACATATCTGCATATATGCCAGCACATTAAAGGCTTTGTTTAGCTTAGTTTAGCTTAACTAAGCACTTCCTAAAATTTTCTGATAATCTCATTTTTAAAATCAATTAATACCTAAGTCAAGCAGTAGAAGAAATTCCTTGAAGCAAATACAATGTAATCAAATTCTCTTCTCTGTGGGTTACTTACACTTGGGGCTGCATCTACTTATGCTTAAGCACACTATGGCAACAGCAGATACAGGACTACCCAACACTGATGTTCTCACTGTGATCACACGTGAGCTGAGTTCTCTTACAAAGGAGTAGTCAACACTTTACATCAAAATTCCACCTTTACTTTACAACTGAAAATGGAAATTCCTACAGTTTTGGTCCTACCAAATTTAAGTATCAAAACATAACTCACTGAGGAGAAAATCTTTTAAATCTAGTAAAACTATAATTACTACTGCAACTCTAGTGCAAGTTTATACAGAAATGTGTCCACAAATATTGACACCAGAAAAGTACAAGCCTCACCACCAATTGCACTCTACTGTGCAAAGCATCAAAATCTTATGAACTAGTGTCTCACCAGATCAGACCTTGTTCAGAAAAGGAGAAACTTGCCAAATCTTTGCTCCACTGCCTCTACTAAACTAATAAAGTGTAACTTCCCTCTTTTGGTTTGTAACCAAAAGTGGATTAATTTTATGAGTCAGTCATAAAATCTATGATCAGAGAGTAGACAGTGAACTAGGTAGAGCCAAGAATCTTCAGAATTATAAAAGACAGGGCTGGAGAGATGGCTCAGCAGTTAAGAACACTGGCTGTTCTTTCAGAAGACCCGGGTTCAAATCCCAGCACCCACATGGCAGCTAACAACTGTCCATAACTCCAGTTCCAGGGGATCCGACAGCCTCTTCTGTCAGTGCACTTACCTATATACACAGGCAATACACATGTACACATAAAATAAAACAAGTTAGTACTTTAAAAAAAAAAAAAAAAAAAGACCAGTCTCCATTATTTAGCTCTGAAAGTAGTCTGATCTACTGTCCAAGACCACAGCACATGAAGCCTCAGACTCGCATTCAGTCTGCCTGCTTCCACAGCTTCTCCTCTCTTCTTTGCTAACAAAACTCTTATTTTGTTTAGGATAACAATGTATACACAATCTAAAGAGATTAATCAAAATTGATCTATATCAATCATAGATTTCCTTGTTTTCTTTTGTCAAGTAATTTCGTGTAGCTGCAAGTAACTATGTATGTGACCTATTCATGAGACTAGTAATGCATAGGGAAATACATGCTTAGAGCAGTTTCAGAAAAATTGACTTTTAAACCAAAAAAAAAGACATAAGAAGGCACTTTGTCATCATCTCGTTCTTTTTGCTTGGATTACTGGTGTGAGGAAAATGATGTGTGGGGCTGCAGCTATCACCCTCTGACCATGAGATTCATAAAAGCATAAGAAAACAACAACATGTTGAGGATAGCAGAACAAAAGGACAGTTAAGACCTTAGAATCCCAATTATGTATTTTTAGGGTAAAACATTTGGCGATCTTTTTTTTTTTTTTTTTTTTTTTTAAGGCAAGGCTGAACTCACTATATAGCCCAATCTGGCCTTAAACTCACAGATCTCCATCTGCTTTTGTCTCCTGAGTACTGGGATTACAGGTATGTGCCACCATATCTAGCTCATTACTTTTCATTTATTTATTTTTGTCTTTTTGAGACAGGGTCTCCCTGTAACCCTACCTGGCCTGGAACTCACTATGTAGACCAGGCTGGCCTCGAACTCACAGAGATCCACCTGCCTCTGCCTCCCCAGTGCTGGGATTAAAGGCGTGCACCACCATGCTCAGCCTTCATTACATTTTAAATAATTTAGTTAGGATACAAAAAATGAGTTTTATTATTATCATTTTTATATGCACACACGTGTGTGTACATGTGTGTGTGTGTGTGTGTGTGTGTGTGTGTGTGTGTGTGTCAATCACTACCCTTGGATCATATTTGCCCATTACTCGTCCTCTATTCCTCCTACTGGTCTCCTTGTGCTCCCCAAATACTTTCCCTTGTGCTTTTATGATTGAGCTTCTATTATATTATTAAGTCAGCTAAGCAAACCGTCTCCAGACTTCTCAGTATGTCTTGCTATTAATAAATACCACCCCATGCTTTAAGTCCATTTTAGCTAGGTATGAGTCACTGCAGCTAAGTGGCTCTAAATGACAAGCTAGGAAAGCTCCCTATGTTTTCATAACATGATAAAGAAATTATTAACTAACATTTTATAACTTCAAATTTTAGAAGAACAGAGCAGAAGGGAAGTGTATAACGTTTAAATTTTTTGCTGTATATATCCATATTGCTATATTTAAACAGCTGGTATAAGCATGTAATGTTTTATAACATTAAATAACAAAAAATAAATAAATTTATAAAAACAGCAAGAAAAACAGATCCATATTCATACCTTTCCGTGTATTCTCTGTCACATCTACCCCAAACTGGATAATGTCACCAGAAAGAATTTCACATGGTGGACTTTCTTCAGAGCCTCGACTCAATCTCTGGCTGTTTATAAAGGTGCCATTACTACTTTTAGTGTCTTGGAGATAAAACTGAAAAGAAAAAAAAAAAAGAAGCAAAAGATTAAGAGTGATAAATCCAATCTTACCTTTAAACAAGGACTCTCAACTTTACTAACTAGTTCAGGTACACTTTCCCCCATCAACTCAAACTACTAATTTCAGTTAAAATACAACACAAATGGAAATAAAGCCCTAAAGCTGAATGGCTTAAAATCCTACTGGACATCTGCTGGAACTATTATATGAAACAGTTTGTCGTGCCCTAAAAATGTTAAACATAAAGTTAGAATACGACCCACCCACTACACTCCTAGGTATTTATCCAAAATAGCTGAAAACAGCTGGAGGGATGGTTCAGTGGTTAAGAGCGCTGATTGTTCTTCCAGAGAACCAAGGTTCAATTCCCAGCACCTACATGGCAGCTAACAACCATCTGTAACTCCAGTTTTAGGGGACCCAACACCCTCTTCTGGCCTCTGTAGGCACTGCACACACATGGTGCACTTAAATTCGTGCAGGCGAAACACTCAGACACATAAAATAAAAATAATAAAATATTTTTTTAAAAGTTGAAAACATATCTTCACAAAAACTTGCATACAAATGTTCCAAGCAGCACTGATAAAATAGTCAAAAAAATGAGAACAACCCTAATGTCCATCAACTGATGAATAGATAAACAAATATATTTATATACCAGGTATCTATTTGGCAATACAAAGGAATGAAGTACTTACTGACATACACCTTAACCTGAATGAACTTATAGAATGTAAAAGAAGACAGTGAGGACTAGGTGTGATGGCATGTGCCTGTAAACTCAGCATTCAGAAGACTGAAACAGGAGGATTATGAGTTTAAGATTGGAGAGGTCCTGTCTCAAAAAAAAAAAAAAAAAAAGGAGGAAGATAAATGTGGGTTGGGAAGTAGTTCAGTGACAAAGTGCTTGCTAGCATGCCCAAGGCCCTGGGGTCAATAAATTGCAAAACTTGGACTCTGGGGTGGGGGGGGGGGAACATGAAATTGTATAGGTATCAAATGCTAATAATAGCTCCTTAGACAGGAGGGAGGGGGGACGGGACTTTGTGCCCATCTCCCCAGTCCATACTGGGATTTTGTCTGGTTTGAGCAGGCTTGTGCATGCTGACACAATTGTAACAGGAGAAGGTGAGGGAGCAGCACAACTCACAAAAGACCATATTATATTAATACATTTACATAAAACACAAAATATGCAAAATCTGGGGTTGAGGAAATGGCTCAGAAGTTAAGAACACTGGCTGCTCTTGCAGAAGACCCAGGTTCCCAGCACCCACATGGAGACTAACAACTGACCACAACTACAGTTCCAGGGGATCCCATGCCTTTTTCTGGCCTCCACAGGCATTGCACTTACACAGGTACACTTAGAAACACTTAAGCAGAACATTCATATATGTTAAATGAATTAAGAGTTTAAAAATGTATTTTAAAAAATATGGGGCTGGAGAGATGGCTCAGTGGTAAAAATGCAAACCCATAAAGACAAAGTTACATCAGTGGCTGCAAGAAACTAAGGTGGCAGGGTGGCTGGGTAGCACAAGATTTCCTCTGGGAATGATGAGAAAACAAAAAGCTAAAGACAATAGTTGCATAATTCCATGAATTACTAAAAGCTACTAAACTGTATATTTTTTAAATATTTTTATTAATTCTTTGAGAATTTCATACAATGTATTTTGATCATATTCTCCTCTTCCCTCTTTCCTCCCAGATGCACCAACTCCCTACCCACCCAATTTCTCATGTTCGTTTTTTCCCTCTAGAGTCCAATTTATGCTGCCCCAATACTCTTGGGTAGGGAACATTTCCTGAGGTATGGGTCACCCCCTTGAAGAAAACTTACTCTTCCTCTTCTGGCAGCTATCAAATGCTAATAAATAGCTCCTTAGATAAGGGGTAGGACTTTGTGCCCACCTCCCTAGTCCGTGCTGGGATTTTGTCTGGTTTCAGCAGGTTTTATCCATGCTGACACAACTGCAACCATCCTGCTGTCTGGGAAACACTGTTTCCTTCTAATCATTCACTACCTTACAATCTTTCTACCCCTCCTCTTCCACAAAGATCCCTGAGCTGTCGGGGCAGGATTATGATATAGGACTGAGCACAATGAAGTCCTTTAGTCTCTACATATTGACCAGTTGTGGGTCTCTGTGTTAATTGCCTTCTACTGTAAGAAGGTTCTGATTCACTAATCTATGGGTAATAGGTCATTAGAAGTCATTTTAATACTATGTCCATTTAGTATACTATTAGTAGTAGGTTCTCTCCTAGGACCTATGATCCATATAACCACAGGTTCTTGGCCCCAATAATGGTGCCAGGTAAGAGTTCCATCTTGTGAAGAGGTCCTTAAATCCAAGCAGAGGGCGGTTGGTGACTCCCATAGCATTCCTGCCACTATTACACTAGTAAGCCTATCTTGTCAGGCCAATTGTTATCGTAGTTCACAGGGTTCACAGCTGGGTAAGACTGATTATTACTTTTCTCTTTCTATTACTTTTCTCTTTCTCCAGTAGTATGCATAGTACCTTCCAGCATTGTGAAAGCTAGCCAGTAGGGATGAAGCTTCCAGGTCAGTACCTGCTTGATCTCTCCATGATTTATGACTCAAGTATGTGTTGTCTTATCATCAACTTATGAAGGGTAACCAAAATCAGTGGCAATAGCCTGTAATGTTTGGGGGTCTTTGGGATCCCACTGGTCAACACCTCAAAGAAAAGTAACTCATTCCTGGTACTGGGGTTTTCATTTGCTAGAATGGGGCGTCTACTTGGAATATTGTCTCCACATTATAGAGTAGTGCCATTTAAACTCTTTTTTTAATATGTATATGTTTATATTTTGGACAACTTCTACAGTATTAAGTTTTCATGTGGTTTTTCCAAAAGGCCTTTAGTAAAATGTATACTTTAAAAGGTGAATTTTAGAGATGGAGAGATGGCCCACCAGTTAAGAGCACTTGCTGCTACTCTTTTAGAGGAACCAGGTTCAATTCAGTCCCAGGACCCACATCAGAAGACTCACAACCACTTGTAATTCCAATTCCAGGGGATCCAACACCTTGTTCTGGCCTCTGTGGGCACAAGGCATGCACGTAGTACACATACATACATGCGAGCATTGATACACATACATAAATTTTTTTAAAAAAAAAATCAATCTTTAAAACAAAATAAAGAATAGGAAAAAGGTGAATTTTAGTGTAGGCATGGTAGCCCACACTTCTAATTCCAGCACTCAGGAGGATCTCAAGTTTGGCACTAGCCTGGGCTATACAGTAGTAGCTGTATAGCTCAAGGCCAGTTTGAGCTATATAATGAGACCTTATCTCAAGAATTAGTGTTTTAGGTTTTTTTTAAGGCCATGATACACTTTCATATATAAATAAGAAATGTGAGAGTTAAACAAGTTAAATATCTTTCCAAAGGTTACAGAAGTAACACACAAACACTCAAAAATAGGATATTTTCCACATTACTTCACATTGATTTTCATGTTTCATTTATCCTTTACCCATACCATAAGTAGTTTTTCAACATTAATCACATCAAAGGCTAACCAATTTGCAGAAAATGTAAAAATGATATTTCTTTAATTCCTAGATGACAATTTAATGGCAACCATACTGTCTATAAACAACTTATTCTGCTCAAAACTTCACATCAGATCAATTGTTGACTATCTAGGTCTGCAAACTTAATTACAGGCCATTAATAAAATTCTGTTGACATTTTACAAGTCCATTTGAAATTTACATGGCTTAACTTTTCACACCAGGGAGATGAGCATAGGCAATACTTTTCAGGAGGAACGTTTATTCACAGATTTTTTTTCTACATTAGAACTTGTTATATAAAGTAGTTGGGGTATTGTTGCTTTGTTATTTTTCATATAACCTTAGGATACATGGCCATAACTGGAGTTTGGTTTACTTTAAGTAGTGACCTATCAGTAAATTAAGTTAATCCAGTGGATTCCACTCTTTTAGCGTAAAATGTAAAAGAAAAAATAGAGGACATGAAACAAGGTTTAAAGCTGTCTAGTAAACTTAGTTGGAAAAAAAATATATATATATATATATCAACATGAAGTTTGTAGATTCTAGCTCTAAAAGTATAATTTAAAAAAAAAAAAAGTATTAACCCATGTTCTTCTCATGCTGACATTACTGTATCATTTTCCAAAGCACAGTAAGCTATCTTTGGTGTGCTCCACTTAACCTGAATATATCATTACATTAATTGCTCTTTTTTCCTTTGCTCTCAATATAATAGCCTTGGAATAAAATAATCAAATACCTTAGAATAAAATAAACAAAAGTCTTTTCTACTGTAGCCTATAGAGTCAGTCCTATGCGATATGGATCCCAGTTCCCTCTCTGAGATCAGTCCCTTGTCCTTGAACCTTACCCCTCTCAAACACACTAAATTCCACTCATACCTCCTCTGATTCCATGTTTGTACATATTTAGATTGAACTGAGTTTCTTGCAGAAATATCTGCCCTTAACTGCATAATGTTTGGTTTCAATTGTCAAGTTGGGAGGATCTGAAATCCCCTGGAAAGGGAGTCTCAATGGAAGGATGGTCTAGATTAGATTGGCATGCTGGCATACCTGTGAGGGCTTGTCTTAATCATGTTAATTGATGCAAGAAGACCCATCTTAATTGTGAGTGAGCAGAACCTGGACTGTGTAAGTGGAGAAAGCAAGTTGAGCTCTAGCATGCATGCATGCGCTCACTGATCTCCTCTTCCATAGCCTGATGCTTTAAGCTCATGAGACCTTGATTTCCTAGCCATGATGGACTGTAACCTGGAACTGTGAGCTAAAATAAACTCTCCCTTAAGATGTTTTTGTCAGTGTATTTTATCATAGCATCCAGATAAGAAACTAAGACAGCTGTTTTGAAAAACTGACATTAAAAATATTAATTCTGCACCTCTATAAAATTAAGCCTATGCTGGATAGAAATTACTATATTTACTGTCAGGTTAGGTAACTAAAGGTATAATGATGTCAACTTGCTTGCAAAGAACTGAAAGAAGCTATGCTAACAGTTACCGGATGCTTTCATGGAAAACAGGTACGTTATCTGGCCCTTTGTCATTTTCAAACTACAAATATTCTTCTCCTTTGTGCTTTTTGTCCACCTTAAAAGAAATTGGTTTTGATTACTGCTAAAAACTGAATTTGGCTCAGGCAGATTTACTTATTTCTCATTCTTTATGGGTAGCCTAAGGAATACCTTGGCAGTTCTGATAGTTATACTAGCCACCAGATGCTCACACTGATGTTCAACAGGTGTATAAAGAGCCCTAAGTTTATAAAAAATCCTGTGGCTTATGACTCAAGTTCAATGAAAGTATTTTCACTGTTTTCAGACTTTAGTTCTTCAATGAACTCCTTGCTTTCCCAAGTGAACTTTAAGCTCTCCCAAATCAGGAACTGATGGCAACTCTTTTGGGGGGGAGGGGGGTGTCTTTTTGAGACAGTGTCTTCCGTGGCCCCAGCTGTCCTGGAACTCGCTGTGTAAACAAGGCTGGCTTGGAACTCACAGAGATCCACCTGCTTCTGCCTCCTGAGTGCTAGGATCAAAGGTGTGCACCACCAGCCCTGGTTCGATGGTGATTCTTAACTGAAAGGTGTTTCTGCCCCAGTAGTCACTTTTCCTGATCTCTTGCTGACTAGTATCAATGCACAATCACAGCATTACTAAATAGGCTGCATTCTCTGACTTCAGAAAGTTCCTTCTGTAGATTAAGTTTATTCCACAAATACATGCACTGCACATTACTTTCAATGAGAAATATTTAACCTGCAAATACTTTCATTCCTACTATAATGATACACTGGTTCTTTCTAACCTTTTCTATGTTGAAAGAATTTGTAATATTCAAGTATCAAAAAGTGAGCTGAAGCTTTAAAACAAAACACAAACATAGCATAATACACGTAACAGAGCACCATAAATTCTAACTCTATACAAGAAAACTTTGTTTGTTCCCCAAGACCAAGTCTCACATATACCAGGCTGGCCTCAAACTTGTTACTAGCCAAAGACAAGATTGAACTTCTGATCCTTCACCTCTGGAGTAAGGATTTTGACCACCTTGCACCACTACAGTGCTTTATGCAGTACTAGGAATCAAACCCAGCACTTCGCATGTAGTTGACGAGCACTCTACCAACTGAACTATGGCATCACACCAAAATACCAATAAAATGTATTTTTATTTATTTATGTGTTTGTGTGTGTGTACATGTGCATGTGTGTACCCTGGAGGCAAGAGGAGGGTGTTAGATCCCCTGGAGCTGGAGTTGTAAGTGGCTGTTTGCCCCCAAACATGGTGCTGGGAACTGAACTCAGGTCCTCTGGAAGAACAGCAAGAGCTCTTAACACCTCTGAGCCATCTCTCCAGCCCATAGCAAAGTTTTTAAATCATGACTATAGAGTAATCCTATATAGACTGCAGATATTGCAAAATATATATTTAATCTACCTTAATCATCACCTAAAATCAGAGTAAGAAAAACACAAACTCCCATGGACAGTATTTACAATAAGGTTAGATGGGCATAATACCCACATGGACAGCAAAACAAAAGTGAATAGGGAAACAGAGCCACATGGCATCGATACCTGTACATGAGCAAGTATCAGGGGACTTGAGGGACCTGAGAATGACATGAGAATGACAAAGTCATTACTAGCTGTTCAGGGACTTGACCATCTTGAAGGTCAATGGGGAAGAGAAGCTGAAAATGGAAGCATTTAGCTCAATCCAGGAACCCTGTACAAGTTTAGTTCCCAATTGAACCCAGAGCCTTTCTTGTGCTAAGCCAGGCTCTACCACTCTGGGAAAAAGAATGCCCTATGGAAATGCTTGAAACCAACCTCCAGGCAAACTGCCTTCTAAGACAAGGCAACTCCGTGAAGGAAAGCTGCTGGAAGTGGAACCAAAATTGAGAAAGACGGGGACAATAAAAGAAAAGGTCTAGGAAAAAAGGGGAGGGGGACAGAAAAGAAAGTCATCCTGTTCTTGAGTATTTACAAAAACAGAAGAGGGAGTTCTGTGAACCAGAAAACAAGCTAAGAGACATTAGGAAAGTAGTTGAAGACATAAGACAATCATATAATCACAACTGTAAAAACAAAACAAACACCAAAATAAAAAACCTCTAGAAAAGATGGGAGAACTCCAAAAAAGAAATAGGAAAAATTCATTCCAGAAATGAACACAAACTACAGGGAACACAAGAGTAAGTACAATAAATAATGCCTAACGAGAAGTGAAAAGTAAAAGGGAGCAATTTTATAAAATCACAAAGACATAAATAAACGAATGACATCAGCAAAATGCTAGGCTAGCAGGCAATTTGAAACATCAGTCCACACACAGAAATATGAAAAAATTTAAAAACCTTCACAATCAACTATGATAGATAGGACTCTGGAAAATATTCAGACTTAGAGCAAGCAAGGAAACACTGATTCAAAAACAAGGCAACTTGAAGCAAAATAAGCCAGATTCAGACAAACGTTGCATGTTTTCTCTCAGATGTGGAATCTAGATTTACATATATGTATGTGTGTGTATACATGAAACATGTGAAAGGAGAAAGATGACTATGGGGTGACAAAGGTCTAAAGAGAGAAGGGGGAACAAGAGAGAGTAATGAAGGGAGAAATACTACATTTCTCTCTCATGCAGAAACTAGAGGGGTGTGTATGTGTGTACACACTCATATGTATTTCACACACACACACACACACACATATATACATATAAGAGACATGACCTCAGAAAGGGCACTGTTTGGGGAAAGGAAAGGGATCAGCAAGAGAAGGGTAAATAGCAGGCAAATATGAGCAAAGTAAATGATAAACATGTATGAAAATGTCATGAAGAAGCTCACTATAATAAATGCTAACTTAAAAAAAACTTTTAATGAGTTCTTTAACAAAAAAGGAAATTTAAAAACAATGAGGCAGCTTTGTGGTCTTACTTACCCTTGTCCTACCTCCTCTCCAGAAGAGCAGAAATCTGGAAGACAACATGCATTCCCAGTACAGGACCTTGGTACCTGGCTCCAGAGGGAGCAGAGCAGACCTTAATCACAAATTATCGTGTATTTTAACCTCTCTGAAAGTAACATGAAGGACAAAGTAGAACTCACCCACGCTAGAAATGTATCTGATACTGCTTGAAAAGTGTGGTTTATTACCCTAACTGGTACAACTAAAGAAAGTTAATCAATGTTATATGCCTCATTAGTATAAAGGGAAACCACATAAAATCATCTCAATTTATGCAGAAAGGCATTTAACAGAATGCAGTGTCCACTCATGATAAAGACACTCAGAAAAGTAGGATTAGAAGGTAGCTTCCAGGGCTGGAGAGATGGCTCAGAGGTTAAGAGCTCTGACTGCTCTTGCAGAGGACCAGGGTTCAATTTCCAGCACCCACATGGCAGCTATGAACCGTCCTTAACTCCAGGGGAATCCGAAGTCCTCTTCTGACCTCCACAGCATGACACAGTGCACTCACATACACGAAGGCAATACACTCATACAAATAAAATAAAAATAATTTTTCTAAAAAAACAAAGGTAGCTTCCTCAACATGAAAAAGCATCTGTGAAAGCATAACAGTGGTAAAAGAGTAAAAACACAAACCTCTGGTTAAAAATGCAGATTAAAAGCCACCTGCGTGTAACACAGTGAATGAAAAAAGTCAGGATTACAAAAAAATAAACATTACAAGGAGGGAAGACCATCTGAAAAATCAGAAAGTAATAGGACAGCTGGCTGAAAAGAGCTGAGAAACAGACATGACTCAACAAGAAAAGGCAAGGGCTTGATGATGAGGGCAGGGGAAGTAGAAGCTGCTTTCTTTCAACTGTAAGTTAGCAAACAGCCCTGGTGAAAACAGGCTCTCAGGCCTACCCACAGTTCTCACATGCCTCAAATCCGGTTTCAGAGTTTCAGTCACAGCAGAGTTGCTCAATTTTGTCACCACTCATGTCTCCCAGGGCTATGTTGCCTACACCACCTTAAGAGAGGTGGATGGCCTGAGAACAAATAACAGCCATAAGTCAGGCAGGCTGAATTCAACCTAACACAGCCCCAAGGTGAAACAGTGGGAGACAGTCACAGAGAACAGGAGGGCTGGACTGTGACAAACAGAAAAGTTCAGAAAACAAGATGCTAGGCTCAGGCAGTAAAGCCCACAGGGAGAGGGACTAACCCTGTCATCTCAAAATGATATGCTGGAGCCAGGGGAATCAACCTCTAGAGTCACCTCCTATCTGCCATGAGGCTCACCATTGTAAAGCACCGCTTTATTAAAACTGCGGGTTGTGCTCTCTCCTGCTGGCAGGCCTCTCTCCAGGGTTTAAGCCCACTGTGCCCTCCCTGCCGTGACTCCTCCAGCCCCATTCACCCTCCCATCTCCACTGCCGTTCTCTCCTCCGATTTTGGGCCCTGCCCCATTTTTTGTCTTAGGGTCCCAGACACCTGGGGAACCAATACTGTTCCCAGATCCTTTGCATCCAGACCAACTTGGTGCCTTCTCTGGGCCCCAGGAGCACTGCTTCTGGGCCTGGCCCCGCCCTCACCTCCCTCTGCTTCCCTGGGCCTGCAGGAGCCGCCTCAGGCCTCTCTCCTACACACAGGCCTCTCTCCAGGGTAACTCCATTGCCCCCTCAATGCCTTGACTCCCTCAGCCTTATTCATCCTCCCATCCCTCCGCTTCTCTGGGCCTGCACCACCCCACAGCCTCTTTCTGGGACTCTGGAGCTGAACTTTCCTCTTCCTGATCCTTTGCAACCAGACCAACCCAGCTCCTCAGTGCAGTACCCAGGGGGGCCTTGGGGCCTCTTCGGGCCCCATATGCCTTTCCATCTCTCAGTGGCGTGGCCACCAGCTGCCCTAGACCAGCATCTTTCCTGGGCCAGACTCCCAGGCCAGTCCAACCCCCAAATTCCTGAGGCCAAAATCTTTCCTGGAGGGATCCAGACCTTAGGAGAAAGTTTGAAAACATCAGCCCCTCACCTGAATGGGGCCTCGGGGGGAACTCCTGAAGACGAAAGCAACCCAGCCACTCCAATATAAAATCAAAAGAGAGAACCAGAAGCTTAGATGAACCAGCTTTCATTGCCCAAAAAGTAAACCACACAAAAAGAACCAGACCTAAACTTGAAGGCCTGAGTCTCACACAAGAATCAGAAACTACAAAAGAAGTTCACATGTCAAAATCACAGAGACAAAATAATAATATGAAAAACCAAAATAACATCCCCACCAAATACCAATAGTCCTCTAGAGGAGTACAATGAGAGCCCC